>NW_023994299.1:0-450849 GCF_015586225.1 Lucilia sericata
TAGTTAGTTAGTTAGTTAGTTAGTTAGTTAGTTAGTTAGTTAGTTAGTTAGTTAGTTAGTTAGTAGTTAGTTAGTTAGTTAGTTAGTTAGTTAGTTAGTTAGTTAGTTAGTTAGTTAGTTAGTGTTAGTTAGTTAGTTGTTAGTTAGTTCGTTAGTTAGTTTTTTTTCGTTCGTTTGTTCGTTTTTTCGTTTTCGTTGTTAGTTAGTTCGTTCGTTCGTTCGTAGTTAGTAGTTTTTGTTAGTTCGTTCGTTCGTTCGTTCGTTCGTTCGTTCGTTCTTCGTTCGTTCGTTCGTTCGTTCGTTCGTTAGTTCGTTCGTTCGTTCGTTAGTTCGTTCGTTCTTCGTTCGTTCGTTGTTAGTTTGTTCGTTCGTTAGTTCGTTCGTTCGTTCGTTTTCGTTCGTTCGTTCGTTCGTTAGTTCGTTCGTTCGTTCGTTCGTTCGTTCGTTTTCGTTCGTTCGTTCGTTTCGTTGTTGTTCGTTCGTTTGTTCGTTCGTTCGTTCGTTCGTTCGTTCGTTCGTTCGTTCGTTCGTATCGTTCGTTCGTTCGTTTCGTTCGTTCGTTCGTTCGTTCGTTCGTTCGTTCGTTCGTTCGTTCGTTCGTTCGTTCGTTCGTTCGTTCGTTCGTTCGTTCGTTCGTTCGTTCTTCGTTCGTTCGTTCGTTCGTTCTTCGTTCGTTCGTTCGTTCGTTCGTTCGTTCGTTCGTTCGTTCTTGTTCGTTCGTTCGTTCGTTCGTTCGTTCGTTCGTTCGTTCGTTCGTTCGTTCGTTCGTCGTTCGTTCGTTCGTTTCGTCGTTCGTTCGATTCGTTCGTTCGTTCGTTCGTCGTTCGTTCGTTCGTTCGTTCGTTCGTTCGTTCGTTCGTTCGTTCGTTCGTTCGTTCGTTCGTTCGTTCGTTCGTTCGTTCGTTCGTTCGTTATTCGTTCGTTCGTTTCGTTCGTTCGTTCGTTCGTTCGTTCGTTCGTGCGTTCGTTAGTTCGTTCGTTCGTTCTTCCGTTCGTTCGCTTTCGTTCGTTCGTTCGTTCGTTCGTTCGTTCGTTCGTTCGTTTACGTTCGTTCGTTCGTTCGTTCGTTCGTTCGTTCGTTTCGTTAGTTTCGTTCGTTCGTTCGTTCGTTCGTTCGTTCGTTCGTTCGTTACGTTCGTTCGTTCGTTCGTTCGTTCGTTCGTTCGTTCGTTCGTTCGTTCGTTCGTTCGTTCGTTCGTTCGTTCGTTCGTTCGTTTCGTTCGTTTCGTTCGTTCGTTCGTTCGTTCGTTCGTTCGTTCGTTCGTTCGTTCGTTCGTTCGTTCGTTCGTTCGTTCGTTCGTTATCGTTCGTTCGTTCGTTCGTTCGTTCGTTCGTTCGTTCGTTCGTTCGTTCGTTGTTCGTTCGTTCGTTCGTTCGTTTCGTTTCGTTAGTCGTTCGTTCGTTCTTTCGTTCGTTCGTTCGTTCGTTCGTTCGTTCGTTCGTTCGTTCGTTCGTTCGTTCGTTCGTTCGGTTCGTTCGTTCGTTCGTTCGTTCGTTCGTTCGTTCGTTACGTTCGTTCGTTCGTTCGTTCGTTCGTTCGTTCGTTCGTTTCGTTCGTTCGTTCGTTCGTTCGTTCGTTCGTTCGTTCGTTCGTTCGTTCGTTTTCGTTCTTTCGTTCGTTCGTTCTTCCTTGCTTTTTCTTTGTTTGTTATGCTATGAGTCCACATATCGGTAATAGGTACATATATCGGTCAAATTCTGTATATCGAGATTTGTAAAAGCCAGTGATGTATCTAAAACTCAAAATTCTCTTTTTTTTCGAAATACAAATTAATTAACGTAATTTAATATCAATGTGCAAATGTTTTTTGTTGAAACAAATTTGTTTTGAAACGTAAAAAAATTTTCATACGTTTCAATTCAATATTGAGATATAAATTATAATCTAAAAAACCATTTTAATGACAATGCAAACAGATATAAAATGAAATGTTGAAAAAAAGTAAATAACAATATATATAAAATTCTAAACGCACTTACAATTAAATAAAATTTATAAAAGAATTTATAACAAAGACCACAACATTTAAAACGAAAAAAGAATTAAATGAATGGCTAAACGTTAACCCTATAATGAGTAAGGGGTTAAAGCAAGAATTAATATAAATAAGTTTTTTCCCACATTTGTTTTCTTTTAACGGAAAGTTTTAGAAAAATAAATTTCAAATGGAAAAATTGTTTAAAATTAATAAAAAAAATATATTTCTTTAAATGTTTTTATTGTGACAACAAGCTTTTTATCGTTTATATAATTAATAATCGTTATATATACATACACCCCCAAATAAAATATTACTTAATTTTAATATATTTGCTCAATATTTATTTTGTTTTTATCAACATTAAATGTAAAATATTGTCAGTCTTTTCATATTAAAAATTTATCATCATCGTTCGCAGGGTTAAATGATGCAAAACCAATCAAAATTTTGTTCATTTCAAAGAGAACCAAAGAAATGCACATGCAACAATAAATAAAATTTCAATAAAAAAAAAATAAATAAAAACAAAATTTTAAATACAATAAAATATAAATTGATTTGGCAAATATGTACATATGTATATAAAAAATCGCACACATACAAAAACATTTGTCTAAAAAATAAATAAATAATTTATAAAAAAGAAACAGACAGATAGATATACATATAAACATAACAAACGGATAGACAGATATATACTCACATACATACAGTTGGTGATAAATTAAATAATATGTGCATGAATATAATGCATCTACAAAAAAATGTATTTAAACTTAAATAAAAAAATAGAAAAAAAAAAAACATTAAAACTAATTGTGATGACATGCATGTGACCAGACCACAAAAATGAAATTTTACAAACCAGAAAAAAATGTACTAAAAAAACCTGATGACTACAAAGAAGGAATTTTTTTGAAATTTTAACAATTTTTACAACTATATAAAAAAACGAGCTAAATGAATATTTAAAATAAATAACTAAAAAATAAACAAATACAAAATGTTAATACCATTTATTGAATTGTAAATACTTATTTTTATTATTTAATATTTTATTGTTTCAACGCTCATGTACAGCAAAGTACACAAAGTTATTGTTTGGATGGATTTAACAATGTCCTACAATCTGTCTATCTTGTTAAATATTGTCAAACTATATACATACATATTACCAAATTACTTGTGTAGAAGAGCTGAGGAAGCTCTGAATACGACCTTGAGCTGGGCTCAACCGAGAGGCCTCAATGTTAACCCGGCAAAAACGGAAATCTGTCTTTTCACAAGAAAGACAAAAATTTCTACATATACTGAACCTTGCTTCCTGGGCAAGAAGATACCGGTGACAGACAAAGTTAAGTATTTAGGTGTAATACTTAACCGGAAATTAAAATGGAGACACCACATAGAGGATAGGATCAACAAGGCACATCGGTGCTGGGCGAGATGTAGGAGAACCATAGGCATGAATTGGGGTCTTAGTCCTACTATGACAAATTGGCTTTATAAAAGTGTAATTAGACCAATTCAAGCTTATGCTTCAATAATCTGTTGGACTGCTTTGGACAAAAAGTGTAATATCAAACTGCTACAGGGAGTTCAGCGTACATGCTGCTTGGCTATAAGTGGTGCCATGTGTACTACTTCAACCAAGGCTCTGGAAACTTTGCTAGATATTCCACCCATTGAAACATATATAAGATATGAGGCGGCGCTTACAGCCGAACGGCTCTTTACTTTAGGCGAACTGGCCAAAAACGATTATAGGACACGTCATCAATGTATACTGGACACATTGGAAGGTTATACACA
Source organism: Lucilia sericata (assembly GCF_015586225.1). NCBI lineage: Eukaryota > Metazoa > Arthropoda > Insecta > Diptera > Calliphoridae > Lucilia > Lucilia sericata. The sequence continues at coordinate 3,795 of NW_023994299.1, forward strand.
TTCATCGGACGTGCCTGATCGCATACCAGACACTGAATATGTCGGAAACTTTGAAACGCTAATCCCAGATAGAATGTCTTGGTCAAGCGGAACATTGGAGCAAATACCAGTAAGAATCCGTTGCTACACGGATGGTTCTAAATTAGGCAGAAGTACGAGCAATAACGGAATGTGTAAATTGGATTAGAATAAATATGGCGCCCACAGGGCTTAATATATTTACCGACAGCCAGAAGGCAATTAGGGCGATATCAGGTGATAGAATTAAATCTAAGACCGTATTGGATTGTAAGAAAGCTTTAACTGAATACTCTCCCAGAGGAAAGGTTTACATCATATGGGTACCAGGCCACTCGGGAGTAGTCAGCAACGAAAGGGCGAATATAATAGCTGTAAAGGGAAGGGAGCTCGATGTAGTTAACCTGACAAACGCAAAACCATTCGACGCAACAAAAGCTGAATTAAAAATATGGATGAGAGAATCCCATAAGGCCTCTTGGAATAATGAAACGGTGGGTAGAACCACAATGATTCTATGGGGTGACCCTGATGAGAGCAAGACGAGAAATCTCCTCAAAATGAGCAAGTCTGAGATTAGTATGATGGTACGTATTCTGAGTGGACACACAGGATTACGTGCACCTCTATACAAAATTGGACGTGCGGATTCTGATGAATGTAGAGCATGTGGAGAGGACAGTGAAACTCTGGAGCACTTTCTTTGCCACTGTCAGGCATTCGTCGAAGTTAGATCCAAGTATCTTGGAAGTGATGTTATCCCGGAAATAACATTCTTAACCAACACTGATTGGAAGATTCTTAGGAATTACGTCCAGGAAACTGAGTTTCTGAACATGGAAAAATAATACATTCAGTGAACATTTTTTTTTCATGAATTGGAGCGCACAACAGGCCCGATAGTGGCCTAGGTGTATTTCTTCGGATTTGATGTAGTATACATCCTCCTATCAACCTAACCTAACCTATACATACATAAATTCGTGATCAAATTTATTATGAGGCCAAAAATCAAATTTCGTATGATATAGAGATTTAATTCCATAAAATTTTCATAGATTTTAAAACAAAACTTCTAAATAAAAATGATCGATAAAATGATTCGATAATCTAAAAATATCACACTTCTAACCTTCTAACGTATGTTGGTTAAATGTAAAAATGCTTTAAATTTCATTTTCAATATGAACTCCCAGAATTGCATTCACAAACAGATCTTGTTTTTATTAATGTTCCACGCGAGTATAAAACAATTCAATAACCCTAGTAATTGCATTTTAATTAGCAAATTGAAATTGTTTAATTTTTATGTCATTTATATGATGAAACAATTAAGAAACGAGTAAAATACATATGCCACTTGCCAAAAATAAATATTTACCTTTTCATATTTTAACTTTTCATATTTTATTTAAAATTTCATATTATGAATATAAATGTTCCAGTATTTATTCGATTATATTTAATTGTACAACCAAAACTATTAAAACTATAAAACAACCAGAAAACATGTGAGAATGTCGGTTATAACGAATCTTATATACCCACCATTCAAACATGGAGACTTATATACGTCAATTATAAAACGAACTCTACAAAAATTAAGCGAATGGTTAAATGAATTTCGGAAAGGGTCCTTATATATTAACTCTTTCACGTACACGGGACACCGGTGTCCCAAGAATTTTTTTTTAATTTTTTCTCGATTTTGAGCGTAATTTTGAGTTCACAGCTACAGTAAATGGTTATTTCCAAAGAAAAATAAGTTACTTTTTAGAATTTGATGTCACTAAATAAATGTTAAAAAGGATAATATCCTGCGATATCCTTCGAAAACACTTTTTCCATTTTTCATCAAAAATGATCAATATACGTCAAAATAAAGTTTGTGGTGATGTCATATCCATAAAAAGTGCAGCGGTTTAGTTTTGTGCGTGAAAGGGTTAAGATAGGTCTTTATGGACCGATCCTCCCGGTGGTATCCCCTAAATGGAACTTTATAACTCTCTATGCTCTATGTTTTTGTATACCAATAAAGAAATATATATAAATGATTCTAATTTACATACATATATATGTTTTATGAAACAATAATTATCAATTATTATAATTATCAGACAGACAGACAGACAGACAGACGGACGGACGGACGGACGGACAGACAGACAGTCAGACAGACGGACAGACGGACAGACAGACAGACAGACAGACAGACAGATGACATGACTAGATCGTCTTAAAATTTAATAAGGACTCAGAATATATACTTTTGTGGGTCTATGACCAATATTTCGATGTGTTACAAACGGAATGACAAACTCAATATACCCACCATTTTTTTGATGGTGGATATAAAAGACTCACTCTAGGTATACGGGCGGAAGAGTTCCGTATACCCCTACATTCATCCTGTATCATATACAATTAACACCAACATTTCCAACGCTTAGTCACTCCTCTGTGGGATTTCTGTTGTCACAGCACCTAACTTATACCGAAATATAGATTTCAAGGTGCATCAGTATTTTAACCGTAACTTATTCTTCCCGCGAATATGGGTTTAAACCACAGCCACTACGTGGATCCCGAGGGAACCTTAACCAGCTGACCAGACAGGACAAGTCCTGCGGCCAACTAGCCACCCGTAGTACCACATTATGTGGTTCTCTGGTTAGACCACATGTCAAAACATCCAAGGACTTGCAAGGGAATGAAATGTCATCACCAGTTTATAGTCCCGGCAGACTAGAGCTACTGGTAGCACCTCTTTACCCCGGGATTGCAATACACCAAGATGAGGGTCTTTCATCAAGGAAACATGACCCGGGGGGAATGAGAAGGGTATATATAAGTTTGTCATTCCGTTTGTAATTTCCACAATATAATTATCCGACCCTATAAAGTATATATATTCTGGATACTTATAGATAGCGGAGTCATTTAAGCCATGTCCATACGTCTGTTGAAATCAATTTTCCGAAGACCCCAGATATGTTGTTTTATATATTTGTTGTTGTTTATGTTTATGTTTTGTTATTGCTAAATTTACGGTAGATTTTAAAAAATATAATATAAATTGAGAAGTTATAAAATTAAACTTATTTTAAACACAATGTGGTGAAGGGTATATAAGATTCGGCAAAGGCGAATATTGAACTCTTACTTGTATATTTTCATATGCTTTGTTTTCATATTATAGGAAATTCAGAAAGTACCATTTAATAGACGAAAAAGTACCAGAATGTTCTTATTCAAAACAGGTTAAAGAAAAAGATCAAATTCTTGTAAATTTTGTTTTTGTGAAAAGTACTATTTGAATAAAAAGTACAGTTTGAAAAAAATACTAAATTATTCACTCGAATTTGGTTGTAAGAAGGGCTTGAAATCTGAGTTCCACTAAGTACATAATTTATTGTAACTAAATCTGCCAATTTAATCAATGTGTTGGAATAAATTTAAAATTCCCATTTTTTGTGAATTTTTCTCTCTCCATTTCTGAAATGGAATCAAGAACTCACCAGACTTTGCTGTAATTTTTTTATTACATTAAAACAAATTTGTGATTGAATTCTTAAAAGCATAGAAACGATATTTATGGGGTCTAAATAAATTATGGAAGAATTTAAATTTTTCCAATAGACCGACAGATGGACGCATGATGCGTTACAAATATAAGCATAAACCTCTAATACATCCTAGTGGCAAGAAGTACTATAGGTTATAAATATTTTACATACATAAATAAATTTATTTTTTTCCCCTAGTATAAAATCTATTTGTATAAGTACATCTGTGTATGTACAATATTTATTATTTATATATTTAAATAGATAACATAAGAGTTGCATATGCAAATCTACATTATAGTCTGCAGTCGGTCGTATATTTTTATGACTTTATTTAACCTCATTTTTATGCACGATATCCAAATGCGAGTAACATCAATTTTTATTACAATTTTTTTTTTGCAAAAAAAAATTATGCATATTTATTATACTATTTTTCTATATTTTATTTGTTGGTATGTATTTTATTTATATGCAGGTTTCTGTTTTTTATTTTATTATTATATTTTTTGTCTTGCATGTTCTATATATGATAAATATTGATTTCTTTCTATATTTATTGAATTTATCAACAAAAGTGGTGTATAAAACTGAAATAAAACGAAGAAAAACAAGTAAGAATGACCATATGATACCCTACACCAGTTATGAATATTAAACGTGATTTATTTTTCATAATAAAGCATTTATTTTCAATAGTCCCTTGTTCCGATACATTTAAGCAATTTATGGATGAAAAACAAATTTTCTGAAAGAGGCTTTATATGGGGGCTAGGGGCAAATATGGACCAAGCCCGATAAAATTTTGTGAATATATTTATATTTACATAATATTTTATTGTGCTGAATTTTATCGCGATATTTGTGTTTATAAGTTAATTTTGGACATTCAAGTAATTTTCTGAAGGGGACTTTGTATGGGAGCTAGGGTCAAATGGGGCCCGATCTTTATGAAATTTGGCAGGGTCATCAAGACTTCTACAAAACTTAGTTGTGCCATATTTTTCGATATATCTGTATATTTAACATAATTATGAGCTCAGAAGCCCTTTTCGGGGGGTTCTGTTCTATGGGGGCTAGGTGAAATAATGGACCGATTTTAACCATTTTCAATAGGCTTCGTCCTTGGGTCAAATAAAACGTGCGTGTCAAATTGCGACCTGTACCTTGCGCACAAGGTTTACATGAACAGCCAGCCAGCCAGACGGACGGACGGACGGACATAGCTTAATCGACTCAGAAAACGATTCTAAGCCGATTGGTATACTTTAAGGTGGGTCTAGGACGAATATTTTTGTATGTTACAAACATCAGCACAAATCCAATATACTCTCTCCACTAAAGTGGTGTAGGGTATAAAAATGAAATGTCATTTCTATTAAATGTGCATATCTTTTTAGATTTTAAATTAATACATGACGCTTTAGTTACCCTACAAATAAAATGAAATTCTTAGAAACAATTAATGTAAACAAAAGGCATTGTATTTATAGGGAAAGCATCAGTTATATATTTATAGTTGTTAGTTCATATTTATTAGAATTCTTTGAAAATTTTGTTTTGAATTTCAATATTTTTCTTTATTCTGTTATTACTGATTCTTAAAAATTTGTATAAACTTTTGTGTAACAGTACATTGTAGTTAATATAGTAGTCGTTACTGGCAATAAATGTTTTCTGTGAGTTAATATTGAACTAAAAATAATAACTACTTTTTAAAATAAATACTAGAACTTAGTATGAAAGATTATAAACAACATACAATATTTTTAAGCCCACCCAACAAAACATTAAACAATTCAGTTTTTTTTTATTAATTGAATATCACAGCTTTATTTCTCAATTGTTTTTTAAACCTAAATAATATTAAAAAGTATGAAACAATTCTGTAGTAATGGTTAAGAATAATGATTTTTGCCACAAAGTAAAGTAATTTTTAGAGTTTTAATAAAATTTTGCTTTCTGAACCGATATACCGATTACATGCCATCCGTGTAGGTAAAAAAAAACAAATCATAATTTAGAAGATTATTTAATAAATAACATTCTTTATTATCTCAACCCATAATTTATAATAACTCCCATACAACTAGACATCTTGCTACTATCAATGAATTTGCACTCCTTTATCAGGGTATGTTCGGGGTTTATTTCATACTTGACTTATCACTTATCCTGTAATATGGAGATAAATATTGTGAAATTAATTCAATAGTTAACGAATAAACAGACGCTTAGTGATAGTAGTACAAGTGCTTTATTTACGGCAACAATATACATATTTTTCCAATGAACATAGTATAGTTGTAGTAACTATGTGGAACCATGTTTTTTCACTGTGTGTGTCTACCTGTATTGATGGTATAATATCAGGGTAGCCGTTGCGAAATGACAGTCAGCAAAGGTAAAACCCAGTGATGTCCTGACAACGAGAAGACAATCACGCATTTGAGTTAATAGATAGGAGTTCTATTGAGCCCCGGCGATCGCCCTTGATGCGCACAATGCCTTAACCTCGACCATGATAAAAAAAAATGTCGAAGCATCCTCCAAAGATTCACTTCATGCACGGAATGACAGAAAACTACCAAGTGTAAACCTAACAACTCCGCTACATTAGAAGAGGCACTCAGCAACTATTTGCCATGAATAAAAAATTGCCAACTGTGTGTTCTTTGCTACTCACAAAGATGCGGTGGTGACTTCTTTATCTGATTCATTGGCAACCCCCCCCCCCCGGGGGCATGTTTCCATGATGATAGATCCCATCATGGTGTATTGCAATCCCGGGGTATAGAGGTGCTACCAGCACCTCTAGTCTGCCGGGAGTATAAGCTGGTGATGTCACTTTACTGCTCGGCATGTCCTTCATATGATTTGACATGGGTTCTAACCAGAGAACCAAATAATCTCGTATTACGGGTGGCCAGTTGCCCGCAGGACTATGTCCTGGCTGGTCAGTTTTGGTTGTGGTTCCTTCTGGATCCACGTAGTGGTTGTGGTTAAACCCAAATTCGTGGGGAGAGTAAGTGGCGGTTAAAGGACTGATGTAAGGTAAAGTCAATATTTCGGGATAAGTTCGCTGCTGTTGCCGAGACAACAGATACCGCACAGAGGAATGACTGTGGGACTAAGCGTTGGAAATGAGTTGGTGTTAATTGTATATGGTACGGGATGAATGTGAGGTATGCTGGCCTCACCCACCCGTTTACCTAGAATAAGTGTGTCATATGTTTTTCTCTTATAAATGTGTCGGATGAATGAGAAGTGTGCTGGATTGAATGATGATGGATGAAAGGTATCATATACAAATGATACCATTGAATTTTCCTAAATTCGTACTTCGGTCTACCGCTTTCGTCTCCAGGTGCTGTTGCCGAATCAACTGAGGCCATTCCATCTGCGTGATTGTAAACGGAAGTGATGTTCTACATCTCGGAAGTTTAGCAACGAGGCAGCAATGGTCAGAGATTAGATAGCTCAAGTACTTGAGCAAAGTGCCTGTACATGGACCGGCTTAGCCATGTACAAAAATTGCCACCTGATTTCTTCATTGAAACTGAAGGGACGGTAATGAGTCGTCAGAGATAAAAAAAGACCTTTGTACATCTGTTTATACTAACTCCCATACAACTAGTCCTCCGAATAGAACATTAACTTTCATAAGCAAGTGCCCGTCCATCATTCTGTTTGTCTGTCTGTCCATCTGTCATAGAAGATGGATGTATTGAAAGTTCGTTAAAAGTCCCGAATGTAGAAAGAACATTCAACGTCCACCTGTCTTTTTAAAGTTTGACTAAAATATTCAAATGGGCTGAAGAATTTCAATAGACATATAGATTAATATCTTGAAAATAAACTTCTAATAACAATGGTGACATCATAAAAAGGGACTCTTACCCAACAAAAACTTACATTCAAAAATAAGGGGTTAAAATGCTTAAACATATGTTTTCTACAACATTCGAAAACAAATTGTCAAAGCTAAAAAGTAAGTACTTACATATATAGTTATTTGTAAGGCATTACTATACCATTTCTAAGTAATGTAAACGGTATGTAGTAGTCATTGAAAAGTAAGTTGTTAAGCACGTACAAGTCGTTACCATGTTTTTGTGCGACAGTCAGAAAAGATAAAAAGATTTAACAATTTGTAACCAAAATGCTTGCGGGGTATATATTTTTCGCACACTTTTCTCCTGCACCAGCAAAATAAATGTTTGCTTTTAGTTTTTTTCTTTATTAATATTTTTTTTATAAAACAACAATAATCAGTTTATTTATAATTCCAAGAATAACAAAAAAATATATAGAAAAACAAATATGAATCTTAAAAAAACAGTTGAGGTTGTTAAACTTTTAATAACAATTTCAATAAGTTGCTTAGATACATTCATTCAATAATACATATTTACATGTCTAACAAAAAAAAAACATGTCAAAAATATTGAAAACAAACAACAACTAATAAATTAAAATCACACAGTGTCACCACATTATTGACAAATTTAAATGTTTTTTTTTATTATTTGTTTTCTTGCATATTTTTTAATTTCATTATTTTTTTTTTAATTTTTTGTCCATTAATTTATGCAGTTAATCAGGTAATTGGCATATTTAACATGTGACTTCTGTTCTAATTGAATCACATGCTAAGAGTTATAATTTTTTCCTTTTCGGTTTGTATTTTCCCAATTTAATGACTTAAAACTGAGTCATTGATTACGTTAATTATTAAATATGGTTATTGGCACTTAAGTGGATAATTGTGGCTGTTTTTAAATGCAAAAAAACAATTTGTTATGGATATGTGAAATAATAATCAATTAATTTTAAATTTCTAAAAAGCTAGGCTTAGGAAAAAAACAAATGAAAATTAATAATAATTTCGTTTTAATGTTTTAATTTTTCAATTAGTTACTTATTTTTTAGGATATAATAATTATACAGCAATTAGCTTAATTAAGTTAATTTTTTTTTCAAGGGGAAAAACTTTGCGATTTTTCATATTTTATTCACGCCATCTTCATAAACCTACAATACTCAGGAGACAAATATTTTTATCATTATAAATTTCCTATTCGGTGGGTACGGTTGTATGGATCTAGCTGAAATAATTGACTGATTTCAACCATATTCAATGACATTCGTCGATTGAAAGAGTCATATGTGCCAAATATCATCAAATTATCTAGAAAATTTCAACATGTACTTTGATAACAACATTTGCATGGACACACGGACGGAAGGGACATCTTAAAATCGACTCAGAAAATGCTTCTGGCATACTTTAAGGTAGGTGCGTTATAAACATCAGCACAAACGCATAATACCCTTTCCATTATAGTGATGAAGGGTATAAAGAAAGAGAAGTGTCCTGAGCGAAAGCAAGTTCTAGGTTACATAGATGATAAGTATTCTTACTGAACTTACAAGACTACGACCACAGCATTAGAATACTTTCTCTGTCATTGTCAAACTTTTTTCAAGATCATATTCAAACTCTTTGGGAACGATGTTATAACAGATCAGGCATGGGTGATAATGATTACACAACGTAATTAATTACATGGTCAAATACAATTACTTGTAATGTGTACTTGAGCAATAACCAATTACTTGTAATGTGTAATTGACCAATAACCAATTACAATTACTTGTAATTAAAGTTTCCAATTAAAATTACATGTAATTGTAATTAAAGTTTCCAATTAAAATTACATGTAATTGTAATTAAGGTTTTACTAATTACATGTAATTATAAAAAACAAAATTCACAATTACAAGTAATTGTAATTGGCAAAACTTCAATTACCATTACAAGTAATTGTTATTATCATAACTTCAATTACATTTACAAATAATTGTAATTGGCAAAACTTCAATTACAATTAACAAACTTTTTTCAAGATTATATTAAAACTGTTTGGGAACAATGTTATAACAGATCAGGCATGGGGGTAATGATTATACAACGTAATTCATTACATTGTCAATTACAATTACTTGTAATGTGTAATTGAGCAATAACCAATTACAATTACTTGTAATTGTAGTCATTCTAATTACAATTACTTGTAATGTGTAATTGGCCAATAACCAATTGCAATTACTCTTAATTGTAATTGAAGTTTTGCCAATTACAATTGCTTGTAATTATAATTGAAGTTTCGAATTAAAATTACTTGTAATTGTAATTAAGGTTTTACTAATTACATGTAATTATAAGGCACAAAATTCACAATTACAAGTAATTGTAATTGGCAAAACTTCAATTACAATTACATTTGTAGTAATTGTAATGTAGTCATTAAACCCCTAGGCTGTACCTGATATAACGACCTAATGATTGGAAAATTTTAACAATTATATCCAGGAGATTAAAATCCTTAATCATCAAAAAAAACAATTTGGATCGGACCACTATATAACCAGGCTCCCATTTTAATAATGTTTTGTCATGTCCAATTATATGTCTCTCCCGCTATGCATTGTCAACAATATTGTTGTTGTTTTCATATGTAAATTTTATTGTAAAATTTGTTCATAAAACATTTTCTACACTGAAATGTGAGCTGCATACGTAAAATATTAGAACGTTGTTTGAATGTTGGGGAGTATTTTATATATCGAATGCTACAGATATAAAAAAAAAAACGCCAATTTCATTCAACACAAAGGAGTCGTAATATAATAAATTGTTTAGACGTTGATGACTAGGAAACTTTTTTTTTCGATGATTCATTTTATAATAAAAAGATAAAATTTAAATTTCCTTAAAAAACATTTGTTGTTGTGTTTTGAGCAATCGACATTTATATGAAATTATATGCATCAGTTATGGTCCAATTATGAAACCTGTGGAAAATGCTCTTAGAAATTAAAATTTTGTTTTTTTTTATTAATTACGCAGGAATTGTGACCAAATTCAAGATAACTTCAAGTACGTAGAAATATTTTTGACATAACATTTTTATAGTTTCTTGTAAAACAATTCTAATAAATGCTATTACCTTTTAAACAACTACTTTACTTTATGCATTAGAAATACTTTTGCAGAAATTTCTAATAAATCCTATAGTTTATCATTACCAAACATATTTCCGCTAAACATAACTTTCTATAATGAGGTAAAGAATTTCATTATGGCAATATAAGTACAATATGTACTTATTTCCCACTAACACAGCATGTGAATGGAATTCTTCTATCAAAATTTAATCACATTTTTAGTCAAATGAAATACACCGCATGATATTTTCTATGTGTAAAAAGAACGAAAAGTTTCTCATACATAGAGATTTACCATAAATGAAAAAATGAAACAGGGAAGGAAAATTGTTCTACAAATAAGTATCCTATGTATGTATGTATTACAAATTTCTGATTTATTGAATAGTTATAAAAAATATAAATTCTAAAGCAAATCAATTTTTCTTGGAAGTCTATATTTCTCTAGTACTAAAATATAATTCTAGTATTATTTAGCATTCTCCATTCCTGATATTATATTGTCGTTATATTGGATTTCATCTAAAGCATAAACTCCCATACATACATACACTAACAATATAAGCAAACACAATTTTCCAATTTCCGATCCATACAAAAGAACCAACTAACCAATAATCTTCCCTACATAAGTGTAAGTTAGTGTTAGGGGTTTTTTCACTATTGAACAACTGCATAAACATGGAATTTATAAATCTAACAGTAAAGAGCATCAATATAGAAGCAGTGATTTTAGTTTTTTGTGTAATAAATTATTAAACATATAAATTGTAATTTATTGTACCTATTGTTAAGAATCTGTCTTATCAGTTTTATATTATAGTTAAAAACTAATTAAAATTCATTTCATTTTTTTTTTTTTTTTGCAATATACTTCACAGCACTCCTTTTATTGCCTATATTGTTGCAATGTTTATGGTCATTCCTCTATATTGTTGCCGCGTATGTATTAGGGTAAAAAATGAAGAAAGTATAGTCGGTTATGTTCGAATTAGTATACACCTTAACAAGCTATGAGAGTAGTACTTATGTCTGATTTGAATTTATTCTAATAGAATTTTTATTAGATTAGATTTAATTCCGAACTGTTTTATCACATTAAAATTAAGTTTAGAATAAGCACCTAGCTCTTTGGCTATGTCCTATAAACAACCGTTCCATCCAAGCCATCTATCTACACGGTGTTTAGTACTACTATATAGCAAAAACTAAATGTACTTAAACAAAGACTCACTTTGCAATAACTACTACATACCTGTCTGCATTACATTTAAGTACTGTATTAATGACTTACATATAATCGTATCCGTAAGAACTCACATACATATTTATACCCTACACCACTATATTGGCATTGGTCCTACACCCACCTTAAAGTATACCAATCGGCTCAGAATTACTTTCTCTTTCGATTTAGCCATGTCCGTCTGTGTGTCCATGTAAACCTTGTGCGCACTGTACAGGTCGCTATCTGTCCGTCTATGTGCGCACTCTACAGGTCGTAATTTTCAAGACAATGGGATGAAATTTGGTACAAAGACAAAGCCTATTGAAAATGGTTAAAATCGGTCCATTATTTCGTATAGCCCCCATACAATCGTACCCCGGTACTCATAAATATGTTAAATGTTCTTGTATCACTTCAAAAAAATCGGAAAAACTTACTATTATATAAGTCTAATGAATTAATAATACCTTAAGGACAATTACAAGTAATTTTAATTGGAAACTTCAATTACAATTACAGATAATTGTATTTGGCAAAACGTTAATTACAAGTAATTGTAATTGGTTATTGCTCAATTACACATTACAAGTAATTGTAATTGGGAAAACTTTAATTACAATTACAACTATTTGTAATTGGTTATTGCTTAATTCCACATTACAATTAATTGTAATTGACCATGTAATGAATTACTTTGTGTAATCATTACCCCCCCCCCCATGCCGGAAGACGAGAACCATGTTTGAATTTTTTGTCGGAAATGTTTTATGTAATTTATTTGCAAACGTGTGAGCTAAATACTTTGAACATTTTTGGCCCTTTTTGAGACGTTATAAAAGCGACAAGATAATTTTTTAATAAATGTATACCATTCTGTCAGTTTTAAAAAAAAGTCCCAACATCTGACATATGAGAGATCATAATTGTATTTCAGAAGCACCACGATTTATACAGATGATTATAAAATGAACTGCGGTATTGATTTTGGTGTTTCTCTACGTCTTCCAAATAACTATAGTTTTTTCAAGACAGAAATATTTACGATCATGGCAATATAGGAATTTTGGTCTATAGCCAGCCGGCGATTCTTTCATTAAATTCTTACACTACCACATCCTTATTGGTTATATTAGAGTCCATAAATCATAAATGATACTTTCCAAATTCCACTTCCATCCATACAAACACATCAATCACTAAATCGATTCCCCTAACTATAAGAATCTATAATATATATTCTATTCATAGAAAGCCAAATGCTGACAAACAGAATGACAAATTTAAATATATGCTCACCGATCCACTAAAGGATGAAAAGAACAGAGAAAAAAAATCCGAATTAAAAAATGGCAACAAAAAAGAGAGGAAAGTAAAAAAATACATACTCTTTATATAAAAGTTTGTGCATTTCGGTTTTGGTTATTGGTTTTGTTGAGCATATAATTTACAAGTTTTGTTTTGACACTTATTTTTGTCTCTTTTTTTTTTGCACTCTTGTTTGACGTCAAAAAGGGGTTTTAACTACATAGAAAATATGTTCTTTTTGCTGAATTTTGGTTTTAATACGATACTATGTCTAAAAACTATGAGGACACAACACAGCAACCAAATTTTTTCAAGGGTTTATGTATAATTCACACTTTAATAATTGTATGAATATATCTTAAGAGCTGCCAAGGCTATATAAAATGTTTGCTGGTTTATTTTATATTCATCAACTTTAAATTTTATTTTTTATAAAATAATTTATAAACTAAATGTAAATAGTTTATACGATTTTATACAATAGTTTTTCTTTTTACATAAACTATTGCCTTAAAAAAAATCAAATGCCTTTCAAAAATTCTATTAAATATTTAATTGCATAATTTGTAATTTACAAGTAAATGTCACCACATATGTACATATTTTTAATTTGAAAAACAATTGTCATGTAAGCAAAACAAAAATAGAAAAATAAATAATTATTTAAGTATTGTTTTAGTTTTCAATGTCATTGATAAAATTTACAAACAAAGTGTATTTTTAGTTTACTCGCCCAAGAAAGACATAAAACCATTTAGCAGCCTTTTAAAAGAATTAAAATTAAATACAAAAGAAATTAAAAGTAAATTGGAAAATGAGTTTTTTTATTACCACAATTTTCTCAAGCCCCTTCGTAAGAAGAGTATGATTTCAATAAGTGGATGGACGGACAAGGATAGATTGTTTTAGAATCTAATAACAAAAATATAAGCATCCCAACAAAATCAGTTAGTTAAAAAGCTGATAACGTTCGCTTACAAATAGTGAGTTAAATAAGTTATTACTACGATCGCGTAGAAATAGTTAGCAACCGTTGCGAACTTTTATTTTTTAGTCCACCCTTGTACTGCTTAGTTGCCCAATTGTTTGACAAAAAGTTAATACACACATACAGACATGTGTAAATAAATGGGCAAAGCTCGTAAGCAGTGCATACAATTATGATTATATGTAAGTCATAAGCAAACTACTTAAAAATAATGCAGATGGTATGAAGTAGACATTGATAAGTAAATTTTTGAGCAAGAATAAGTCATTAACAAGTTTTTGTGAGCACCCTAATCTTAGTATTAAAAACAAGTAAGAAATTATAGTCGGGCGAGGCCGACCATATAATACCCTACACCTTTGACAAAAATATAATGTGATTTAGTTGCCATAATAAAGCATTTCAGTTGAATTGTACCTTGCCTTAGATATACATACTTAAGCCGTTTATTGTTGAATAAAATTGTGGACATTTAAGTGAAATTTTGATGGGGGCTTTTCATAGGAGCTAGGGTCATATGAGAACCTATTATTATGGAATTCGTGAGGGTCATCAAGTCTGTATACAACTTGGTTTTTGCAGCTTTTTGTCGAGATATGAGTATATTAAACATAATTATGAATTTAAAAGCGCTATTCGGCGGGTTAAGTTGTATGGGGGCTAGGTGAAATAATGGACCGATGTAAACCATTTTCAACAGACTTCGTCTACGGTACCATAAAAGATCATGTGCCAAATTTCATTGAATTATCTTAAAAATTGCGACCTGTAGTTTGATTACAAGGTTTACATGGACGGACGGACATAGCTAAATCGACTCAGAAAATTATTCTGAACTTTAAGGTGGGTATAGGACCAATATTATTGTGCGTTATAAACATCAGCACAAACCCAATATACCTTCCCCACTAAAGTGGTGTAGGGTATAACAATAAAAGTATAATTGGCTAAAATATATCTAATTTTCTATGAAGACCTTTTTAATAAGAATAAGTAAACTAACGTAAATGTTCCTCAATTATTTGCTCTATTTTATTAAATACCATAAATTCACTAGAATCTCATTTTGAAATATAATAATTAACCCCCGGTTTGCGGTTTGATTTAACTCTATATGACAAAAAGCCAAATATTCCACAATTAATAATAAAAATTAGAAAATGTTTATTACACTCATTGTTACTCATTTTAACAACTGCAATGCGTTAAAAAGAATTAAACAATGAAACAGTTTAGATTTAAATTAAAATAATAAAATAAAAAAAATAAAAACATTATAAATATAATAATAAAGTTTTATTAAATTATTATTTTAGCGTTAAAATAAAAGTATTAACCCTAATAAAATCTTTTAAAAGAAATATATTATTTAAATTTGAATAATAAAACTCAATTCAGAGTAAAATAGAAACAAGTAGGAAAGTATGTATAGTGGGATATATACGAGCATATGATACCTTACACCTATCAGGACAAGATTTAGATATATCAGAATATGGACCAATTTCTATGGATTTTATAAGATCAATTATATTAGTATAATAAAATGTATACATATATGACAAGCTCATGTCAAGTGACCCAAATCGAATTTGATGAAATTTGGGAAGTGTTAATACTACTTTGATCCCTCTAACTCCGGTAGTTCTTGACCGATAGAGCTGAAAATTTGTATCTGGCCCACTATCCAATAGTACTAACATTCCTGAAGACATCGATTTTAAAAGTTGGGTCACTTTATACGAAATTATCCATATATGAGTACAATTTCAGATGAAATCTTGAAATGGAATTGTGGATTGAACCAGGTATGGAAAATTTTAATATTGCATGAGTACTTTTTTAACGGTAAAGGTACTAAATAACTTTTCGGCATTTTTTGTATTGGCTAGTTCAAACGCAAGTCTGTAAACTGACCTACTTAGTCAGTGGTAGTATTTAAATTAGTCTGTGTACTAATCTATGGAATAGTATATTAGTTAGTATATTTAGTAGTCTATGAGTTAGTCTATGCACTAGTTGATCAGACTATAGGTCAGTCCATGTATTGACTAGACTGGAATTGACTAGTTAATTGTCTAATCTATTGACTCGTCTATAGACTATTCTATTAAATATTCTTTTGACTATTCTGTGGATTTGTCTGTTGACTATCTATTGTCTAGTTTATGGACTAGTCTGCAGTCTATCGTCGTTTGACTAGTCTATAAACTAATCTTTTATATAGCCCACGGAAATGTCTATGGATTGATCTATGGACTAGTATATAGACTAGTCCATGTACAAGTCTACGGACTGTTCTCTGGAATAGTCTATAATCTGGTCTATGGAATAGACTAATAAGTAGTCTATTGACTAGTCTAATGTCTAATCTATTGACTTGCCTTTAAACTAGTCAAATGACTAGCCTGTGGACTAATCCATTTTCTAGTCTATTGACTAATCCTACACAGAGGGAAAAAATATACACGCCTCGTACCAAATTGACACCAAATTTTTCAATACATCCTTTGTAAATCTAAAAGTTAACAAACGTGGTAAGATCACTATTTACAACGCATTTTGAGCTTACCACGTTTGTTAACTTTTAGACAACGGATGTACATAAAATTTAGATTGCGACAACGAATTGTTGCAATGTTGACAACGTTACGTAGTCAACATTACATGTTGTTGTTGTATGTATGTATATATATACTTGACAATTGATGTTATTGAAAAATTTGGTGTCAATTTGGTAACAGACGTGTATATATTATATAATCAATCCCAGCAAAAAAATAATTTTCAAAGAAGCGAAAAAGAAGTAGAATTTACTCCATGGAAGTACTACAAAAGACCTGAAAAAGTGATGATTTTAACACAGGCATGTCATATGAGGGATGTTATTTTTATTTGATTCCAAATTCACTACTTCTGAAGTCATTCTCAAGAAGTAATTGTAATGCTCTTTTTTTGGAAGTTTTTCGGTAGTGAAATTGCAGTATTATAGAATACAACTAATTTGATTTAAATAATATTAACATCAATTAGGGTAATATTATCAACATTGAAAAATTAGAATTATTTTCGCTTCTTAGGAAGTCTTTAAACATCACTTCCTCAGAGGGAAAAAAATCAATTAGTGCTACTTTTGAAGTGGTGATAAATGTCATTCTTTTGTAAGTACTTCATTTTATTTTTGCTGGGATGCGATAATGTATAGAGCTCATATTCATTATACGCACCGTAGTACTGTAGGGCACAAAATCATAAATACTGCTAAACTTGTATCGGGGGGAGGGGATGATTAAATAATTTATTCCGATTTTGTGTTTTAGAAGCAGATGATTCAATATCAAACATTTAGTATAGACTGGTTTTAAAATGTAAAAGCCGATTCTACTTAATATTAAGGACATCTGTTATGACAATTACCAGACCTGACCTATCACAGGGATTCTATAGTGAATAATATTAAATTTTAACCGTTTTTTGATATTTACCTTTATACGCTGCTAAAAATTAATAGATGTTTTTTCTATATAGACAAATAATCATATTGAAGTATTATCCATGATCCCCTTCCTCAAAAGAAATACATTTGCGATCACAAACCTTTAAATTTTCACCAAACTAAAAACACCCTAATATTTGTAACACAAATCTAGATTTCTTTATAAAAGTCTGATTTTTTTTTTTGTTCATTTTATAATTAAACACTTAATTAAATTTGTTTTCAAAAAACCAAAAATAAAGAGAAAAAAGTAAACAAAAATTAAATTTGGAATTTTTATACTTAATTTCAAAGTGCCACCTGCTAAACATGTTTTATTGATACATATTTCGGTGTCGATTTCGTATATATATATATATTTTTTTAATTTTTTGTTGTTTTCATTTAAAAATTCAATGGCCCAGTATTTATTTGTTTATTTAACTGTTTAGTATTGTTGAATTTTATTAAGTGTGAGTATTGAGTCAGTGGGTGAGTATGTCCGTCCATCTGTTCTATTGACATAATTGTTCAAATTTCTAGACAATAATTAAAAACAACTTCAACATCGTAGTAATCGTCATTATCATCATCATTATTATCACTATGACAAAACATCTGTTTTATTCTGAGTGAAAAATATATAGACAGACAATAGTAGTATTATCTGTCAGCAGCCTGTTCCTATGACTGTCTATCTGTTTGTCTATTCTATCTGTCTGTCTCTGCTCTTGTTTGTAGCCATATCTGTTAGCAGACAAAACTACACACATTCATCCAACCAACCATCCATCCATTCATTCATTTATACGCAAAGACAAATAAAATTTTATTTTTATTCCACTTAGACAGAGATTAAAAATAAATTACCTTGAATTTTGTAAATTTTAAGCAAATACAAGATTTTATAGCTTTTTTTTTTTTATTCGGAATGTTTGCTTTTATTTAGAATTAGAACAATTAGTATTTATCAAATTTGATAAATATCTCAGTCGAATATGAAAATAATTTAATTATATAGCCTAACTTTGTGGGATTTAAGTTTAATCATTAAATTTGAATCATAGCGTATAGTAGTGGAATAGAAAATAAAGTGAAAATTATCTTAATTAAGAGTGCCAAATAGTATTATCCAGAAGTATTTAAAATTTTACATTTTCTAAAAAAAAAAAAAGGATATTTACAGGTATTTATTAAATTACTGTATAAGACTTTGATACATGTAAATCAATCAATTAAGGATCTGTTTAGTTGTTTTCGAATTCATAGTAGAAAAATATGAAATTATTAATTACTTCAAACTATGTCAACATCTATAATATAGAGTTTAAAGCGTTGGCACGGAAAATTTTATCTTGTTTTTAAACAATATTTTTGTCGTTTTATTCATTTATTCATAGATCTATTTAAAGTTTTCTCTGACACAGTTTAAAAAATTTTCAAAAAATATATACATATTTCATTTGATTCATGAGTTTTTAATATTTGTTTAAGATTTTTTTTGCATTATTTTAAATAAATGTCTAACTGATTACAGACATTGGATGTTGAAAAAAGTGAAAATGTTCATTTTATTAATTTGTTAAAGTAATGAATATGAAACGAATTTTAAACGTTTATTTTATTATCATTTGTATGCGCTATACAGCAAAGGGCTGCATACTAATTTTTGAATGGATTGGAAACTAAAGGAAATATTCATAGGCAGGCATCACAAACTACAAACACTTTTAAAATAATTTTTAAGTGGACTTTAGGGATATGAATAATTCCAAACTATTTATCATGGTATATAAGTACAAAGTTTTTATTAGATTTCTATCAAATTGAATAAACTTAAATTTTATGGTTCAAAATTCGTTATCTCTCATACCACATATTCTCATCTATAGCGTACATAAACTTAAAAATGCAACGAAAAGCAATTAGTCAAAAAGGAAGCCATGTGCATCTTTTAAAAATGTCATTATGACAACTATAATAACTTGTAATAGTTTATGTAAAACTAAAACAAACACACAACACTTTGTAAAAAAGTCATAAAACAAATAAGAAAATGTGTTAAACTCAAAAATAATTGCAAATAAGTTAGCGCAAGTAAATCAGTAAGAATAGGAATGAAACACTGTTCTAAAGTTTAACAACTATTAATTTCAATGCGGGTTAAGTGAAAATGTATACGGGATTTCTTTGTGTTGTCTATTTTACAAAAATTAAATTGAATTAAATGTGAAAGTAATGTCAACTAAACAGACAAACTGAATAAAATGACATTTTGAAAAAAAAAAAAAAATGTAATTACAAGAGCTACTGTTGTTTAAACATGTATGAATGTTTTTATTTGGTTTAAAGGGACGACGGGTGATATGTGTATTTAGTGGATAAGAAGTGTGTATACAGTGGAAAAAAAAATTATTTTGAAAAATAGAACTGAACTGAACTAGAACTGAACTAGAACTGAACTAGAACTGAACTAGAACTGAACTAGAACTGAACTAGAACTGAAACTAGAACTGAACTAGAACTGAACTAGAACTGAACTAGAACTGAACTAGAACTGAACTAGAACTGAACTAGAACTGAACTAGAACTGAACTAGAACTGAACTAGAACTGAACTAGAACTGAACTAAATGAACAGACTGAACTCGAACTGAACTAGAACTGACTAGAAACTGAACTAGAACGGAACTAAACTGAACTAGAACTGAACTAGAACTGAACTAGAACTGAACTAGAACTGAACTAGAACTGAACTAGAACTGAACTAGAACTGAACTAAGAACTAAACTAGAACTAACTAGAACTGAACTAGAACTGAACTAGAACTGAAACTAGAACTGAACTAGACTGAACTAGAACTGAACTGAACTAGAACTAAACGAACTAGAACTGAACTAGAACTGAACTAAACTGAACTAGAACTGAACTAGAACTGAACTGAACTGAACTAGAACTGAACTAGAACTGAACTAGAACTGAACTAGAACTGAACTAGAACTGAACAGAACTGAAACTAGAACTGAACTAGAACGAACTAGAACTGACTAGGAACTGAACGAACTGAACTAGAACTGAACTAGAACTGAACTAGAACTGAACTAGAACTGAACTAGAACTGAACTAGAACTGAACTAGAACTGAACTAGAACTGAACTAGAACTGAACTAGAACTGAACTAGAACTGAACTAGAACTGAACTAGAACTGAACTAGAACTGAACTAGAACTGAACTAGAACTGAACTAGAACTGAACTAGAACTGAACTAGAACTGAACTAGAACTGAACTAGAACTGAACTAGAACTGAACTAGAACTGAACTAGAACTGAACTAGAACTGAACTAGAACTGAACTAGAACTGAACTAGAACTGAACTAGAACTGAACTAGAACTGAACTAGAACTGAACTAGAACTGAACTAGAACTGATCTAGAACTGAACTAGAACTGAACTAGAACTGAACTTGAACTGAACTAGAACTGAACTAGAACTGAACTAGAACTGAACTAGAACTGTTTTTGAATAAAGAAGTTTAATATCCTTAAATATCCTATTTCCTTTTTTTCTCTATAAAGCAATTTACAAATTATCTTTACTTTTACCACTTGCATCAATAATTTAGAATAACATGCCTTAATTACTGACAACAATTGTTTGTTATAGAGTTTATTAAATTAACTGTTTTCCTAATTAAATTTACAGAAAAAATAACAAAACAATACAATTTAATTGTTAAAATATTTTCATATTTTCCTTTGTTTATTTACAGATTTGCAAGTGTTTGTTTACAACTCCAAAAAAAAATAAAAAACAACAACTAAATGATGTTTTATATTAATAATTGATTTTTGTTTTGTGTATTTCAAAATAATAATAAACAACAAAGGCAGTTAATAAAAGGAAAACAGTTCGCATGTAAAACACATTTATTTAAGTACATTAAGTACGTTTTTTCGCGTTTAATTTACATTTCCATTACAACGCGTAGTGTCTTGCCAATAAACCTTGTCTGAGCGTGTGAGTGAATAAATAAATGATTCATTTGTTAAATAGTTTTTTTTTTTTTGTTAACGTTTTAAACTTGTGTAAATACTATTAAGAGATTTTTTTGCCTTTGGCTTTTGTTGTATTACAGTGTTATTAATTTACATATTCTGTTACCCTTTAATAATTAACCGTAATTCTAACAACTGTGCCACTTCCTGACTAAAGAAAGTAACAAAAAAAATACGTTAAGTTAATAATAACAAACATTTAACTAAAAGGAATTAAGAAAGAATATAACAAAGCAGAAGCTGTTACTATAGTAACCGAATTACAAGAAAAGTAAACAGCATCAACATCACATCAATATCAGAATCAACATTAAAACCTGCACAGATAGCAATTGTAGTAGCGTTAGTACGAATACCACCAACCTGCCAAGCAGTCGTAGGAGCCAAACAGCACGAGCTCAAAATTAAAAATTTACATAAATTAAATTATTAAATTAACAACAACAAACATTTACCCACGCTACTAAATACTACAAAAAGAACGCCTATTTTCGCAAACACTTTGGGTATAATAAAATTACTGGTAAGTGAATTTTTGGTATATTTAAATATTTTAATTTTTAATTCTTATTCACTCTCTAACACTAATGCAAACCAACTACATAAATAACATTCACGCATGCAGCATAAAAACACGATTTTATTACACACATCCCGTTAGTTAAATAAACACCTGATGTGTGTGTGTGTGTTTGTATGTAAGTGGGAATGTGTGAGTAAATGTTTACGTGCCAGGATTTGCCAGGCAGTTTTACAATGCGTCAATGTACTATGTCTTTTAGGCAGCATTTTTCTTAAATATTTGAAAAGAGTTTCGTTTATGATTATTTACTATACATAGGGTAACAGTAAAGATTGGATAAAACATGTTTGGGGACGATCACCCAAATCTGCAGGAATTTGTTACAAAATTATAAGTTTTCTTCTCCGTAATATTTAAAATTTGTTTAATGTTTTTAAATTTAAAAACTAAAAAATTTTAAATCCTTTAAATAAATTGTATTAAAATGATTTCGAAAATTAAGAAATGCATTATGAACTTGAATTAAGACAGTCCCTGCAATTTGGTTTTAATACATTTCGAAAAAATTGCAATAATTTAGTTATTTTTACCGTTGCTAAGTTCTGATTAACACATTGTTATCATATTCTGAGGCAATCTTGCCTTATCCCTCTGAACAACTGCCTGTTAAAAACACCTGTGTTTGATATTAAAAATGGTCAATATTGGTCAAAGATTTGCTTAGCCCCTTTACGTGGTGTCCACGGAAAACACTTTAAACATTCATATCCATCGTTGATCGTGCTGCAATCATAATTATCCAGGAATTACACTGAACATCTTTGTACCATCTTATAGAAAATCATAATTCCAAATATTGGGAGTATAACTAAAAAATGTAGTATTCTTTAAATCAAAACACATGGATTCCGGACCAAAAAAACTGCTCACCATTTGTGGCAAAGAACGTATCAAGACAGTTTTAGACACACTTTTTGGAGTAAAGTGTATTCCAGAGAGAGCTTTCTGTATCAAACAAATTGCAGTCGGACGTCACAGGATCGAAACTATAAGGCGGTCGAGGCAAAACTTCATAACTACATCTTCTAAATATTTCTTAAAAGTTACTGCAACATTAGACCGAGATTTTTTATGGTGGAATAGTACGCTTTTATGTCTAGCTGTATATTCTGGGCGTTTATCGGATATTGCATCTTCGAAAGAATCAGTTATATTCAGTACAGCTTCCTTTGGCTTACTGCGATGTCTTTTCTTTTATAGCGTTCAAATAGCATTTGCGATATATGGTACCCAATTTTCCTTCTCTTAAATGAAACCTTCAGCTCGCAAACATTTTGAAATTGCTAATTGAGTAGCTCTCAATGATTTGTCGATCCCTTGATGAATTTGCCAATAACCTCCAAGGAGTAATGCCACTACTGAACCTCACAACCGATCTGTAGCACATTAAAACCGATGGAACACATCTAATACAAGCAATCGGTGTGCTGTTTTAGAACTTTTTAGCAAATAAATCAAGTGAAGCTTTAGAGCTACATTAAATAGTCGGATGCTGAATATATAAGAATCGGCACTTCCAAATATAACTTGATTTTTTCAAAAACTCATAATATTCGTCGTAATATTAGAAATTTGAGACCGTTTAAGAAAATATGCGAAATTTTTAAATCCCCGGGTCCCATAACTTCTTATGGACCGTGAAAAGAGATAGAAAATGTCAACCACACAGTTACTCTAACTTGCTTTCAACAGACAGACGATGGAGGTCAACCGGTGATATACATATATGTGCAATTTCGTGCTTTTAAAATCGATGTCTTCGATTTTCAGCTCTATTGGTCATGAACTGCCGGACTTAGAGGGGGTCAAAGTTGAACATTTTGGTCAGAGTTTTATTCAAATGAGTGTAACTTTTCACCTATTGGTTCTAGCAAAAATTGTCCAAAGGAGTTCAGATAGCTATTTCTTCATTGCTTCCAAAAAATATATTTTCACAAAATTTTTAATTTCCTCTTTAAAGCACATGTTTTTACTCACTTAAAGTTGCATTTAAAGAATTCTTCTTTCAATTATGAAATTTTTGAAATTTACAAAAATCTCCTATCTTAAGAGATACATATTTCAGTATGATTGCAACTATTTTTAAATAAGACTAAATTATATTTATTTGTTAACATTAAGCTTTTGCTGTCAAAGTTTTACCTTTTTTACCTTCACATTTATTCTAACTTTTTGTGAATAAATGAATGCATAATTTTTTATATAAAAACATGAATATAACCGGACATATTCGACCATATGTCACCTAACATGGTTTTCAAAAAAATTAGGTTGTTATGTACCGATACTGAACTCGATTGAAAGCCTTTTATAGAAGTTAGGTTTTCTAGTGGACTTATCCTATCAGAATTTCGCAAAACCAATAATATTATGAGATCTATGAGCATTGTAGTATTTTTCAGATAAAGTGCGATTTATATCAAATATGTCCCGATTTTCATAAAATTTCATAAATGGATTAATTTAACTATGGATTTTTGGGTTTTAGAATTCTTCGCTCTACTCGTATTTTTAGCTCAATTATGAACGTTATTTTTTTATTGGGATCTTATAATTAGGGTTCTATAGTTGAAATGAAAAGTTGACTTTTTGCATTCAGTTAAAAGTCGACTTTTCGACTTTTTGCATTTTATGAAAAGTAGATTTTTCGACTTTTTTTATTTAATTAAAAGTCGACTTTTAGTATTTTATAAATCGAGTATTTTATAACTTCGACTTTTTCCGACTTTTTTCGACTTTTTCCGATTTTTTTCGACTTTTCGATTTTTTTCGACTTTCAGACTATTTTCGACTTCTTTCGATTTTTTTCAATTATTTTTTGACTTTTTTCGAGTTTTTCCGACTATTTTAGAGTTTTTCACTTTTTTCCACTTTTTTCCACTTTTTTAAAATTTTCGACTATTTTTCACTTTTTTCTACTATTTTCGAGTTTTCGACTTTTTCCGACTTTTCGACTTTTTACGGCTTTTCGACTTTCTTAGACTTTTTGACATTTTTCGACTTATCGACTTTTTTTGACTTTTTGACTCTTTTCGACTTTTATTTACAAAGTCGACTTTTCGACTTTTTTCATAGACTATAGTCGAGTTATCGACTTTTTTGAAACAAAATAGTCGACTTCGACTTTTTTCGACAAAAAGTCGATTGTTCGATTATTCGAAAGTCGATTTATAGAACCCTACTTATAATGGACTAGGTTTAATGTGTTTTGTGTGTATTGCGTGACCATAACATTGAGATGTTACAAACCTCAGCGCACACGTTTATTATTCTCCCCACTGTAGTAGGGTTACTACAACATTTGAAATAAACTGTATGTTTGTTTGTACATTTGAAATTTTATGATTTTAGCAGTTTATTAAAAGCATTTCATATACAATTTACATTTTTTCCTCTTTCATTTACATACAACTTTAGCGCATCAAATAAAAAAAAGCAACAACAAGAAGACACTAATTTATTATACTCTTTACTCTAGTTTACTTTATACTAAATATAAGACTACTTAAGTTTAGACGAAAAAAAAAATTACAGTAAAAAATGAAATTATATTTTTAAATATTCACAAAATGTACAACAAGCTCAAAGAACATAGAAGAATAAAAAAAATAAAGCCTAGAATATAAAGAATCTTTTTAACATAAATGTCAGTAGGTTTTCGTATGGTCTGTCTGTACATGTATATGGATGCATGGATAAGTTACAGTGATGGTTTTGCAGTAGAAAAAAAAATTTAAATAAATTCCAAAAAAAAAAAAATATTTATATAAATTAAACATTTTTATACATATCCTATGGCCTCTCACGGTCTTTCTAAGGCGCCCTGTAATGTTGATGTAGGTTAGAGAAAACAAAACAAAAAAGGAAACGGAAAAAGGTTTTTTATATACAGTAACAAAAATTAAAAGGTTTTAATAACGCTAAATATAAATAATGGCAATTTGTTTAGAACTTCTTAATAAAGGTAACAGGAGAAGTTTCATTAACCGCACTGCAAAGTAATAGGGGAATGAGGTTAAAAAAGGTTTTTGTAATCCATTTACGGAAATATGTAAAAAAAAGTATAAAGTTATGTTAAGGGTAACTTTTTTTGAATACTAACATTTTTGGTTCCCTGGTGTATAAGAATTTTTTTGAAAAAGTTGGTTTGTTAAAGATTTTTTAAATTTTTAATAAGTGTGTTGTCAATCAAAATTTTCGTATGATTTATGTACGCTTGTACTAAATTTTTTTATATGCTAATTATACTTTTTACTTTTTTTGCCACATAGATTTCTGAGTGATCATGTGTTATTCTTTTAAAATATTTCAATGACACTAAAAGGTTATAGGAACATGTAACAAAAAGTATTATTCGATTAATTAATTATTGAATGTTAAAGTAATTTATCCAACGGGTCCTTAAACGAGACCTTTACTGTATAAATTCTGGGTACAATGAACATTTTTGGCAAAAATGGGCGGGCTTGATATTGTGGGTGTGGCACCTTCCATATAAAGAAAATTTTAAATTGGTATAGCTGAGAAAATAAAACAGTTAGAGTGCTAAAATTTTGTCGGCATATGAATATTTTAAGACAAAAATGGGAGGACTAGCAATAGGGGCGTGGCACCTCAAATAGGAATGAAATACAAAAACTTGTATAACTTGGAAACTATTAGTGCTAGAACACTCAAATTTTGCACGGTCAACATTGAAATCCACAAGAGCAATTTGGTAAAAAAATGCCTATACTAACAATAGGAGGAGTGCTAGGTTAGGTTATCACAGATAGCCAAGTCTGGCTTTACTTGGGTCCAAGTTAATCCCTTTGTAAAAATACATGCAAGAAGAAAAAGAAAAATAGGAAAAAGTAGAAAAGAATATAAAGGAAAGCAAAATCGTCAAGGAGAAGAAACAGGCAGGATTGCACTGCAAGTTAAAAGACTTGACTGAAGGATTACGTACTATTTAGTGGGAATTCAAGATTCACATTCAAGGTCACGTTTCAATGGAAAATTCGACAAATCGGATAGATCGCCAATGTAGGCCGACTCAAGCGTCAAAATACGGATCTCTACCATAAAAATATGAGATAATGTCTCCTCTTCCTCCTCATACTGACAACTCCTACAGAAGTAATCGAAGTGAAGACCAATGCGTTTAGCGCAGTTTCCAAATCTACAATGACCAGTAACAACCGATACCAATTTACCTAGTTGTAGTCTATGAACACCAATAAGATAGTTAGACCTGCATAGATCCATATGGGGCTACAACACTCTAGCTATCGACCAAGTGTTCTCACACGACCATCGGTCATGAGCAGTAGAGTAGCAGTACTCCTTAATCTGCCTTTTTATGGCAAGAAGTGGAACGCCACAGAACTGTTCTGTTTCCAGTTTATCGCTGATAATTCAGATTGAATGATACTACAATCATCATTGAGTCGGAAAGAAATTTTAATACCAAACTTCTCAATGAGATATCACCGCTAACTCCCTTCGTCGTCTTGGTTTGTATATACACGGAAGCAATTGTTTGGCGGAAGGAGGGTTTCTTTAGAGACTTTAGCGTACTGAATTTTTCATTAGAGACTTTAGCTTACTGATAACTCGGTAGAAGATCCACCATCTTCGTGTGACCTATGGAACAGTTGTTGTCCACTTGCCTATTAGACCCAATCTGGACGGATTGGATATAGCCAGTTGTTTGGCTAGAAGATCAACTGGAAGCCAGTTGAGCATAGTAAACAACGCATTTAAGGGTGTTGTTCTAAGAACATTGGTAATGGAAAGAGCATAAAATCTCATGACATTGGTCGTTTCGTGACCCGACTGGCAGGGGTGACCCCTAGGAGGCCAGCCAGCTCAAGCAGAGCTGTCTCCGTCAGCATGGCTCATGAGATTTATTGCACTTAAGCCTTCACATCGCGACAAGATGACTACCCTTCGTATAGGAGCTAAAATCCTCAAATTTTGCATGTACAACTGATATATTCATGTTATCATTTGGGTAATAAATTATTGGATTAGATATAGTGGGCGTGGCACCATCCATATAAATTAAATTTAATTAAAATGTACATCCGTGAAACCATTCTAGCTAGAATTCAAAAATTTAGTTTAGAAAACATTAAAAGGCATGTGAAGAATTTAAGGAAAACATGCCCGGACCAATTGTGGGCGTGGTATCTTTAATACGAATTTAAATCAAAAATTTGTATATCTGGGAATCTATGAAAGCTAGAGCATTAATGTATGTAAACATTTGGATAATTTTACATGGGAAACTTGTACATCCATATGGACTTTTCTATCGAATAATGGACTTTTCATACGAAGTAAAAAATGTGTATATACTGCAAGAGACTTTTAAAATAGACTTTTAAAATATTGTACAAATACTCCCTCCCCACTATAGTGGTGTAGGGTATAAAACGATGAGCAAATTGAACATTCAACCCTACCAACCAACATCTTCCTAATTTTGTTTGGTTGTACATCACTTTTCCCTTCCTACATACCTCACCCTCTATTTTAAAGTTCTTTTTTTATTCATAATTTCATTTAAAGTGAAATACAAAATAAAAATCATAAAATTAAATTCTCCCAAAAAAAAGATAAAACTCATATTTTTCAAGCATTTTTTGCTGGTTTTTGTTACATGTGCGTTTTTTACCCCCACAACCGGAGCTTGAACTAGAGAAAAATTGTTTTACACTTTTTGACTTAATGAAAATTTATGTGTTCAGTGTATGAAACATATCTACGTTTACCACTTTGCCTTTTGTAAAAAAATTAACATTTTAATGCTAAAATATATACAAATATTATTATTTTGCCATGTTATGTTGTTTTTTTTTTTAAGTATTTTATATAAAAACAAAAACAGTGTTTTTTTTGTATAATTATACAAAAAAAGGTTGAATTTTCTGTTCGATTCCCTACAGAGACTCTGGTAAAGGAGCGTACAACAGGTCCTATATTTATATTTCTTCAAATCTGATGTAGCATACATACTCACTTCTAATTGAATTTGGATAAACTGGTTTACTCAAGGAAGAGTTTTTGGATAGATAGGGCCAATTATGGACCGATGCTCAAAAAGATTAAGGTTTATAAAAATCTTACACAGAAAAAACTGAAAATGAGTTTTAATTATCAAATTGATTGTATCAAGCAAGTTTTGCACCTATCAACAAAATGATGATATCAATTATGAAATTTGTAAAAAAAACATTTTTTTCCAATTAAAGAAATAATCAAAACAATTAACATCAGTAATTAAATTCAAAATTTAAAATTAGTTAATTCATTAATTGGATAAATCAAATATTTAATAAAATAAAACTTACATTTTAATTAGTTTATTAATCAAATAAATTGAACAGTTTGGTTAAAAATGTATTAAAAATCAATAAAGTCGATGACTGAAACAATCAAAGCATTAATTGAATGCTTACAACATTAAAGGATTCCTTTACCTTTAACAATGCGTTAAGCACTCTCAAAAATATCTCTTTATTGTCACATTTGAACAAATAAAGTGATTTAAAAATTTTAAAATATTTATGAAACTTCAACTTCTTATGCCTAAAATATTATTGACTATTTGGGAATTATTTTCAGTTATAATTAATGAAATTATTTAAATAAAATATCAAAACAAAAAACCAAAATAAAAAAGTAGGCTGGAAAAACTTTTTCAGCCAATAAAAAAATTAATTGATTCAATTAAAAGTTTAATCAAATTTGTATACTTAGGATCAAAACAATGAGATAATTATGACAATTAAAAAATTGTTTAAATAAAAGTTAAAGAAAGAGGAAAACATGTTAATAAACTACCGATAATTTTTTCTGTGTAAATATTTGTTTTCTGAATATATACTTTAAATTTTCTCCAAATTACCAATGATTTAACAAACTCATATTATCCTTTACAAGTCTACAAATGCAATTTGGGTTATGGTTACTCTAAAATAATAGAAATCATAAAACGACAACAAAAAATACTTTTACATAAAGGATTATTATTCCTTTAACTGCTTAACAAAGCCAAACTTTTCTTTTGTAATATTTTTGCTTAATATTAAAAATCTAAAGTTTTCTTTTTTACTGGAATTTCTTTTTCATGAAATTTGTGTTTTTTTTTTTGTAACCGTAATCCTGTACTTCTTTTGTTATATACTAGACATTCCTTCTCATTATTTTAATCATTCATGCATTTTTTTTTTTCTCTGATTAATCACATTGAACTTATTAATTATGTATAAATTGTGCACAAGCAGACGGCAATAATTTAATTTTATACCAATAATGAGGTAAAGAACAAAATGAAATGGTAAAGGTTTTGTTTGTTGGTCGTTATAAAGCGAAAGTAGAAAAAAAGGAATGTTAATTGTATATTTTATTTTTGATAACTTCTCTAAAAGTATTATAAATTTTCA
Source organism: Lucilia sericata (assembly GCF_015586225.1). Taxonomy (NCBI): domain Eukaryota; kingdom Metazoa; phylum Arthropoda; class Insecta; order Diptera; family Calliphoridae; genus Lucilia; species Lucilia sericata. Next base: position 34,457 of record NW_023994299.1, read on the forward strand.
GAGAATTGTGGTTTGTTTTATTTTCGTTATTCCTCGAATTATATAGAGCCTTATTTAAATGGCCTTCAAGTCATTTTCAGACGGGGAATTTATGTGGGGGATAGATTCAAATGAGGCCCGATCATTACGAAAATCATTAAGACTCATATAAAACTAAGTTTTGCCGATTTTTGAAGTGATTTAACAAATTTATGAACTCAAAACCCCTATTCGGGGTACGGGGTATGGTTGTATGGAGGCTATACGAAAATTATCTTGAAAATAGCGGCCTGTAGAGTGCGCAGAAGGTTTACATGCCCAGCAAAAATTTTCATTACCTAGTAATCTAGAAAGTAATATTGCAATCACGTGGAAACTAATTACTTTTGGGGTGAATAACTAATTATTTTTGTTCGACGAGGTTCAAATAATATGTACCTACCTTAAACAAATTAATAAATGGTTACTAATTTGATTACAAAAACTTTGCGAAATAACTAGTTACAAATAAACCTACAAATATGTTATGTTATAGCTAGTTATTTTGGGCCGACTTTGTATGTAGAAAACAAAAAATAAAAAAATTCCTCTGCCGGGATTTGAACCCAGGCATTCAGTTGTTTTCTATGTTTCTCACTCCAGCCGCTTACTCGATGCTCCATTAACATGTTGCTTTTTGTAATTTTGAGAACGGCTTTTTACAAAAATATATAAATGAATGTCATTTTGAAAAAAATAAACAGTATCCAGCAGGGCTCGAACCACGAACCCCCTGTTTGTTAAATGAACGACCTAGACAATTAAGCCATAACAAATCCAAATTGTTTTGTTCTTTACCAGTAATAACCTATTCAGCTAAATGAAATAATGTGGATGATAATGAACACTCATTACCAAGTAATATATGAAATAACTACTGGCTATTACCAAAAATTTCAGATTTTTTGCTGGGTGGACACACAGATGGACGGACATAGCTAAATCGAGAAAGTAATTCTGAGCCGATTTAGTGAGGGTGTAGGACCAATATTTATCTTACAAACATCAAACTCCACACTATAGTGGTGTAAGGTATAAAAAACTATTATTGAAAATTTGAAACGGCCTTTTAAAAAATTAGACTTTTTATGGTTATGGTTATATTTTAAGTATGTAATAAAACTGTTTTTCAGAACACATTCCAAAAAGGAAATTGTTTTTCTTCCATCATAAATACAAGCTTTATTATCAAGGCAAGGCATTTCTAAATAGTTTCAGAATTTTAATAAATTTTATTAGTAGTTGCTTTATGCACCTATGGAGCTAACTTTAATCAAGTCTATAACTAGTTTATGAACCTATTATGGAAGATATGGCCATTCCGAACAAAATTTCGCAGAATGATTTATTGATTCACAAATATACTATATCGGAATTTGTCCATATATACTTGTATGTTAATGAAATATATGGTGTAAAGTGACTTAAGGAAATGGATCTTATATAAGAGCTATGACCAATTATGGACTGACCCAAATATTTTTCAGAATGATATATATGTAGATACAAAAAATACTCATGTAAATTTTTATAGCGATATATTTTTGTCAATGAAATATGTGCGACTAAGTAATTTTTGGAAGTGGACCACATATCGGAGACCAGACAAATTATGGGCCCATCCAGAAAAATTTAGAAGTGATTTGATATATAATAAAAACTTATTTATGAGAAATTTTAGTCCGGTTTTTGGAAGTGGATCTTATATTGCAGCTGTGACCAAATATGAACCGATCCGAAAAAAATTTCATGATGAATTTTATACCGATATCTTCACTCAGTAATGATATATGTGCGTTTACGTGGTTATCGGCAATAGGCCTTATATGGGAGCTATGCCCAATTATGGATCGATCCGAAAAATATTTTTCAGAGTGATATGTTTATACACAAAACATATTTATGTCGAATATTATTCCAATATCTTTATTTCTTAATTAGTTTTGTGCATTTAAGTGATTTTCGGAAGTGGACCTTATATGGAAGCTATAACTATTTATGGACCGATACAGATTTACGTCGGTAATACGATTTCTGTTTATATTATATACATTTTTGACGAAGTTATTAATGATAACCCCAGTTTCTGAGAAAACTGCTCTAGAATTAGGAAAAAAAAGTCTTTTTTTTTAGAGGTAATCTGAAATTTTTACTCATAACTTTTTATGTTGTGAACCGATTCACAATTCACTGATTTTTAATACCAAACTGCTCAGTCCAATAATGAATATTTCCGAAGAACTTGGTTGATTTCTTTTGCTTAGTTTTAACGTTAGCGTGTTTTACACAGACGGGCATAGCTAAATCGACACAGAATTTGATAAGGACCCGGAATATTATACTTTGTTGGGGCTCAGATGAATATTTCATGGTGTTACACGCGAAATGACAAACTTATATATACCCTCTATTACCACTGATGGTGGTTGCCAAATATATGTCTGTTTATAATTATTTGAACTAGTTGTATTGAGTAAACATTGGTATAAAAATATATAAAAAAATTAAATATGCAATTAAAATGGAAAAATATGCTAAATATATGCACTTAAAAGAAAATATGCAAAATATGCATTTATAACAAAATATCAAATCGATGCAATTTTGTTGCAAATTCTTCGATTTGCAAAGATAAATAATCAAAAGTGATTTTGAGTTACTGACTACAAACATGCTTTTGCATAGAAATCCTTGTCCTGTTTATTATACATGTTTAAATCTTGAGAATTCGTTAAATGACTCAAGTACAAATCTAAGAACCAATTCGTATAAGACTGATGTGCTATGACATAGTAATTTATTTTATGTTTAACATATTTTTCGAAGCCTTATGGTATAGCTAATGTTGAACATGTACAATAGGTATATCAAAGAAAAGGTATTGGAAAAGGTTTTTCAAGACATTTTGTAAAAATATCTCTAAAAATACATATTATATACTTTTATAATATACATAGTGCGTATATACTTTTCTTAAATATAGCACCTAAACAAACTCATTAAAATCCAATAAAAAACTTGTCACACTTTTCGCATTTTAAAAAAATATATATTTCAACGAATTCAAGAATTTCTCAGCAATTAGCGGCAGTTAATAAAAAATATGACGTAGAGAAGACGTGTTATTTGCAAGATTAAAAAAAAGTTAAAAAAAAGTAGGAAACAAAATAAATGATAAAAATAGCCAAGCACAAAAAAAATCCGGAGACAGATAAAGAAATGAACCCAAGTCGACAAGTGTATGATGATTAATGATGCAAACTAAATGAGGGCTAAATATGGTCGAGATATTTTTAAGCTAAAAAATTTTTTTCTAACAAATTACTCGCTTATCTAAACATGAAGTAAATACATATTTCAATATTTGTTGTTATTTTTTTTTTTTCAAATATTTTATAACACCCCCTAACGTCAAATATTCCATGTTTAAGTAGCTAAAGTTTAAAATAAATAAACAAAAGAAAATTTTGCGGGAGTACTTATTTTTAATAATAATTTAATAATCATATTTTTATCTCTGTAAACAAATTTACAAAAAAAAAAAAAAACACAAACAAACAAAAGAAAACAATGGGTGTGATTACATGTCTGTTGACGGATGTTTTTCTGTCGCCTTTAACAAGAAATTTATGTAATTATAAATTTATAACTGCAAACTAAAGGTGGCAATTATTTTGTTTGTATTTGTAGTAGTAATAAATTATATTTTTTATAATTTTTGGGGAAGGAAGGTATAGATTTAGTTATTAGAATTTCAATTAGGCAGCATGCATTAACATGCTTCTGCATGATTCTAATCTGATGATTTTAGCAATAAATTATAGATTGTTTTCCATGTTGTTTTATATTAGAAACAATGTCATTGTCAGATATACATACATACGTATATCTGAACACAACCGTGAAAATTTCCAGAAAGTATAACATTCGAATGTTATACTTTCTGGAATGCATTCCTACAGACATATAATTTTCAACTAAAGCGACACTTACCCCATATTTCTGGAATAAAGCAAATCTGAAAAGAAAAACAGAAGTCGGTTAATATAAATATACTTAGATTTTGCAATTATATATTAAATATGCATTTAATTACAAGTAATAATTATATTATATGGAGGCTTATGTGGGCCAATGAGGACCGATTTGGACAAAATTTCAGCCTTTAATATCATCCTATAATGATTTCAACAGACAGACGGACATAATTAGATTCTTCTAGACTCCAATAAAGACACAATATATATAGTTTTGTAGGCCTACGACTAATATTTCGATTTATTTTTGAATCTTTACCTCACTATATCTATGTACAGCAAATTCTATACAGTGGTCATTTATAGTAACAATATAAAAACAAAGGTGTACTGATTTAAAATTTTTTGCTAAAAATCCACTTTTGCCTACTGTCATAACTTCCCCAGTATATTATTTTATCTATTTATTTTGTCATGTAAATAATTGACGTATTTAGACTAAAAACTCACATCATTTAATTTCTTTAATTGTTTCCCCATTTAATTGCACATAGAAACGTTGATGATGATGATGTTTAGTTTCTTTATAGTTGTAGTAGTTGTTGTTGCATTTAACTATATTTAGATATAGTATATATAGATATTTAGTTTTTTCCTACACTTTCTGTTTCCAAGTGTCAAGTCTAATACATACATACATACATACATACATACTGACTTGCAATTACAAATGTGATTCATTGAATAAATAAATTACAATGCAATAGTAATGTACTTTCTTACTATTGCCAATATGCAAGATCGCTATTTTATGTTGTAGCTAATAAATTTTAATTCCATACATTCTCCATTACTTTTAAGTAGTGTAGAAATTGCTGACATATAGTCTGATATACATACATATAAGTAATTATTATAGGCTTATGATAAGAAATAATAAACTAACAAATCAGTGTTAGTTAGTTAGTTAGTTAGTTAGTTAGTTAGTTAGTTAGTTAGTAGTTAGTTAGTTAGTTAGTTAGTTAGTTAGTTAGTTAGTTAGTTAGTTAGTTAGTTAGTTAGTTAGTTAGTAGTTAGTTAGTTAGTTAGTTAGTTAGTTAGTTAGTTAGTTAGTTAGTTAGTTAGTTAGTTAGTAGTTAGTTAGTTAGTTAGTTAGTTAGTTAGTTAGTTAGTTAGTTAGTTAGTTAGTTAGTTAGTTAGTTAGTTAGTTAGTTAGTAGTTAGTTAGTTAGTTAGTTAGTTAGTTAGTTAGTTAGTTAGTTAGTTAGTTAGTTAGTAGTTAGTTAGTTAGTTAGTTAGTTAGTTAGTTAGTTAGTTAGTTAGTTAGTTAGTTAGTAGTTAGTTAGTTAGTTAGTTAGTTAGTTAGTTAGTTAGTTAGTTAGTAGTTAGTTAGTTAGTTAGTTAGTTAGTTAGTTAGTTAGTTAGTTAGTTAGTTAGTTAGTTAGTTAGTTAGTTAGTTAGTTAGTTAGTTAGTTAGTTAGTTAGTTAGTTAGTTAGTAGTTAGTTAGTAGTTAGTTAGTTAGTTAGTTAGTTAGTTAGTTAGTTAGTTAGTTAGTTAGTTAGTTAGTTAGTTAGTTAGTTAGTTAGTTAGTTAGTAGTTAGTTAGTAGTTAGTTAGTTAGTTAGTTAGTAGTTAGTTAGTTAGTTAGTTAGTTAGTTAGTTAGTTAGTTAGTTAGTTAGTTAGTTAGTTAGTTTTTTTACAAAACACTTTTTAGTAACGAAATGCAACAAAACAAAGTCTGTAAGAATTATGGCAAAATGGAAAATTTTACTTAAGTACTTTTTGTTTTTGTAGTAATTTAGATAAAATATAAACAGCAACAATAACAATTAAAATATATACTATTTTAAACTGTGAGAAAGTTTTAATTTTATTTATATAATTTTTTCATCTTAAAGATACCTAAACTAAAGATTAGATTTTCTATCAAGGAGACTAATAATTTCAAGATATACATCAATTTAATTCAGTGCTATTTCAAATGTGCTAATTGCAGTTTAGTTTGTAAAAAAAATTATTTAATAAACAAATTCTATATTTAATAATAATTATAAAAAATTATATACAAATAACAGTAAAAGAAAAATACAGTTAACAAATTTTGTTTTTGTGAATATAATGGAAACATTTAAAATAAATTTCTTTATTAATTATACTGAAGTAGATTTTGAAAAACGGTAATTAGTTGTAAATAACCAGCACAAAAAATATACAAACAATATATAGAAATTAAATACAATAATTAATTGCAAGTTTAATTAATAATATTTTTTTTGTTTATAATTAATCATACGACATGTTGGCACGAATTATATTTTAATAATGGAGCAATTATTTTTAATCGAAACAGCAAAATTAAGTTAAAATTAAGTTTTTCTTAGGGAAATCCCTTTTGTGTGTTAAGTAATGATTCAAGAATGAAAATATAGACAAAACTTAAAAACAAATTAACTAAGCAACTTTGTTGTAAGTTTAGTAATTAAATTAAATTAAATTAAATGTTATATGAATGACTTATAGAAAATACATATGAACATATCTGCTTTTAACAAAATATGATTTCTGTTAAAACAACATCCATTAACAAAAACCAAAATCATTTCTTTTTTAATAAATATTTATAATTTATGCAAATTCACGTTTTTTAACAATACCAACATTTTAAGCATTTTCTTCTCATTGTCATCTTTAATAATGTCTAGACGACATATTAAATGTTTTTATTTTCCTTCTGTTTAAGAGATTTTTATAATACTTAAGATTTTTGGAAGAAAAAAATTCACAAAATTCTATATGAATTAAGTTTAGCAAGCAGAAAATTAAAGCGTTAAATTGACTATTCTTATTTTGAAAGTTTCAAGTTACAAACAAAGAAAACGAAAACAAACAAAATTTTAAAAAATATGTCAATTATTTATGATAAATAAAAATATTGCAAAGCTGCAAATATTGTAAAAAAAAAAACAAACAAAAACACACTTACACATCGAATTACAAAAATTTGCTGTTTAATTTGACATAATTTTTCCAATAAAAATCTGTTGTAATTTAAACAGCATGAATTGATTTTATTGGAATTTTTTTTTAAAGCTTATTAAAAACAAGTAATGAAGTCAAAACGGTCAAATAATACCCTACATCGGTTTTGAAGGAATAGAAAAAAAGTAGATATGGGTAGTAAATGCTATAGTTTTTCTTATACAGGGTGGGACAACTATGAGTTATGGACTAAGAAAAGTAGTTCTATTCCTGCCTCAAAAACTATTTGTATTAATGTCTCAATAACAAAATTACCCCTAAATTTTAAAATAATTTTTTCTGTAGTAACAGTTTTTTTACTTTATTAATTAAAATAAATATTTACAATTTAATGTACACATTTGCACTTTTAATTTGCCAGTACATACATACTTATTTGTAAGTGTGAATTTTTTGTTGTACAAAAAAAAACGTAATTCATTCATAATATTTTTTCGTTCTATCTTTAATTTATGTATAAAGAGTTGTGATTTTATGTCATTAATATTGTCAATATGTGAGGTTATTATTTTCAAATTTAAAATTAGCATAAACAAATATTAGGGAGGTCCATAAAAACTTGAAAAGTTATAATAATTTATTTGTTTTTACACCCTTCACCCTATAAAGTATATATATGGAGATAGTGAAGTATATTTAGTCATGTCCGTCTGTCTGTCTGTGTTTATGTTGAAATCAGTTTTCAGAAAACCGCAGATATCAGGAGATGTCGTAATCTTCAATAATTCTATTAGATATACGTTCGGGAAGAATGCTATCAGCAAAATCGGTCCATAAATAACGGAGATAAGAGCAAAAATCCGAGACAACCTCTGAAAATTTAATCAAAAAATTAGATTTTTGATGCATGCTGAGACATCACACGGTAAATGTTGTTACTTGTACTTGCAAAGAAGGAACAACTCGTTACGTTATTATTGGTTAGAAACATGAGCTTAAGTATGTAGATCCCGGATTAAGTGAGAACCTATAAAAGGGAACTTTTTGGTACTTTTTCGTTATTTAAAAAGAATTTTTTGAATTTTCTATAATATTGAATCTAGAAACATGAAATTAAGCATGTATCGCCAGGATTAAGTGAGAACATAAAAAGGGGACTTTTTGGTACTTTTTCGTTCTTCAAAAAGTACATTTTAAATTGTCTATAATATTGAACCTAGAAACATAAAATCAAGCATGTAGAGCCCGGAGTAAATTAGATTCTATAAAATGGGACTTTTTAGTACATTTTCGTTTTGCAAAACGTACCTTTTTCTATAATATTGAACCTAGAAACATATAATTAAACATAAGTGAGATCATATAAAAGGGGACTTTTTGGTACTTTTTCCTTCTTCAAAGAGTACCTTTTGAATTTTGTAGTAAAGGATAATTCAATGAAATTTGTCACACGATCTTCTGTGGTACCAGAGACAAAGCCTATTGAAAATGGTTAACATCGGTCCATTATCTCACCTAGCCCCCATACAACTGAACCCCCGAATAGGGCTTGTAAACATTGTAATCAAACTACAGGTCGCAATTTTGAAGATAATTCAATGAAATTTGGCACACGATCTTCCATGGTACCGAAGACGAAACCTGTTGAAAATGGTTAACATCGGTCCATTATTTCACCTAGCCCCCACACAACTGAACCGGACTAATAGGGATTTTAAGTTCATAATTATGTTTAATATACTCGTATCTCGACAAAAAGCTGCAAAACCAAATTCTATACTAGTCATAAATTTTTTAATTATAGGGTCTCATTTGACCATAGCCCCTATTCAAAGCCCCCTTCAAAATTCGACTTAAATGTCCACAATTTTATTCAACAATAAATGGCTTTAGTATATGTGAGGCAGGGTACAATTCAACTTAAATGCTTTATTATGGTCGGCCTCGCCCGACTATAATTTCTTGCTTGTTTTATTTTAATTTCAACTAATTGTCGTTTTAAACACTGAATAATTACATCTGCATTACTTTTAAGTACTCTTAAGTACTAAGTCATTAGACTTACATATAATTAGACCCGTAAGTATTTTTATTAAAGTTTTGCCATTTTATTTTCATATTTTTAACGCCACTAGCATAATAATATTTCTATGTAGTAGTGTTGTGAGTACGATAGCGAACTAACGAACAAGAGGCCCAGGTTCATATTCTGTGTGAACAATTTTTAACTTCCTATTTGTAAATACTTATATAAGTAGTTATTTGTAAGCGAGCGTGGTAAGTACTTGCATCCAATCTCTCAATGAGTCAAAATGCTAATGAAGTGAAAAGCTGCTTTTTTAACTAATTTCATTTCAACATAAGTTTTTGCTTTTGTATAACATTAGCTTTATTTTACAAATATCGTTAAAATTGGCAGCAATAGCTTTTGTCGCCTGTAGGTTCCAAATGCCATTCACTGATTTCAACCCATTTTCTAGCCTGCATCAAACATATCTTAATTAACATTTTTTACATTAAAAAATATGCAAATTTTGTAAACATATCAGTTTACAGCCTTGATATAAACATATAATATTACAATTACCAGACAATCAGTTGCATAATCATCAATTACAAAACTATTCCAGCACCCTAACAAATTGTAGCAATCAAGACAACATTCTATCAGCCAGTCTGTCTGCCTATGCATAAAATTATTATCATTATAATGACACAATATTTTGTAGAAAAAGCAAATGATATAAAATCTGATATAAAAGTTATCTTTGTAGTAAAGTAAACAAGTAGGAGTATAGTATTTGATAGTAATGAGTTTCAAAGCTCCCACTACAACAGTGCAACTACATAACAACAACGATATTTTATGCATATTATATAAAACGCTTCCCAGGTTCTCACGATTTTTTTAATTGTTTTTTTCTATAACTTTAAAAATCAGTGAGAACGTTTTTGGATCCAATTTTTTTCGAGAGATTTATTTTAAAATGTATTTTATTTTTTATATTCAATACCTACAATTCTTCATCAGCAAAAATTCTGCTTTTTTACATACTAACCCCCTTATTCACAAACAAAATTTTTATTTTATAAACAGTTTATAAATTAGATTTTGTATGGAAATTTTGTTTTATAAACCTTTTATAAAATAAAAATGTTGTTTGTGAATAAGGGGGTTAGTATGTATGTTATGCTTTTAAAACGAACATTTATCTTTTTCATAAATTCATCTAAAATATTTGCTTTATATTCAAGAAAATTCATCAATAACAATTTTTAAATATTTTCCTAAGTATGTTTTGACATTTAGTGCAATAAGAATATATCTGTCAATCATTTTTATTTAAACTGCACTAACAAAAACAACAATTTTGCAAGATAAAATTAAAAAAAAAAACTTAAAAACTTTTATTTTAAACAAAAATTATGAAAATATTTTAGAACAACAAACAACAGCAACGATATCGACAATGGAAATACGTACATACATATGTACATATATGAAAACATGTGTTGACAACTTTTATACAGCAATATATTTCTATGCATGTGTATTAGATTGATCCCAAAAAACTAGAAAGGAATTATAAGTCAATCTAAATAGTTTTAAATTTTTCATAAGACTTTCCTAAACCTAAACACGATTTAGCAATCGTATTCACTTTCGAAAAGGATTCACAAAATAGACGAAATATTTATTCTTAAAACAGAATCATATGCGAAAATCAAAATATATCTTTGCCTAATATACGATTCGTTGAATAGTGTTTAACCAAACATATTTTCAGGAAGCATTATATTGAGTTATTTGAGATTTCAAACATGATTTGAATAAGACATTTGAATTATTAATACTATACTTGATTTTGCTATCAATATAACTCTGTATTCTATACATATAAATATTTAAAGCAGAAATGGGCATAGCATCACCCATCATAATGTAAACATTAAGATTTATATATCTGGAAAATATAAGACCCTAACTAGGTAATTCCTCCGACCATACAATCCCCCTTATTTATAAACAACATTTTATTTTATAAATGGTTTATAAAACGAAATTTCCATACAAAATTTGGTTTATAAACCGTTTATAAAATAAAAAATTGTTTATGAATAAGACCTTTAACATCTAAGAAATTTCTAGAAGCTATAAATCAAACTTTACAATAAATATTTTTAGTAAAAGAAAGATTTAAAATCATTCAATATGGAAGGGACCAAGTACCAAGTAAGCAATAGCTTGGAAACTTTATATATAATGAATATTTTATTCATTAATAATATTCGTCCAATGAGTTTTTGATTGACTTGAATCAATTCTAAACTAAAATCATTCACAACTGAAGTTCGATTGCACATAATCGACCCATTAATTACATTGTAAAATGTTTCGATAACCAAGCCCCTGGTATGGATATTGTAGTCAGAAAATCTAAAAAGAGAACAAATTTGGAATTTTTCGAAACTTTTTTGAGAATTCTGGAATCTCTTTAAAAATATCTATAAATAGAAGTTATATTTAAAATTTCTAAATTCGCAAAATCTCTACATAATATTCTATATTTTCTATATTTTTTGCATTTGATGCCTCAAATAGATCATGACGTACAAATTCAGCCGTTTCTCTCGAAAACTGTATTTTTGGATTATGCCAGCGTTTTGTATGTACATTCGAGTGTCCCGAGGAACAGCCTTTTTAAGAATTTCATCGATGCGTATTAATGTACTGAACACGAGAAAAATAGAAAATATATATTTTTTTTTGGACACCACCAGCGATTGAAAATCCTGACCTCAGTATAATTTTTGGAAAATAAAATATTATCGATTTTTTCGAAATTGGTCTCAAAAATTCCGTAATTTTGAGCTGATTACGGGAAAAATAATTATAAAATTTTTGTAGAATATTTTTGTTCCACAAAATGATTTTTAGTGGGTTGGAGAGGCGTATTGTTTTCGCTTTTGATTGAAATGTGTGTCAAAATTGTCGTAATTTTTAGCTCATACAGAAATTTTTTTAAAAAATAATTTGGCATTTGGTCCATTTTAGAATTTTTTTAATTTTTTGTGGACCAGAAATACAATAACAAAAATTTTAATTATTTTTCCTTGCGATAAGCTGAAAAATGCGGAATTTTTGACACCCAATTCGAAAAGATTGCGGAAAATTGTTTTTGATCATATTGTAGTGAGATCAAGATTTTCAATTGAGGACCTTTTAAAATTTTTTTTATTTTTCTCGTATTTACTACATTAAAGCGCATTGTTTTAGAGGGTGGCGTGTCATAATGTCCAGTGACATAATGTCCATAGACCTTATGGCACACTAAATTGAGTCATAATGTCCATGGACGTTCTGAAAATTTCAAAAGTGTCATAATATCCAAAAGCAATGTGACAGAAAGTCCATGGATTTCAAAGGGTCCATTTATCAAAAAAGGCTTAAATTAGCGAAGCCAGTATTCGAAATACCCTAGAGTTTAAAACCCCTGCGTCCGGCCGAAGGCCGTCTATCCAGGACACTTTTTAAAGGAAAGGAAAGAAAGGAACCCAAAAATGCAACATATACCAAATTTAGATGCAATTCTTTTCGGGCTAAGTGTCCCTTTCCTAAATTCTAAACAAATTTTTCTATACATTTCTGCTTTGAAAGTTTCACAATGTCCATGGACACTATGTCATATTTTTAAAATGTCATAAGGTTATGTCGCTTTATGGTGTGTCATAAGATCTATGGACTTTATGACACGCCACCCTTTTAGAGGTATACCTCCAAAAAAGTGGTCCACAGGACACCCTAATGTACATACATATTTGTAAAATAAAAAAATATTTGTTATATTTTCGCCTTTTATAGATTTTCATTCATTTAGGGTGCTGCGTGTTTAATTCTATGTTTCTAGGTTTAATATTAAAAAGATTTAAAAAGTGGTCAGTCATAGAACAAAAAAGTACCAAAAGTTCTTTCCTGCAGATGTTAATTAATTGTTCAATTCACAATCAAGTTGTATATTGTACCTACTAAAGTGTAGTAACAGGGATTGTGAACAGATATTTGCAGCAAGACATAAGTTTATGTTCTCAATGAAAAAAAAAAAAACAATCAAAACAAATATACATAACAATGTCAAAAGATTAAAAAATCAAAAATATTAAATTAATTAAACATGCGAAGTAAACCAAATTAATTTCTTTGAATTTTCAATTCTTTTATTTTCTTTATTCCACATTTCAAACTAATAAATAAACAGTTTTTAATAAAATTTAAGTTTTTTTGTTTTGGTAAACAGCTGTTTGTTTTTGATTTCAGTGTTACCACTTTATCGTTTTTTATGCTAAAATCGTTTGAATTTTTTGTTTATATGTTGAAATAAACAATTGGCAACACTAAACTTTCTTACAACATTCGAAAAACATATGAAAAATTGTAGTAGGAGTTGTATAGAGCTTTTGCATAGAAAATACCAACAACATTGTTATGACTATTGTAGCAGCTGCTGACATACAACGCATACAACGCTACAACATCGATTGTGAATTGAACAAATGTTTCTAGGTTCATTATTATTAAAAAAAAGAAAAACAAAAAGTACCTTTTGAAGAACAGGTTCTATAGGTTCTCATTTGCTCCGGGATCTAAATATTTAATTTCATGTTTTTAGACAATAACAGCACCCAGTTTCTTTCGTAACGTATTGTTCTTTCAGTGCTTTGTTTTTATAAACTGCTGTGGGTTGTTGTTGTTTTTATTTTTGTCTAGGAAGCTTCTTCAGAGCTTGTCTCGGATTTTGCTCATATCTCCGTTATTTATGAACCGATTTTGTCGATAGGAAAATATGGAAACTTTTCGTATTTTGAAGATTTGGGTGGCAAAGATATCTAGGATCTTCAGAAAATTGATTTCAACAAACAGATGGACAGACGGACAGTCAGACAGACAGACAGGCAATATAATGAATTCTGTTGCTTGCAAACGTTTTGAAATTACTGCCTGAGTAGCTCTCAATAGTTTTACAAATACTTGAATCATCTGGAATAAATTGCTAGTCAAATCCATATATAAGTAAATCGACTTTGCTAGAAACTAGTGTATTGAGTAGTCTATGGACTATATACACAATAATAAAAATGCAATAATACTGAATTTTCCATTCCTGAACAACAACAGTCAATAGCACATTAAAGGCAAACTTTAACAAAACTATAAGAGTAAAGAGAAAAACTTGACAAACTTTAAAAGAACTCGTTAAGAACCCAATAAACAATAAGATAACTAAAACATATAAATAAATATTTTTAGTAGTAGTTGTAATGCAACAACCATAAGCTTAAAAATTCGTTTGCTGGGAAATGTAAAGAAAACCTAGGAAAAACTTTACTCTATTGAAAATTGAAACAAATATTTGTGAAAAGAAAATGTCAGTATATGTATTTATATATATATTTCTATATGAAAAAATAAATATCTACAGAAATTGTTGTTGGTACTGCTGTCATTGTAACATTTTATTATGATTATGACAAGTTGTACTTCAGTGTTGTCACACCGACATTTAAAAAGTCTGTTGGCACAACTTTAAGCTTGTTTTTGCTGTTGTTATCCTTATTTATTTTTTCTTGTTGTAGTTGTTAAAATGGAAATTAGTCTTTAGTCTACAAAACTGTTCGAAAAAAGTTGTTCTTTAGACTTTTTTGTTTGTCATCAACATACATATATTTTTTTTTTAATTTTTTCTTTAAAATAAAAAGTCTGTTGCGTCTAAAATGTCACTGCTGCTGTTGGTTGTTATTGAAAAGTTGTTGCTGTTGTAATTATTATTACTGCTGAGGTTTATTACTTAAAATTGTTGTTTTGTTGGTGTTGGTAAAAAGAAAGAAAATACAATTGAAAAGCAGTTTGGTTTTAAAGGATTCATTGGTAACATTTTCAATTAAAAATTAATAGTTTTGATCATAAACATTTATCAAAGGTTTATAAAACAAGTTTCCATATAAAAATTGTTTGAAAAGCAGTTTGGTTTTAAAGGATTCATTGGTAACATTTTCAATTAAAAATTAATAGTTGTGATCATAAACATTTATCAAAGGTTTATAAAATGAATTTTCATATAAAATTTGTTCTATATAAGAGCTTTTTATCTCTAATGTTCATTTACTTTCAAAGATACAAAACTGTAAATTCAAGTTCTATTGAACCTTGTTTTTTTTACTTGTTGTATTTTCACTTGTATTTAGTTTTTTAAGTAGTAAGACCATAATTCGTCTATAGTCAAACGATTTCTTTTTCCCCCTTTTTCAAAATGTTCGAATGTTTTTGTTGTTTTGTTGCCGTTTGTTGTTGCTACTGCAGCAAGTGTTACAGTTACATGAACAAGTGACACTTTTTGAGTGTCATTAAAACAGCTCATTAGGAAAATTTGTTTGGAAGTTTATCAAATAGTTTGTGTAATCAACAGCAGTAGCAACAAATAAAATAAAAATTATATTCAAAATATATAAAAAAGTAGAAACCTAGTAGATACACTGAACCGACAGCAAAAAGGAAATAGTATAAAAAGATAAATACAAAGTATTAAGATTTCAAATGAAGATGAACAGCAATAGACAAACACATAAATAAATGGCAGTCAGATTGAGGCTGGTTGGCAAAGAAAATGGGTTAAAAAAAGTTTAAACTAAATAGAAAACAATTTACAAGACAAGTGTTGAAATAAGTGTTTTTTCTATTACTTTTTTACTTTCTAAAGTAAAGTAAAATAAGGCAAAAGATTTATATTTATTTAACATTTTTGTTTGGTTAATTAAGTATTTATTGTAAAGCAGGATAAAAGAAAAATGTAAAAAAAATTAAAACAGCTTAAGCTTTTAACAGCAATATTTCCTGAGAAAATGTTTAGTTTTTTTTACAAAAATAACAAGTTTGTTTAACAAAAAATTTCTAAACATAAACAGATTTCTACAAGCTCTTGGGTTAAACACAAAAATTTCGAAAAAAAAAACCTTTAAGCCCTCTCCTCCTTCGAACATTTTAAAATAGGATATTCAATTATGTTATTTTTACCCCTTTTCAATTGTACCCTAATTGTTGCAACAAACAATGGGTGCAAAAATAACCTTACAAAACAAAATGCTGTCAAAGTCATCAGCATCATCATCATCAACATCGCCATCATCATCCAACATTACCGTCATCATCGTAGTCTCGTAGGTCGTCTTAAACCATTTAGAAATAGTATAATTATTGTTGAACGGCGAATGTAACATGTATGAACTTAAAATGTACTTGTTATAGTTATACTTCTAACAAATATTTATTATTAGGGTGCTTAAGATTTTAAGGTCATGTTTTGTATAAAGTTGTAGTAAAAATTTATATCTTTATAAGGAAGAAGCACAATAGGCCCGATAGTGGCCTATCAACCTATGAGGAAGTTCATTTTGAATGTAAAAATTTTGTTTATTAAAAACGAATGACATCAATTTGCTAAATCTGGATTGCTTCACCCACAAGGTGACCTAGACTGACCACTGTCCTCTTGTGATACCAGTGATGACAGATACCGTAGCATATACAAGAACTTTGGTCGAGTACTTGAGATATCTATGAACATCACTGCACCACTTATAACTTCCGAGATGTTTCAAAATAGATGGAATGACTTCTTTTGATTTGACAACAGCATCTAGAGAAGAAGTCGGTAGTATGAAAGTGAAGTTAAGTGAAGTGAAGAACAAGGTGAGCTGGGGACGTCTTGGGATCCCTAATGAATACGCAGGTGGCAATTTTTGTACATTTTTTTTGACAAACACCGTAGCATGTACAATAACTTTTCTCAAGTACTTGAGATATCTGTGACAATTGCTGTACCATTATATAACTACCGAGATGATTTTGAAGATAGAATGACCTCGCAGATGGAATGAATGATTTGACAACAGCATCTAGAGAAGATGTCGGCAGTACGAAAATAAAGTACGAATATAGATTGGGTTCAACCATTGGTAGCACCTTTTCCCCCGGATTACAGCAACACCTAGGGAAGGCAGAGAAAGGCAAATAATGCTCTTATAAGCTCTCTTCCTTTCACGGCTATGATCCCTAATTGCTGAAAACCAGTGAGAGAACTAACCTATACTCCAGCGAAAAACTGGTTTGTTTGCTTACGCCTGTAAGAAAGAGTCTAAGAGAGCTTATTGCGTATCGTTGCTATACTCACTTATTGCTTAAAACTAGTGAGAAAACTCATTTGTTACTATTTGCCGATACCTGATTTAAATTGGAAAAATATCAACCTCATATACATAGGAACAAAGTTCTAAACTAAATGAGAATTATAATGTTAAAATGTAAAATTATGCTCTAAGGAAATCTCATTTTAAGTCACCAGTTTATAATAGATTTTCCTACTCAGTTCAGAAATTGGTTTTACTTTTGATGATCTCTGATTAAATCAGATTATGCATTACAACAAAAATGTGCCACCCTAATATAAATACAAAAACGTAACAATATACATAACTTGACGTACCCTATAGTTCATGTAACATTTTTTAAATTATATATAGATTTACACTATTACTAAATGATTTTCTTATGAAGATCTTATATCAATCAGTTGTGGGCTAATCTTTATGAAATTTTGTACAGGGATATTTGGTCAAAAAATATTGTACTAAATTGCAATAAATTTATTTGATGACAAGTTTACTTAAAGGAAAGAACGACAAAGAAGACGGCATGTTTTAATTCGATCATAAACTGATACTAAGTCGATTGATATAAAACAAATAATGTAGTGATAAATAACATACATAAAACAGAGCAATAAAAAGTGACCAATAGGCACTTTAAAAACTGCCGGATAATAATATACACACGTATATAGTACTCTTACACTCTTACATTTATATGAATAGCCACTTTTCATCATTAACTCATTTAAGGTTACACTTGTGTCCTCATATGTATCAACCTTTCCACACCGTATGTATGCATGTTCATAAACTTGCAACAATACACGCCAGGTAACTCTATTATAATAAAGGACATTGTACTTATGTGCCACAACAACGATAGCGACAACAACAAAAAGAGCTTATTGAAATATACATACGTACATGTGTATGTGTTTTTGCACTTGTATTTCGTTAAAAGGAAATATAAAAATAGCTAAAAAAAAAGAATACAATAGCAACAAAAACAAAAAACACAACAAAAGTTTAACACTTCACGTGGACTTTACACGACGGTTATTGTCAAGTAATATGTGTTTGTGCAACTATTGTTGCAAAACATATGCTGACAGGAACTTTAACACTCCCTAGAAAATTAATGATTTTTTTCATGATTATATGAGCAGTTGGATATAAGGTAAAATGTTAAAGGAGAATGTTAGGAACAAATTTAAATCCGTTGACAAAGGGTTTTAAAGTAATTTAAATAAATTTAAGATTTTTTTAATAATTATTTAATTTAATAAAATATTTATATGACTATAATTTATTTTAAAATGACCTGTTCTTATACCACCTGAGAATTTTTATTAAACTATAATAGAACTAGAACTGAATTGGAACTGAACTAGAACTGAACTAGAACTGAACTAGAACTGAACTAGAACTGAACTAGAACTGAACTAGAACTGAACTAGAACTGAACTAGAACTGAACTAGAACTGAACTAGAACTGAACTAGAACTGAACTAGAACTGAACTAGAACTGAACTAGAACTGAACTAGAACTGAACTAGAACTGAACTAGAACTGAACTAGAACTGAACTAGAACTGAACTAGAACTGAACTAGAACTGAACTAAAACTGAACTAGAACTGAACTAGAACTGAACTAGAACTGAACTAGAACTGAACTAGAACTGAACTAGAACTGAACTAGAACTGTACTAGAACTGAACTAGAACTGAACTAGAACTAAACTAGAACTGAACTAGAACTGTACTAGAACTGAACTAGAACTGAACTAGAACTGAACTAGAACTGAACTAGAACTGAACTAGAACTGAACTAGAACTGAACTAGAACTGAACTAGAACTGAACAATGAACTAGAACTGAACTAGAACTGAACTAGAACTGAACTAGAACTGAACTAGAACTGAACTAGAACTGAACTAGAACTGAACTAGAACTGAACTAGAACTGAACTAGAACTGAACTAGAACTGAACTAGAACTGAACTAGAACTGAACTAGAACTGAACTAGAACTGAACTAGAACTGAACTAGAACTGAACTAGAACTGAACTAGAACTGAACTAGAACTGAACTAGAACTGAACTAGAACTGAACTAGAACTGAACTAGAACTGAACTAGAACTGAACTAGAACTGAACTAGAACTGAACTAGAACTGAACTAGAACTGAACTAGAACTGAACTAGAACTGAACTAGAACTGAACTAGAACTGAACTAGAACTGAACTAGAACTGAACTAGAACTGAACTAGAACTGAACTAGAACTGAACTAGAACTGAACTAGAACTGAACTAGAACTGAACTAGAACTGAACTAGAACTGAACTAGAACTGAACTAGAACTGAACTAGAACTGAACTAGAACTGAACTAGAACTGAACTAGAACTGAACTAGAACTGAACTAGAACTGAACTAGAACTGAACTAGAACTGAACTAGAACTGAACTAGAACTGAACTAGAACTGAACTAGAACTGAACTAGAACTGAACTAGAACTGAACTAGAACTGAACTAGAACTGAACTAGAACTGAACTAGAACTGAACTAGAACTGAACTAGAACTGAACTAGAACTGAACTAGAACTGAACTAGAACTGAACTAGAACTGAACTAGAACTGAACTAGAACTGAACTAGAACTGAACTAGAACTGAACTAGAACTGAACTAGAACTGAACTAGAACTGAACTAGAACTGAACTAGAACTGAACTAGAACTGAACTAGAACTGAACTAGAACTGAACTAGAACTGAACTAGAACTGAACTAGAACTGAACTAGAACTGAACTAGAACTGAACTAGAACTGAACTAGAACTGAACTAGAACTGAACTAGAACTGAACTAAAACTGAACTAGAACTGAACTAGAACTGAACTAGAACTGAACTAGAACTGAACTAGAACTGAACTAGAACTGAACTAGAACTGTACTAGAACTGAACTAGAACTGAACTAGAACTAAACTAGAACTGAACTAGAACTGTACTAGAACTGAACTAGAACTGAACTAGAACTGAACTAGAACTGAACTAGAACTGAACTAGAACTGAACTAGAACTGAACTAGAACTGAACTAGAACTGAACTAGAACTGAACTAGAACTGAACTAGAACTGAACTAGAACTGAACTAGAACTGAACTAGAACTGAACTAGAACTGAACTAGAACTGAACTAGAACTGAACTAGAACTGAACTAGAACTGAACTAGAACTGAACTAGAACTGAACTAGAACTGAACTAGAACTGAACTAGAACTGAACTAGAACTGAACTAGAACTGAACTAGAACTGAACTAGAACTGAACTAGAACTGAACTAGAACTGAACTAGAACTGAACTAGAACTGAACTAGAACTGAACTAGAACTGAACTAGAACTGAACTGAACTAGAACTGAACTAGAACTGAACTAGAACTGAACTAGAACTGAACTAGAACTGAACTAGAACTGAACTAGAACTGAACTAGAACTGAACTAGAACTGAACTAGAACTGAACTAGAACTGAACTAGAACTGAACTAGAACTGAACTAGAACTGAACTAGAACTGAACTAGAACTGAACTAGAACTGAACTAGAACTGAACTAGAACTGAACTAGAACTGAACTAGAACTGAACTAGAACTAAACTAGAACTAAACTAGAACTAAACTAGAACTAAACTAGAACTAAACTAGAACTAAACTAGAACTAAACCAGAACTAAACTAGAACTAAATTAGAACTGAACTAGAAATAAAGAAGATTTTGGGCGTCCTTAAATCAATGTTATTTCATGTCATATTAAAATGCATTAAAACTTAAACCGAAAATTCTAGGAACAAGTAAAGTGAACCAGAATAATGATTTATATAGACTGTAAAAATTACAATCTCTTTTCAGAAAAATTCGACATTTAATTAGTCTCCTGACAAACAAAATAAATTAACTTACAGCTTTTTTAAGGCATAAAAGAAACATTATTTTAAGTCATAAAAAATATCAGCAAACACAATATTTAAAAAATATATTATGGAAATTTTACTTTTGGGTATAATTTGACCAGTAATGTACACATATTTTCTAATGAAAATTAGTAATTCTGGTTAAATACGGCTCGTGTATATGTAAGAAAAAAATTAAATAATTAAAATCATTTTAAGTTAATTTTTACTTGATGAAATATATGGTAGCTGTATCAGTAATACATACATATGAACATAATATTATACTCCCTTAAACAAATTTCAACAATTTTATTATTCTTCTCCTAGTAGATATCGTTGACTGTTATTTAAATAATTTTTTAAAGTTAGTTTGAAGCAACTTCAATCATTTACTAACTTATAAAAAACGCATTAAGTTTCAGAAGATTTATATATTTTTTTTTTTTTTTTTTTGTTAAACACACAAAGGTGCTTGCTCCTTTGTATATAAAACAGATGCCAAACATTATGCCAGAACTCATTAATTATTTATAAAGAATTTATTTGATTTTTTTTGGTTCTTAGTCACTTCCTGTTTGTGGCATTATAAAAACATTAAGTTGCCATTGAAAAGTCAAGGGAACACTTGTTGACATTTTCATATCATAAAATTGCAAAGAAGTAAAATAAAAAGATTCCTAGAACCCAGCACCCGCTTACAAATGCAATGGGAGAAAAATACAAAAAAAAAAAACAATTGTACGGTTCATGTTTTTTGGAGACAAGTACAAACATGTGTTTATTTGTCCAGCTATTGACCCCAATTTAGAAAAAACATGAAAAAAGAGAAAACAGAAAAAGAAATTAATCTTTACAAAAAAACATTAAAAGTTTAAGTAACATCAACATTGTAGAATAATACAGAATAATAAATTAGGGTGGTTGTTTTAAATGTATTTGCAAAAGAATTTCGTGATATATAAATTAGGAGAATCAATTTCTTTACAATTAACT
The DNA here is from genome assembly GCF_015586225.1 of Lucilia sericata. Classification (NCBI taxonomy): domain Eukaryota; kingdom Metazoa; phylum Arthropoda; class Insecta; order Diptera; family Calliphoridae; genus Lucilia; species Lucilia sericata. The sequence continues at coordinate 56,563 of NW_023994299.1, forward strand.
ATATATAAATATAATAATTATTCTGTGACACTAGTGCGACCTATACTATTCAGCAATAAATGTCATACAGAATATGCAACCCTAATATACATCTACAGTAACCAAGAATCAAACAAATATATTTTTATATTTAAGTAAAAATAAAATAATGTCCAAGGATATACATACATATGTATGCAATCACTTGGGAGAGAATAAATTCAAAAAGGAAACATAAATAGTTAATTTGCATACATCGATAACGAAGTTAAAGCACTTTAATTTATTTTGTATTGGTTTACAAATTGTTGTGGATCAAAAAAAAAACTTAAATATCATATAAATTCTTTGAATTTATATAACCTACACCGCTATAATTAGGATGGTGTTATACGTATAATTATACATTTAGTTCTACATCCACCATCATCATCAACTGAGTCGATTTAGCGATGCCAGCTCGTCTATCCGTCCACCTATGTAAATAATATTGTTAAAAACACCAGTATCTTCACAAAAATCGGCACAACTAAGTTTTTATACCCTACACCACTTTAGTGGGGAGGGTATATTGGATTTGTGCTGATGTTTGTAACATACAAAAATATTCGTCCTAGACCCACCTTAAAGTATACCAATCGGCTTAGAATCGTTTTCTGAGTCGATTAAGCTATGTCCGTCCGTCCGTCTGGCTGGCTGGCTGTCCATGTAAACCTTGTGCGCAAGGTACAGGTCGCAATTTTCAAGATAATTGGATGAAATTTGGCATGCACGTTTTATTTGACCCAAGGACGAAGCCTATTGAAAATGGTTAAAATCGGTCCATTATTTCACGTAGCCCCCATAGAACAGAACCCCCCGAAAAGGGCTTCTGAGCTCATAATTATGTTAAATATACAGATATATCGATAAAATACGGCACAACTAAGTTTTATAGAAGTCTTGATGACCCTGCCAAATTTCATAAAGATCGGGCCCCATTTGACCCTAGCTCCCATACAAAGTCCCCTTCAGAAAATTACTTGAATGTCCCAAATTAACTTATAAACACAAATATCGCGATGAAATTCAGCACAATAAAATATTATGTAAATATAAATATATTCACAAAATTTTATCGGGCTTGGTCCATATTTGCCCCTAGCCCCCATATGAAGCCTCTTTCAGAAAATTAGTTTTTCATCCATAAATTGCTTAAATGTATCGGTACAAGGGAATATTGAAAATAAATGCTTTATTATGAAAAATAAATCACATTTAATATTCATAACTGGTGTAGGGTATCATATGGTCGGCCACGCCCGACTACACTTACTTACTTGTTTAATTTAACCCTATTATTCGCATAGGGTCAGAAATTACTGTCTTAACATTCTTGGTGCATTTTTTTAATTCTTTTGGTTTATTTCTCCTTTTTTTTGTACAACGTTTTACAATTTCTTACTTTTTAGTACAAGCAAGAAAATGGCTGACCTCAAGAATAATTTATTTACTTACACCTGCTGATGCTGTTTGCAAAAAAAAAAAGAAAATGGAAAAAGCATTTTTGTGTTTCCGCTTAATTCTTTCTTTTTACCACAAACATCTTAACTTGATGTGTTTCCTTTTTGTAAATACATATACACTATAAAAAAATGTTGGTGGTATTTTGATGTTGTCATTTTGTTTGTAACACATTGAAATATTTTGGATCTTTATAAGATTCTAAGATGATCTAGCCATGTCCGTCAATCTGTCTTCTAGATAGAATGCATGCATAGAACATTTTAATTTTGAAATAGTAATAAAAAGTATACTTCATATATCCCCACTACAGTGGGGAGAATATTATGCGTTTGTGCTGATGTTTGTAACACCCACATTAAAGTGTACCAATTGGCTCAGAATCACTTTCTGAGTCGACTTAGCTATGTCCGTAAGTCCATCTGTCTGTCTGTTTGTCTGTCTGTCTGCCTGTCTGTCTGTCTGTCTGTCTGTCTGTCTGTCTGTTTGCCTGTCTGTCTGTCTGCCTGTGTGTCCATGTAAACCCAAAAATCGGCAAAATTTAGTTTTATATAAGTCTATATAAGGGCCTCATTTGAACCTATCCCCCATACTAAGTCCTATTCAGAAAATGACTTGATGGTAAAAATTCACTTATAAACACTAATATCACAATGATATTTTGCATAAATAACTGATGTAGGCGTAAATCCATCTACCAAAATTTATAAGGATAGGATTGTATTAACCCCCTTCCCCCATATAACCCCTCCTTTATAAAATTCCTTTTTTTTAGTAACAAATTGTTAAAATATTTCTGAATTAAGGTAATAATTAAATTAAATACTTTGTTATTAAAAAATAATCAAAATATGTAACATAATTACTAGTGTGGGGTATCATATGCTCGGCCATGCCCGACTATAAATTCTTACTTGTTATATATTGAATAGTTTACTTAATAATATATAAAATAGAAAAGTCTGTGGACTGTTCTATTGACTCGCTTATGGACCAGTCCATCGGCTAATATATAGAGTATAAAAGTCTGCGGACAAGCCTATTGACTAGTCTTTAGAATAGTTTATTGACTACTTCATGTTCTAGCCTATGGAATATAATATTTACTAGTCGATGGATAGACTAGTCTATTGACTCACCTATGGACCAGTCTATCGGCTAATATATGGAGTAGAAAAGTCTGTGGACGAGCCTATTGACTAGTCTTTAGAATAGTTTATTGGCTGGTTTATTGACTACTTTAAGCACTAGCCTATGGAATATTATATTTACTAGTCTATGGATTAGCCATTGACTGGTCTATATATTAGTATGTATATTGACAAGTTCATTAACTACTCTATGGACTAATCGATTTACTTTTCTATGAACTAGTCTGTTAACAAGTTTATGTGCTAGTCTATTGATTGGTCTATGGTCTAGAGTGTAGACTAGTGTAAAAAATAGTATACATACTAGTCTATAAAGTAATCTACGAATTATTGGACTAGTGCATGGACTAGTTTTAGCAACTTCTTTTTTACACAAACAAAAAATAAAAGAGGATTTATTTATTTAAAAAGAACTTTTTACCTCCCTATTTGTAATTTCTTATTTAAGTACTTATTTGTAAGTGAGCATAGTAAAGCTAAAGTTTTAACTCATTACTTTTTTAATATCTATAAGTTATTACTAGGGAATCGACCCTTCATGACGTAAATCCATCTTTCGACATTCACTACAAATTTCCTAAACTTGTTTTGATGATGGGATAATCTGATTCGGCATAGCCTAATATAACAATCTTACTTGTTTTCACTCTCTCTCTCTCTCTCTCTCTCTCTCTTTTCGCTTTTCTTTATACATTATACAATCAACATTTTGAGCTTCCGTTTCTGGATATTATTGTGGCTTTCTTTTGTTATAAAGCAGTTTATTTTTAATGTTTTTTTAAGAAAATGTGATATATAGGGTGATTTACCATTTAATAATATAATTTTGAGGTGTATGGGTTCAATTCCTACTCAAACTTCTTTTTCAAAAATCTAAAATATCAATGCTAGAATATATAAGAACTATTGTAAATATGTTATCTGCAATTACTTATGCTTAAAGGAATTTAAAACTTCCAGCTGTTTTAAATGTCATTCACCCCTGCATTCTTACATGTATAGACAATTTTCATTCCCCCTCCTTCCTCTAGAATGTACAATTTCTTTATTTAACTAATTATTCATTATAATTTTAAATATTCTTTTCATTTAACAATTTCCTGCAGTGGTAAGTGTTCATTAGAAGAAATTTCAAATGATTTCCTTTTTGCAATAAAAAGAAAATTGTAACAACTATAAAATACTTTTGGCAATTTGCAACATTATTCCCCTTCTCACAATCACCCTTCTTACCCTTTTAAGCAATTGCCCTTTTGGAAATATTTTACAGCTCAAGTGATTGTTTGTTGTTGTCGTTGTTGTTGTTATTTTTCCCTATTCATTTTATATTTATTTTTTGGGAAACTGCATCTGCAACAGTTTAGCAAAGAGCCATAAAATTAAAAAAAAGGAAAACATTTTTTTTTTTGAAAAATTTACCAGCTGGAAAATGAAAAACACTTAACACTATGTTATGCAAAAAGGTGGCTGGCTAGTTATGGTTGCTGTATTTGTATATTGGTTATTTGGTTGATGGGTTGGTTGTTAGGTTGGTTTGTAGCCTGGTTTGCTGTGATCTCCGGCCTTTTAAATTTTTTTTATCTGCTTGGTTAGTTGGCAGTGGGTTGTTGTTTAGTTGGTTATTGAAAGATGATACAATAAACATAAATAAGTTTATTAAAAACTTTTACTTTACAAACAAACTATTTTTATTAAAAAATTATGAGCTACAAAACAGCATTTAAGCGTATTGTGAACGAAAGTTTTTATTTTTGTATTTATTTATGCAAAACATTTGAGTTGGTTGAAGTAATTATGAGTATTTATTGTCAATTAAATTGAAAACTATTAAAGGATTCGTCTTGTTTAAATGGTAACTATGTGGGGTATATTAGATATATATAAATATGGGTCATTCGATTCTTAGACGATCTTGTCATGTCCGTCTGTCTTTCCTACACTCTGTTGAAAGCACAACAGGGACCATAAAGGAAGAGCTAGAGCACTGAAAATTTCCACAAATATTGTCTGTTTAAAAGGTTTATTTGCTATTGAAACTTCGGTCCACTACTTTACCTAGCCTTAAACAATTGTCTTTCTGTTTGTATGTGTCTGTCTGTCTGTCTGTCTGTCTGTATGTCTGACTGTTTATCTGTCTGTCTCTCTCTGTCTGTCTAACTGTCTGTCTGTCTAACTGTCTGTCTGTTTATCTGTCTGTCTATCTATCTGTCTGTCTGTCTGTCTGTCTGTCTGTCTGTCTGTCTGTCCGTCTGTCTGTCTGTCTGTCTCTCTCTGTCTGTTCTTATATCGATACATGAGAATCCTTAAATCTAATGAAGAACGATAATAATCTAAGTTCTAAATAAAAAATTATGATTTTCATATAACTGGAAATATATACTTTTTTCTTATAGCCATAGACGTACCCCTTTTAATATACATTTTCGGCATTTTGTTTGTTCTTTTGTGTCATTAGAATTTTAAGTCTCAAGTGGTTTTCCGTTTTATTTCTATTTTTTTGTTGTTGGTCGTCTACGTACTGTGTACTTATGTGTGTGTGTGTGAGTGTTCATGAACTCATCTAAGTTTAGGCATATGAACAGATAGGGGATGCTGAATATTGTCATTAAATAATTGAAACATTCGGCGCCACACGTTAGTGTTAATATGATCAATGAGTTAATGTGTTACTATTGAGAATTTTTTTTTAAAAAGGTCATCATTTTCAAACTGGAAAGCATGTGTTAAATACATATATTCTCATAAAATTATACATATTTATGTACATCAATAATATTCAAAACTAACAACTACTTATCTCGCACAACTCAAATGTCTCTTTAACCAATACATAACTCCAAACTTAAAATTTTCCTATTTGCCTTAGGAAACCTTTTTTCATATCCTTTAAACATTTAGCAAGTTATTGTTTTAAATTAAACCGCAAAACTTAAATGTAATTAATGTTGAAAACCATTATTATCTCAAATAACATTTATGTAGAAAACCATTATCATTTTAAAGTTTTCTATTTTTTGTTCTCTTCATCTTTGAACTTTCTGTAAAATAATCATTTTATGGTATATAAACTAAAAACACAAAGATTTCGTAAGATTCTTTTGGTAAAAATTGTTATTTAATTTTATTTTATATTCAATTATTTCATTTACAAATTTTATTATAATCACTGGTCAAGAAAAGGGCAATAGAAGAGAATTCCTTTTGGTAAAAAGTCAAATATTTTAAAAACTCATAATTTACTAAAAGAAAATATGCCAGTGAGAATGTTATACTTAGTATACATAACCACTCCTTTTGCTTGCTTGAAAATGAGAACAATTTTGCACACACAGAGAGTGAAAAAGAGAAAGGAAGGGCATGTAATAAAAATATCAAAACCACAGTTACAAGAAAGAAAAAAAAAACAGAATACAATACAATTACAAAACTTACATACATACAAATGTACACTCAAATACACACAGTTATAAATTTTATTTAAAGTTTGTGTATGTGGCCGATTCAGACTAAAACATATTCAAATATTTATTTTAAAGATATAAATATGTTTATACATATAATGGTACTATTTTTGGTACTTTTTTAGGTCACATAGTGATTTTCAGTTTTTTTTAAATTTTCGATGTAAAATTTAAGTGATTTTTAAGATTTTTCTTAAATTTTCAATTGGAGGCCTATAGCCGAATTAAAATTTTTATATCATATCTAAGTATTAATTAAAAATAAAACTAGTAAGAGTGTTTATAATTTTTCAATAACATCCGTTGTCAAAGTATATACATACGTACGACAACACTACTCAACGTTGTCAACATTGCAACAATTCGTTGTCGAAATCTAAATTTTATACACATCCGTTGTCTAAATGTTAACAAAAGTGGTAAGCTTTTTATTGGCAACGGATTGTTTGTCAATAGTGATCTTACCACGTTTGTTAACTTTTAGACAACGAATGTGTATAAAATTTAGATTTCGACAACGAATTGTTGCAACGTTTTCAACATTACATAGTGTTCTCATACGTATGTATATACTTTGACAACGGATGTTATTGAAAAATTATAAAGAGTTTGGTGTCGAATTGGTACCAGGCGTGTATATTCCTTTTTCCCTCTGTGTATAGTGAAGGGTATATAAGTTTCGCCACAATCAAATATAGAACTCTTACTTGTTTATATTAGAATCGATTTTATATGGAAAATAAATGTGAGAAACTTTACATTCTTAATAAAAGACTTGGACCTTAAAAAGTTCTGTTTCTAGCTTACAACACTTTATACTTTACTATAAATGTTTGTGTATTATATACATGCATATGTATGTATGTGCATAAATTTAAATATATTTGTTAGTATATTTGTATGGGTTTATTTTGTATAAAGTACTCAAAATTCAAAACTAAATTCAATTGAGCTTAAATAAATGACCACATGGCAAGTTATGTTGGCAAGCCTTTTCCTGTTTCCGTCGTCAGTATTTATAAAAACCTTAGTAAACGTACTAATATACACATACTAACACTAACTTGCAGTATTATTCGAAACAAAAGTAACTGTTTCTTATTAAAAAAAATTACAGTTTTGTGAAAGCACCATCAACCAGCACAATCTTCTATAATTGGTTCTATAGTTATTATATCCTACACCACTTTAGTAGGGGAGGGTATATTGCGTTTGTGCTGATGTTTGTAACACGCAATCATTTTTAGAATCATTTTCTGAGTCGATTTAGCTAAGACCGCCCGTCTGTCCATCCGTCTGTCCGTCCTTCTGTCCGTCCTTAAATGTAAACCTTGTTATCAAACTACAGGTCGCAATAGATAAAGATAAAGATAATTCAATAAAATTTGGCACATGATCTTCTATGGTACCGGAGCCGAAGCCTATTGAATATCGGTCCATTATTTCACCTAGCTCCCATACAACTGAACCCGCCGAATAGGTCTCTTAAGTTCATAATATACTCGTATATCGACAAAAAGCTGCAAAACCAAGTTCTATACTAGCCTTGATGACCCTCATAAATTTTATAATTATAGGGTCTCATTTTACTATAGCCCCTATACAAAGCCCCCTTCAAAATTTGACTTAAATGTTCGCAATTTTATTCAACAATAATTGGCTTAAGTATATCTAGGGCAAGGTACAATTCAACTTAATTGCTTTATTATGAAAGGTAAATCACATTTTATTTTTGTAACAGGTGTAGGGTATTATATGGTCGGCCTCGCCCGATTATAATTTCTTACTTGACAGAAAACTCGTATAAGACTTTAGTTACTTAGTTAAAAGTAAAATTTCTGATGTTTCGTACAATACTGTAAACAAACACTAAATACTATTTTATCTACTTTGAAACCAACATTCCTACATTTCTAACAACCTACAAATGTTCATATGAAGGCAGCAATATCAAGAGCTTAAGACCAACAAATTCATATAAAAACTTTAGACCAGAGAAGGGGCAACAAAACTCCTCCCAAAGTGGGTGTAAGTTAGTAAATGTAGCAGTAAAAAAGGTGTTAGATAGTGAACAAACAGCATGCTAGGGATTTCCTTTACAACACGACTATAACTTAACATACTGACAAATTGAATAAAAAAATGCTAAAAAAAATTTATTTAAAATTATAAAGAGAAAACAAAAAAACAACTAAACTTTAAAGGAAACCCCAGCAAGGAGTGTCAGTGCCAAGACAACACAAAAACAAAAAGAATACTTCAAATATTACTCATAGTGCCTTGATTTTATTAGTTGACCAAGCATAGAAAAAGTCTTGCTTACAGCAGAAAAATAATAGACAAAACTAACAACTGTTTAAATATTCTAAGCAAAAAATATTAACAAATTTGTATGAGTGTAATTATAGTCATCAACTTTATTAGTTGGATAATATCCAAGTTCTAGTCATATTTGTTAATGTCAAAGAGCCTTTTTATAACAACAATAGTTGGTTTTGGCTTATTTCATGTGTTTCAAAGTGATTATATTATGTGGAAAAAAAAACTTTTATATAATAAAATTATTTTTTAATGATAATAAACTTTTTTTGTTAAATAGCCAAGAAATACATATTTTTAATTTAATAAGGTTGGTTCTTTAAAAATAAAGGTGTGTGTAAAATGTTTTTCAAATTTATTCATTCATTCATTCCCTTACAAAGGTTTCTAATTATTTCTGTATAACTTTAATTAACTATTAATAATCATCTTTTACTTTGAAAAGGGACTAGATGCAATAAATATGAGTATTAATTACAAGTGCAATTAAATTGTAGTGGAATAACTTGAAGAAAATATATAAATATTTTATTTTTGTAATGAATCAGAAATCTTACAACAGGGTATTATTGATTGTGAGCAATTAATTTTAAGTGGAATTTAATGAGAAATAGTTTTAAAATTACATTTTTTAATATAATTAAATAGTTAATAATGATGCTCTTTATATTTACGTAACAGGAGGCGGCGTATGTTTGATATTGTTATTAAATATTAATCATACGTACCCATGCCCTTCGTAAGAGAAGTTTTATTTGAATAGTTCATTTTATTTGAAAAGAAAGAGTTAGAATTAATTATTTTTCAATTACTTAACAATAATTTAAAAAGTAAGATTATATGATTTTCTACAATAAACGATGTGTACCCAATCTTCTATATATATAAAAGAGTAGCGTTACTGACTGACTGATTCATCATAGCACGCCCAAACGGCTGAACCTAGAATCATGAAATTTTGACAGTAGATGTGTTTTTGGTTATGTAGATCCACTAAGGAGGGATTTTTGGTAATTTGTACATTTAGGGGTAAAAAAGGGAAAAACGGGTAAAACTGGTTTTTTTAATTATCTTACCAAATATTAGCGACACAAGAAAGATTTTAAATGCACCGGTATCTACTCTTAAAATAAGCCTATGGGTGTCTGGTACTTTCTTGAAATTCGTACTTTTAAGTGGTGAAAATGTGCAACAATGGTGATTTTGGTACCTTTTTTGACCCTTTATAACTTCTTAACTAAAAAACAAAATAACACTTTTGTAAATATCTTGCATATATCTCCCAAAGTTAGTACTTTTTTAAAATTCAGTCCTTTTTGGTTGTAAAAAGGAGAAAACTGTAGTTTTGGTACTTTTTTTAGCACATTATGAAAACTTTTTCAATTTATTTATATTTTAAAATCCGATTAATTTAACTGTGGTGAGCAGATAAAAGTAATGAAATAGATTTATTAAAATATAACCTTTACCCTCGTGAGAAGTTTGTCATTCCGTTTGTAATTTCTATAATAAAATTTTCCGACCCAATAAAGTATATACATATGTATATTCTGGATCCTTATAGATAGAGTAGTCGATGAAGATGTGCCCACCTGCCTGTCTGTATGTTTGTTGAAAACAATTTTCTAGATACCCCAGATATCTTCGGCGTCCAAATTACAAATATGCTTTCGAGAAATTTCCTATTCAAAATCGCGCCATAAATGGTTCAAATATGTTTTATAACAAGTAAGAAAGTATAGTCTGTCGTGACCGACCATATGATACCCTACACCAGTTATGAATAGTAAATGTGATTTATTTTTCATAATAAAGTATTTATCTTCAAAATTAGCTTGTTCCGATACATTCAAGCAATTTATGGATGAAAAACTAATTTTCTGAAAGAGGCTTTATATGGGTACTAGGGGCAAATATGAACAAAGCTCGATAAAATTTTGTGAAAATATTTATATAATATTTATTTGTGCTGAATTTCATCGCGATATTTGTGTTGATAAGTTAATTTTGGACATTCAAGTCATTTTCTGAAGGGGACTTTGTATGGGAGCTAGGGTCAAATGAAGCCAGATCTTTATGAAATTTGTCAAGGCTTGTATAAAACTTAGTTGTGCCGCTTTTTTATACATAGCTTAATCGACTCAGAAAACGATTGGTATACTTTAAAGTGGGTATAGAACGAATATTTTTGTATGTTTTTGTATGTTATGTTAAAGCGGGTCAAAGTTGGACATTTTGGTCATACAGGGTTTTATTCAAATGATTGTAACTTTTCACCTATTGGTCCTATCGAAAATTATCTGAAGGAGTTCAGATAGCTATTTCTTCATAGTTTCCAAAAAAAATTTTAATTATTTTTTTTTTTTTTTAATAATTTTTAAATTCATCAAAATCGGAAGACATCGACTTTTAAAGTTGCAACTAAATGTCCCTTCAATGATATGTATATTAATCACTTATTAAGATTCAAAGAGTATGTTCAAAGAGCTTATTTAAATGTTTTCTTTAAATCCCAGCTATATCCCAACTATCTTTCTGACTATTCATTCACCTGCTATAGTGCCAAAGGAGAGGACCTAGTAGGGGAGATTTTCCCAAAATATTTTCCAACAGAAATTTGTTTGGTATTGAAAACGAGTATTACACAATTTGAGAAGGATTTACTAGTAGAGAAAAGAGAAATATTTTCTAAAAATAATAATTTTCTTACTTATAATTACATATGTATGTACGATATAAGCCAGTTTAATTTTAAATATCTGTTCCAAACTTAAAGCCCGATAAGAGGTTAAAAACAACAAAGAAAATTGTATTTTTAGCCTTTTCTAAACATTTCCTATATTTCTGTCTACTCTTTTCTCCCCTTGATTTAATGATGTTTTTAATCTTAAACGTTGGCTTGTGTTTTTTTATGTATGAGAGTTTTTTATTTGCGCCTTTATATGGTAAAATGTAAATAATGTTGGTTGATAGAATAAAGTGTTGTACTTGTTGGATACTCAAAAGATTTAATTTTTTTTTACATACATACATACATATATGTATGTATGTGTTACTATTAATGCATGTGTATGTAAAATATATGTTATAAAAAGAGAAATACATACATATGCATATGCATATTAATATATGTATGAATAATTTGCATTAGAATGGCACCACTTGACTAGGAACTAAAAAGTACATTTTTTTAAATATACCACCTAGGATGAAGGATTTTAATATTTGACCTTTAACCTAGGCAGTGAAATCTATAGTATATGGTCTAGATAGTTTATATACCAGTCTATACACTATTAAACACCGAAATTTAAAATAAAAAAAATTATAAAAAATTTTCTTAATTTAGAGAATATAAATATGTGAAATCGTGATTTTTGCACAACTTAAGATATGAACTTTTTCGTTTGTGGCACAAATATACGAGTTAACAAACTATTCAAATGAATGGATTAGTCCTCAGTTTATGTAATATTCGATTGACCAGTCAATGGGCTTGTCAAGTGAAATCTGAAGTATCTGGACTATAAAATATACAAAATAAGAGAATATTCAATAGTCTATTAAGTTGATTAGTCTATGACTGATAACTCCATTAGTATTAGTCGAATGCCCTAGTAAAAAACCTGTCAGTGCTCTATATTCAATCAGTTATCTAGTCAATAGTCTAGTCAATAGTCTAGTCAATAGTCTAGTCAATAGTCTAGTCAATAGTCTAGTCAATAGTCTAGTCAACAGTCTAGTCAATAGTCTAGTCAATACTCTAGTCAATAGTTTATTCAATTGTCTCCTCAATAGTCTAGACAATAGTCTAATCAAGAGCCAATTCAAAGGACCATTGAATAGACTAATCAATAGATCCGTCAAGTACTCTGACTGGTCTATGGACTATCTCTAAGACTAGACAATAGGTTACTTCAAGGACTAGTTAAGTCATAGATCAGTTCAAAGTTTATGTAATATGCGATTGCCCAGTCAATGGGCTTTTTAAGTGAAATCTGAAGTATCTGAAGACTAAATAATAGACTATTCAATAGTCTATTAAGTTGATTAGTCTATGACTGATAACTCCAGTCAAATACCCTAATAAAAGACCTGTCAGTGCTCTATAGTCAATAGTCTAGGATATAGTCTAGTCAATAGTCTAATCAATAGTCTAATCAATAGTCAAATCAGTTATCTAGTCAATAATCTAGTCAATAGTCTAGTCAATAGTTTAGTCAATAGTCTAGTCAATAGTCTAGTCAATAGTCTCGTCAATAGTCTAATCAAGAGCCGAGTCAAAGGACCAGTGAATAGACTAATCAATAGATCCGTCAAGTACTCTGACTGGTGTATGGACTATCTCTAAACTAGACAATATTTTGCTTTAAGGACTAGTTAAGTCATAGTCATACACTTGTCTTAGATCAGTTCAAAGACTTGTCAATAATATAGCCTGTGGACTAGACACAAAAAAGTCGAAAAGTAATTTAGTACTATTGATATTAAAAAAGTACTAATTTTTCTTTTGGCAGCAGTCTAGTGCATATATTTCTATCTACTGCATTTGTCAGAAGAGTCCATTAGAAAAAGTAAAAGATACCAGAGTAAAGTGCTCCAGTTGTAATGTATATATGTATATATGTGTGTATGTATGTATGTGTGCATATGTGTTTTCTTGTTGTTTCTTAAGCATTTAAGGTAAAATGATGGAACACATCATTTTGTGAACACACAATGCACAAAACCATTTAACACAAATACCTTTTAGTCATATGCTAATGATGGCCTTTTAGATGTGCTAATAGAGCCATGAATAAACAAGGCAAATACAAGCTTCTTGTTGATTTTCTTTTTCCACATTTTCTTTGCTGCACTACATATTTTTCCACACAACATCTTCTGATGGATTTTTTTCCATAGAGACCAAGAAGATATTCACATACATACACAGAGAAAACAGTTTCGTTGTGGCAACCGAATTTGTTGCCAATCGAATTTGGTCGGTTACGACAACTATCACATCAATCGATTGTAATAGCCGAATATTTCAATACAAAGTACCGTATAATTTATATAGACTAACCGAAAATATTGGTTAACATAACTCCAAATGGTATTGAAAAGTTCGATTATAGTAATGGAATCATATTTTAAAATTTTTTATTTTCGTATTTTTAAATAACATTTTTAGATAACATTTGACAAGAATTTTACCCAGGAAAATATTATGTGCTTGTGAACGTACTCCAATCTTTTCCAGCTTCAAACTTTTCTTGAAATTAAAATGTATCCATACTTCATGTTTAATGGATGGAATATATGAATGTATTTCCAATGGTTTCCAATTGCAAACTAGCCTTTTATGTGGCTGATGAAATGTAGCTAAAGGAGAAATCAGCAAATATGTTACATTCAAATGCATTTTGAATATTTAAATAGAAACTTACCCTTATTGTACAAATATTTTATATAAATTGTTTAAATTTTATAAATTTTATTTTTGTTATTTTTATTTTGAAAATGTCAAATTATTATTAAAAATTTGATTCGATTGATACAAAAGTATTTAGTGTTGCTGTATCCGAATATTACAATTGTCTACAAAACATTGACGGTTACAGTAACTGAAATATACTCATAACAGATATTTTGATTGTAGTAATCGAAATGTTAGTTATTAAAACATATCTTTTTAAAATCAAGTTGATTGTCTCTACTGATTTATCCAAGTAGTATAACAACAGTACATATTGATTGAGAACACTTTCTTGATTATTACTGGAACTCTAATTCTTTTATAGATATGAATTTTTAATTGTAAATATAGAAATTCGTTTATATTTATAATTTTTTAATAATCGCAATGGAAATTCGGAACATATTACTAATTTACTGTATTAGTAACCAATTTCCAACTCTTCTTTTTTCTGTGTGTATTTAGAAAGGAGTATGAAAAAAAAAATACATAGTTATAAGAGAAAGATAATAAAAGGAAATTGTTAAAGAATAAGTAATAAGCTGAGCATTTAAATAATAACAAAAAGTACCTGGGGGAATAAAAAAGGTAAGACATATATGAAAATTTTAAACTATTGTTAAGGGTTTGTAAGTTTTTAAAGAAAATTAACTATAGTTTTAAACATTTAATAAATGTTTACTTCTAAGGCATTAACTTGATATGTTTTTGTATTCTAGTTAGAGGAGATTATGTTTTAACATGCTTCATATTTAAGATTTTATTTATAACCAGGCTTACAAAAATTTGAAATGGTTGTTTACTTTTTTATTAAACTTTCATTAAATTATATTTAACAAGTAATCTTCATTACCCTTTACTTAGAAATCTCCTTTTACAAACTTCTATAAATGTGTATTATATTTTATTAATTTTCTTCTTTTTTTTCAAAAATCCATCAATATTTATTATCTTAAATTATGACTTCAATACAGCCATCATTAGAAAAGAAATCCTACTGGCCTTAAAGTCTAAAACAAATAACTTAATTGATTAAATAACTCAACCTATCAATTAAAGGCAAAACACCAAACATTGTCCTTACTCCCCCAAAGAAACAAAAACGCACAAACAACCGACTTAGAAGTAACTCTTCAAATCCTTATTATCCCTGCCTAAATCACAAAGAAAAAAGCACCAAATAAAAACGAAAAACAAAAAGAAAAAAAGACAAACAAATTTATGTACATAAATGTCAAATAATAAATCAAGCCTGGCGTATGATTGATTTACAAAATTAAAATTACTCATCCGTTGGCCTCGTGTTCTTCATCCTTCAGAAACAACAACTACAAAAGCAGTAGGCAAACGATAAAGAAAACAAAAAGACAGTCAACAATTTTATCGGGTTGTTGCAATATAAATGACATAACATTTTAAAATCCTTTTAATTAATGTCTCTTAAATAGAGAGTATCATTTAAAATAACAATGGCACACACATACTCTTTTAGCCCTTTCCCATTTATGGAAAAAATATTAAAATCGTCTCTATGACAACACAAAAGGATATACAGCACATTTACAGCAGCAACGAAATAACACACATACATATGTATATACAAAAAAGGATTCCCATTGTTAGTGCCTGAGACATTTAAAACAAATAATAAAATAAAAATTCAAAACAAAAAAAAAACATACAAACTTGTAAAACAACTCTGACATCAGCAACATATGAAGTATAAAAAGCTAATCCCTTCAACACATGTGACTCTTAGTTCCCAATAGCAAATATCTATAGAGAAAGGGATGCCGTGGGTGTGTTGCAAATTCGTAAGAATATAAAAAGGTTTGATGTAACATAAAAACCCTTGTTTTTGTCTTTTTTGCTGTTATAATAAAAAGAGGAAATACAAAAAATCAAAATCAGTTGCCACTTAAAAACGCAAACTAATATAAGCTTAGATGTTGTAGGAAGGGTAAGGTACTTTTGTTTGGATTTTATAGGGATTGGGGAAAAAGTAATGTAACAAAGTTTCGAATATATTAATCTAGTTCTGGGCAGTGTCCTGCAGGCAACTAGGGGTAATAAATCAAGAACTCTAGTAATTTATTTTTTTTTTTTTTTTTTAATACAATTATTTAAAATTTTTTAAAATTTAATTTTTTATATCTTTTACAATCTTTCAAAACGAAACTATTTTCCTAACCACCCAATACTATTCAAATAAGTACCTAGTACAAACATATACTAGGGTTTAAAGGTTAAAAAAACAAAAACAAATATAAAATACAATTTAGTTAAAACGATTATTACGAGTAGTTGCCATAGAAGAGTAGTTAAAATTTATTTTAAAAAAAGATAGTAAAACTAGACTCTTGTGTACGCAGAATTACCTGAAAAGCATAGTTTTGTAAATGAAATTTGCACACAAGCAAAAAACACAAACACTTTTGAAAATCTACTCAAATATACACTGAAAAAAAAAACTTAAATCTAACTTAAATAACATGGGTGGGCACACAAGCGCAACGAAATTTATAAAGGATTTCCCATAATACATTTTAGTCTTGAAACAAAAAATTTTTCACTTTTGTTTTAAATATGAATTAAAAAAAAAAAAAAAAACATTTTTATCTTTAAGTGCAACATGTGACAAAAATTCATTGGCATTTATAGTTACTACATAGTGAAAAACAGATACTATGAGTAGAATTTCCAAGAATTGTATGAATAGGTGTATTAGTACATGTGTTAGAGTTGGTGTCAGTGCCTGTGGTTGTACATGCTTAAATTTACGAGAACAAACCGTGACTATATAAATAGTTAAATAGAGATCTAAAACAAATGTTAATTCTCATTTTTTTGTTTATACCCTACACCATTGTTGTGGGGAAGGAACATTTAATGATGACATTTTTCTTAAACAAAACTTAAGAAAATTTTAATAACTATACATACTTTTCTATTAAAGACAATAATTTTCTATAAGAAAATTTTAATAACAATAAATTTCAATAACGAAAATTTCCTAAAAATTTGGAATAAATAACAAAATTTTGAATAACGCAAATTTTCTCAAAGAAAATTTCAATAACGAAAATTTTAAATTTTCTTTAAATTTTGAATAACGAAAAATTTGAATAAAGAAATTTTCTCTAAGTAACGAAATTTTATATAAAATTTTTTTTTTTTTTTTTAATTTTCTAAAAAAAAAATTATTTTCTATAAGAAATTTTATGAATAATGAAAATCATCTGTAAGAAAATATTGAATAACAAAAATTTTCTATAAGAAAATATAAGTAACGAAAATTGTCTGTAAGAAATTTTCTAAATCACTAAAATATTCTGTAAGAAAAATATGAATAACGAAAATATTCTCTAAAATTAATATGAATAACGAAAATTTTCTATAAGAAAATATTTAGCAGAGAAATTTCTCTAAAAACTTTGTATAACGAAAATTTGCTATAAGAAAATTTAAAATGAAGAAAGAATAGTTATTTCGTTTGTAAGGAGGATGTATGTATGAGCATCAAATTCGAAGAAATACACCTAGGCCTCTATGGCCTAGGTGGGAATTTTCTATAAAGAAATTTAGTTAGTTAGTTAGTTAGTTAGTTAGTTAGTTAGTAGTTAGTTGTTAGTTAGTTAGTAGTTAGTTAGTTAGTAGTTAGTTAGGTTAGTTAGTTAGTTAGTTAGTTAGTTAGGAGTTAGTTAGTAGTTAGTTAGTTAGTTAGTTAGTTAGTAGTGTAGTAGTTAGTAGTTAGTTAGTTAGTTAGTTAGTTAGTTAGTTAGTTAGTTAGTTAGTTAGTTAGTTAGTTAGTAGTTAGTTAGTAGTTAGTAGTTAGTTAGTAGTAGTTAGTTTAGTTAGTTAGTAGTTAGTTAGTTAGTAGTTAGTTAGTTAGTTAGTAGTTAGTTAGTTAGTTAGTAGTTAGGTAGTTAGTTAGTAGTTAGTTAGTTAGTTAGTTAGTTAGTTAGTTAGTAGTTAGTTAGTTAGTTAGTTAGTTAGTTAGTTAGTTAGTTAGTTAGTTAGTAGTTAGTTAGTTAGTAGTTAGTAGTTAGTTAGTAGTTAGTTAGTTAGTTAGTTAGTTAGTTAGTTAGTTAGTTAGTTAGTTAGTTAGTTAGTTAGTTAGTTAGTTAGTTAGTTAGTAGTTAGTTAGTTAGTTAGTTAGTTAGTTAGTTAGTTAGTTAGTTAGTTAGTTAGTTAGTTAGTTAGTTAGTTAGTTAGTTAGTTAGTTAGTTAGTTAGTAGTTAGTTAGTAGTTAGTTAGTTAGTTAGTTAGTTAGTTAGTTAGTTAGTTAGTTAGTTAGTTAGTTAGTTAGTTAGTAGTAGTTAGTTAGTTAGTTAGTTAGTTAGTAGTAGTTAGTTAGTTAGTTAGTTAGTTAGTTAGTTAGTTAGTTAGTTAGTTAGTTAGTTAGTTAGTAGTTAGTTAGTTAGTTAGTTAGTTAGTTAGTTAGTTAGTTAGTTAGTTAGTTAGTTAGTTAGTTAGTTAGTTAGTTAGTTAGTTAGTTAGTTAGTTAGTTAGTTAGTTAGTTAGTTAGTTAGTAGTTAGTTAGTTAGTTAGTTAGTTAGTTAGTTAGTTAGTTAGTTAGTTAGTTAGTTAGTTAGTTAGTTAGTTAGTTAGTTAGTTAGTTAGTTAGTTAGTTAGTTAGTTAGTTAGTAGTTAGTTAGTTAGTTAGTTAGTTAGTTAGTAGTTAGTTAGTTAGTTAGTTAGTTAGTTAGTTAGTTAGTTAGTTAGTTAGTTAGTTAGTTAGTTAGTTAGTTAGTTAGTTAGTTAGTTAGTTAGTTAGTAGTTAGTTAGTTAGTTAGTTAGTTAGTTAGTTAGTTAGTTAGTTAGTTAGTTAGTTAGTTAGTAGTTAGTTAGTTAGTTAGTTAGTTAGTTAGTTAGTTAGTTAGTTAGTAGTTAGTTAGTTAGTTAGTTAGTTAGTTAGTTAGTTAGTTAGTTAGTTAGTTAGTTAGTTAGTTAGTTAGTAGTTAGTTAGTTAGTTAGTTAGTTAGTTAGTTAGTTAGTTAGTTAGTTAGTTAGTTAGTTAGTTAGTTAGTTAGTTAGTTAGTTAGTTAGTTAGTTAGTTAGTTAGTTAGTTAGTTAGTTAGTTAGTTAGTTAGTTAGTTAGTTAGTTAGTTAGTTAGTTAGTTAGTTAGTAGTTAGTTAGTTAGTTAGTTAGTTAGTTAGTTAGTTAGTTAGTTAGTTAGTTAGTTAGTTAGTTAGTTAGTTAGTTAGTTAGTTAGTTAGTTAGTTAGTTAGTTAGTTAGTTAGTTAGTAGTTAGTTAGTTAGTTAGTTAGTTAGTTAGTTAGTTAGTTAGTTAGTTAGTTAGTTAGTTAGTTAGTTAGTTAGTTAGTTAGTTAGTTAGTTAGTTAGTTAGTTAGTTAGTTAGTTGGTTGGTTGGTTGGTTGGTTGGTTAGTTAGTTCTGACAGAATAGAACACTAACCTACGCTCTGACAGAATAGAACACTAACCTACCCTAACGAAAATTTTAAGAAAATTGCGAATATCGAAACTTTCTGTTACTTAATTTCGAATAACGAAAATTTTCTATAAAAACATATGAATAACGAAACTTTTTATGATAATTTTTTTATAATGAAAATTTACTTTCGGATAATTTTCTTTAGGAAAAGAATGAAATCTTCATTAACGAACATTTTCTATACGAACATTTTGACAATGACAAACATAAAGAAAATTATTATATAAAATATTTCTGTGAGAAAATATTTATTTTTATAGAGTTCAGCCCATATTTGACTCAAATTAAAAAAAAAACCAAATAACATTTTATGGTGTAGGGTATTTCACATTACCAACTATACATACCAATTTTTTCTGGTTGGCGTATTTTGGTTCCACTCTTTCTCCAAAACTAAACTATAAACCGTAGCGAACCAACATATCGTTCCATACAGAGCGGTTAGCTGAGGGGAAGCCCAAGGGAGGGATATAGTAAGAGAACTAAGAAGAAGTGTGGATAAAATTTATTGTACGTGTGATGTTATGGGTAAAAAATGTAATTTTCTGGTTTTGTGAATTTAAGTAAATTATGCATAAAACACAAAAACAACAGAGAAAATAACACACATACATATGTTATACATATGAGATATTTTCCAAAACGAAAAAATATATAAATTTTAACCATAGTGAAATATGTTATAAATCTATAAACGCTTACAAGAGTTGGTATTAATGTTTTGTGCATGTGACTAGCCATGATAACTATTTCGAAAAATCTCTATAATTGACAGTTTAATATTAACAGTCCTTTGAAATTTGTTTGCTTGTAAACCGAATTAAATTACTCCCAGAATAATACATTGCTCACATCATTTTATATGAAAGTACCAACATCATCCTTTTTTTTGACTATTTTTCACAACTTTTAAAAATTCCTAATTTAACACTAAAACAGTTTTTAAATTCAATCATTTTTACTCATGTTTTATGTTCTTTTTTTGTTTTGCTCACTATTTATTTACAGCTTTAAAATGGCCAAGGAGTTACGTACATTGGGTTGGGATTATCTGATGTTTGTTTTGTTTATCGCATTTACTGTCTTCACACCACTATGGAAACGTCTATTTGGTAAAAAGAAACAACACAGTAAAGCCGATTATGTTTTTGCAACAGGAGGCGTTTCTATTATTGCCGTAATGATTTCAATTTCCAGAGGAACACTGGGCGTAAGAACTGTTTTAGGTGAGTTTTGTGTTTTTTTATTTTCTCTCTTTTTTAACATTTTTGTTTAATAATCATGATGACTGGTTTTTCTCCTAATACTTAAAGGGCGGAGGGACTAAACAAATAAGATTATCCTTTAGTAGGAATTTTAAACACTTTTAATAATCTACCAGAGATTTAAGTTAAATTCTTGTCTAAACTCTATTGATTTTTTGTCACTATTTGAAAGAAAAGTCTTTAGAAATATTTAGCAATGATTAAAAATAATTTGTTAAATTCATGCTACGTTCAGCATTGGTTGAAATAATACTTAAAATATTCAAAAATTTTTTAGAAAAAAAAATTAAAGATACTAAAATTTTAATATAAAAAAACTTCAATAGGCAAATTTTGGAATTATTTTTATAAAAAATATTCAATATTATAAATTTTCTAAAAGAAAATGTTTAATATTGAAAACTTTTCTTTAAGAAAATGTTCAGCGTTGTAAATTTTCTTTGAGAAAATGTTCAGTATAGATAATTTTTATAATATATTTTCAGTATTGGATATTTTTTATAAATAGTGGTCAATATTAAAATAGAAAATCTATAAGAAAATGTTCGGTATTGAACATTTTCTATAAGAAAATGTTTAGTATTGAAAATTTTATATGAGAAATGCTAAGTATCAGGAATTCTTTTATAAAAAATTTTTAATATTGAAAATTTTCTATTGGAAAAAGTTCGGTATTGAAAATTTTCTCCAAAAAAGTTCAGTATTGGAAATTTTTAATAAAAGCTGATCAATTGCGAGAATTTTTCTATATTTTTTTTTTTTTTTTATTTAAAATTTTATATGAGAAATGTTCTGTATTGGGAAATCATTTATAAAGAAATCTTTAATATTGAAAATCTTCTTTTAGAAAAGTTTGGTATTGAAAAATTTTTGTAAGAAAATGTTCAATATTGGATATATTTTTAAAAAACTGTTCAGTATTAAAAATGTTCCGTAAGAAAATTTTCTCTAAAAAAATTTTTGGTATTGAAAATTTTCTGTAAGAAAAAGTTTAGTATAAAAAATTTTATATGAGAAATGTTTAGTATTGGACATTCTTGTATAAAAATTGTTCAACATTGAAAATTTTCTGTAATAAAATGTTTAGTATTGAAATTTTCTGTAAGGAAATGTAAATTTTAAAAATTTTTAATAAGAAAATGTTCAGAATTCTCATAGAAAATTTTCAGTACTAAACATTTTCTTACATATAAACTTTTACTATATATTTTTGGAAAGAGCTAGTACTGGGCTACTTCCACTCTTGCGGTCACCCGATTCATGTCTTCTCAAAATGCCCGCTGGATCGATCTGAAAATTCCTCAATTTTTTTTTTGCAAAATTTGATGTTTTTTCAAAAAATCTTCAAAATTATCCAGAGCTGGGATTTTATATAAACTATATATTTTTGGAAAGAGCTAGTCCTGGGCTACTTCCACTCTGGCGGTCACCCGATTCATGTCTTCTCAAAATGCCCGCTGGATCGATCTGAAAATTCCTTATTTTTTTTTCCAAATTTGATGTTTTTTCAAAAAATCGTCAAAATTATCCAGAGCTGGGATTTCATATCAACTATACATATTTGGAAATAGCTAGTCCTGTGCTATTTCCACTCTGGCGGTCACCTGATTCGTGTCTTCTTCAAATGCCCGTTGAATCAACTTGAAAATTCATCAATTTTTTACAAAATTTAATGATTTTCAAAAAATTTTCAAAATTTTCCAGAGCTGGAATTGCATATAAACTATATATTTTTAGAAAGTACTAGTTCTAAGTTACTTCCACTCTGGTGATGATGTCATTCATGTCTTCTACAAATGCCCGTTGGATCCACTTAAAAATGCTCCATTTTTTTGATAAATTGTATATTTTAAAAAAAATCTTCAAAATTATCCAGAGCTGGAATTGCATATAACCCATATATATTTGGAGAGAACTAGTCCTGGGCTAATTCCACTCTGGCGGTTATCCGATTAATGTCTTCTCCAAATGCCCTTTGAATCCACTTGAAAATGTCTGCATTTTTTGCAAAATTTGATGCTTTTTCAAAAAATTTTCAAAATTATCCAGAGCTGGAAATGTACATAAACTATATATTTTTGGAAAGAATTAGTACTGGGCTACTTCCACTCTGTCGGTCACCCTATTCATGTCTTACCACCATAATTGACAAGTATACAATTATTTTAGCAAATGTTTATTTTACATACATATTTATTTTCTGAATACATTTTAATATAAGTTTACTTTTTTTCTTAAAAAAGCATTTTATTTTTCTTGTATCACTAATATTGTGTAAGATAATTAAGAAAACCGGTTTTACCCGTTTTATCCCCTTTTTACCAGTAAATGTACAAATTTCCAAAAATCCCTCCTTAGTGGACCTACATAACCAAAAACACATCTACTGTCAAAATTTCATGATTGTAGGTTCAGCCGTTTGGGCTGTGCGATGAATCATTTAGTCAGTAACGCTACTCTTTTATATAAATAGATTGTTTAATAATGAAAAATTTATATAATTTTCTACGATTATTCAAATCATATTGATGTGGTAGTATTTTAAAAAGTGTAATACTTTGTCCAATTTGCAATCTAAAAACACCAAAATTCCTTCAGACAATTTTTTGGAAATATTTCATTTAAAATTTAATACGATTTCAAAACAAAAAAATACTAACAAAAAAATCTTTTACTCAAATTAAATATGAGCAACAGCGGCAAGAGGTCACAGACAACAATTTAACAAACTAAAATAAAAAAAAACAATTCTGCAACAAATCAAAATGATTACAGAATGTTAAAGTGGTTAAGGGTGATAATAAAACAAATATACATTTGGCTTAAATATTTGTATGCATTAGTAGTTCTCGACCTGCCTGCCAGTCACCCCACCCTACACTCCTGCCTTTCTTCCCCTAAATACTACAGCATTAAAGAATAAAAAAAATACACAGAAAAACATCTGTAGGCCTAAGGTCATGAAAAGTTTCTTTTTTTCCAGTCTTGTCTGTTGTGTATTTGAGTTTTTTTTTTCTTTCTTCATGTATTATTATTTTTGTTATTGTTGTTGTCATGTAGAAATACACATGAAACCATACTGGGTTTTTGTGTCATTGGATCGGATCACCTTTATCCTTTGTGTAACTTTAGCAAGTGAAGAACTTAAGAAGAACATATCAAAACTTTAATAGATTTGGTATTCTTTTGTGCACATACAAATCTTTACTAATGTATGTGTGTAGATCAGTGGTCGGTTAAATAAACATCAGAAACCAAAGTGTTGCAGATATAAAACAAATATCAGTCAGCTAATAAAAACTACCTGTCAGCTTTCCAAAATGTAATGTCTAACGTTTTCTGATAAATTTGTTCTCCATTTTCTCTTAGTGACGACCACTGCTTTAATGAATGTTTTGTACTTATGTTGAGTATTAAAGTTTTATTCTCTACATCTGTGGATTACACATATGATAATTTTTGCTGTTGTTTTCTGTGCAACTAACTGCCAGGTGGTAGAAATAGCAACAACTTTATTTGAAACAGAAAAAATCTTTTTTATATTCTAAAATTCAAATAATCAAAACTTGGCAAAAACTTGTTAAAAAATTTAATATGTCATGGTTTAAAACTTTGTAGACTTTCACTTAAAAGAATAGCACCCAGAGGGGATTAATATTGAAAGTGCTGTGTTTCGTAATAAAATAAATATTGGGTGATTTGTTTCAAATTTTGGAATTTTGAAAATAATGGAGGAATTTATCATACGTCGATTCTCAATCGAGATGTATCTTAATTCTTATCAATGTTTTCAAAATATTGAGTGTTTCACAACAATCGAACAAATCTAACCTAATGAGTTATTTCGATTAACATAGAAGTGGGCGTGGCTGCTCCCTGTTATCTCATGTTTTTCTACAACAATCGAACAAATCTAACCCATTTCTAGCCTAATGTGTTATTTCGATTAACACAGTAGTGGGCATGGCTGCTCCCTTTTACCTCGTGTTTTTTCTATTGTCCCTGAAAGAACCAATTAGTATTTTTAACAGATTTGATTAGAATCCTTAGAAACATATCTTTGAGACAATTTAGAATCTGAAAGAAACTTCTACCACATACTTAAATAGATTTGACATGAGTATAAGCATAATGTGTCCAGTAATTTTGCCAATAAGAAGTTCTATCAAGGTCCAAGGGTGTTAAAGCCTTTCTCAGTAGAACCTATAGTTTTCACTGCCCATTTATCTGTAGTGTTCGATGCCACGTCCTAAGGAATCTTTTTGAAAAATTCGTCGAATTTCAACGCTATTCTCTTATTTTTAAGCCAGTAATGAGCGTTAAAGTCATTTTCTGAAGCGACCTTATATGGCGGATAGAGACAATAATCGACCGATCCCCACGATTTTCGCGAGGTAAATTTGTGTTGTTTTGGAATCAAACCTCATAAAATTTTTAAGAATGATTTTGGTTCATACAAAACTTATTTATGTCGCTTTTCTTCACTGTACTCGTATTTTTAAGCCAGTATTGAGCGTTAAAATCATTTTCTGAAGGGGACCTTCTTATATGGGAGGGTATTACGGACCGATCCGCATAAAATTTCGTAGAGAAATTATGGCTCGTATAAAACTTGTTCTTATCGAATTTCATCGCTATACTCACATTTTCAAATCAGATATAACTGTTAAAGCTGCTTTCCGAGGGGCCACTTGTATGGGGGATATGCGAAAACGTGGTCGCTTATTGCCTATTTTGAATAAGAAAGAAATATATAGGGAATATATGAGGAGAATTTCAACCCTTTTACTTTTTCCGATCGGACACTATCGCGCTTTCAACAGACAGGCAGACAGAAGGACAGACAGACAGGTGGACAGCCAGAGAGACAGACAGACAAACAGACAGACTGACAGACAGATAGACAACAGATATGGCTAAGACTATGTACTTAGAATTTAATTAGGACCCAGAATGTACACTTTTGTGGGTCTATGTGTTACAAACGGAATAACAATATACGCCTAACTTTTTTGGTAGTAGATATAAAAAACAGTCCAGTTGCAATCTAATGGAGGTTAAGCTCATCGTCGAGAAAATTTTCTCTCTTACCCTTCTCTCTCTTCTCTTTTCTGTCTAAAAGTTAACAAACGTGGTAAGCTCAAAATCCGTTGTCAATAATGAGCTTACCACATTTTTTAACTTTTAGACAACGGATGTGCATAAAAATTAGATTATGACAACGAATTGTTGCAATGTTGACAACGTTGCGTAGTTGGATGTTCTTGTATATACTTGACAACATCCATTTATGTCAATTTGGTAACAGACGTGTATATTTTTTCCCCTCTGTGTATGTATAACAAACAATCATTTCAAAACAAAAATTATACCTCGTAAAATAATTAAAAATTATTTAACAAGCAATTATCAGTTCTATTATATTCAAACTTTGTCAATATTTTGTTATATAGAAAAAAATTATTAAACTAATATTAATTAATTAAAACATATTGTCCAAAGTATTAGATGTTTGCTAAATAATTAGAAAGTTTGATAATCAAATACAAATCAACTATTTTAATATTGAAACAGCTGGGCTAAAGTGTTCCTGCATTGTTTAAAATTTTATTTATGTGTAATTTATACTATATGTACTAGAGTTACTTAGCAAAAAAAAAAAGCTAAATGGACAGCTGTTAGAGACCATTTGATGTATATTTCTTGTATAACTAATTATTTATAAATGACAAAACTTTTTTTTCCTTTTACAGGTTATCCCAGTGAATTGTTCTATCGCGGTTCGGGCATGTGGGAAATTATCTATGGCATGGCCAGTGCATATCCCTTGGTATGCTTTATATTTGTACCAGTTTATTTTAATTTGGGTATCACTTCGGTGTATCAATATATAGATTTAAGGTAAGTGTTTTTTCTTAAGTTTTTGTTTTAATTGTTTTAAATAAAATTTTAATTGAAATTTTGTTTAGTTAAAAATGTAACACAAAAAAGTTAAATTTAACATTTTTTTTAATCAATTTACTTGAAACTCAACGACAAATTATACTATACAAGTGTTAATGTCATTATATTATTTAGCAGTACATACATAAGTACCGTTAAACAAAATAAAAAGATGAAATTAGTTTAAAAAAAGCAGAAGGACAATTTTAAAAAATTAAAATTTTAGTTTAGTAATTCAAATAACAGCAAATTTGTTTATCCTGTTTACTTGCTCTTGTACATTTCCGTTTTGGCATTGAGTTTTTGGTAGATTAGGATGACACCATTTGTTGGAAGTAAATTTAATTAAAAATTTTTAATATTGTTATTCAGATATTTGTATGAAACTTCAGAGGAATATTCCATAAGGTCCAAGGATAATACTTTTTATAGGTCATGGGGGTCTAATGTTATTATAATTAGTAAAACTTTAACTTCTTTGTAAAATAGATCCTCATATATATTTTGTTTAGGTTTTGCAAGGTTTTTGATCCCACCCTATTGCTTACTTCATTCCCCCTTTTTTAAAAAACTCAATTGTTTATTTATTCGTTTCGTTTGGTCTGTTTGAGACAACATTAACAAATTAAAAACTAAAGAGAAAAAAGTAGTAACAGATAAAAACAAAAGTAAATAAACAAAATAAATTAATAGAGGATGATGTAAGTAAATAGGGAAGAAACTAATTGCTTTTACAACAGCATAAAGTTTGTATTCTTTTTTAAAAAGGACAACCAGCCAGCCAGCCAACAAGTCCAAGAAATCAATGAAACGAGACAATTTGTAAAAATCTTACAAATAACAATATAATTTCAATATTCCTCAAAACTTTTACTCTGATAACATTAACATTTTATTAACAACATTTCAAAATGTATGTATGTGATAACAGAAAACATGTATTCCCAATTAATACTATAGTCGTCCTAAAGTAGAGCAGGGAAAATATGTGTTTTTCTTTCGAGAAAACATGTCAGAACATTAGTTAAGATAAAATTAACAAGAATCCAATTTAGAAAAACAACTGCAACAATAACAACAACGAAATATTACAAAATGATTAAAACACAAATATAAATAGTTAAACAAGAAAACAAAAAACAGAACAACAACAACAGCAACAAAAAAAATATCTTAACAAGCTGAAAATTACAAAGAAATTGTTGTTCTTGGCTGCTCAATTAATTTAAATTTGGCAAAAAGTTAAAGGACAAACAAAAGAGTATGACAAAACCCAACAAACAATAAGTTGCATATTGTACCCTTAACCTTCACTTTCCTCTACAATAATATTTTCACAGCCTATAAAGTATATGTATGTATATTTTGTCGTTTAAGGTTAGTCCGCCTGTCTATCTGTCTGTCTATCTAACTGTCTGTCTGTCTGTCTGTCTGTCTGTCTGTCTGTCTGTCTGTCTATCTGTCTGTCTGTCTGTCTGTCTGTCTGTCTGTCTGTCTGTCTATCTATCTATCTGTCAATTTTTGAAAGACCCCAGATATCTTCGGAATCCAAATGATACTTTCTATAAGTTTTGTATTTAAAAACAGCAAAATGGTTCCATAAATAACGGATATATGTAAAATTCCGAAACAACCCATGAAAATATGGTGAAACGAACAATGTTTTTTCATAGCTAGCTATTTTAACATGTGCTTGTCCTACGAGGAAGTCAATCGTCACCACATAGATTACAAAGAGGCACACAAAAAGCTTAAGTTTGTTTTTTAAGCGTCCACTCTCTCGTTTACAAAGGGGACACTAAAGTGATGATTTCCTTCACCCTCGTTTACAAAGAGTACATCCGTGATGAAAGACGAATTAGAGTCAACAAGTTCGTTAGACGTAAGGGGAAATCACTGTCTTTTTCGGATGCATTGACTCTTTGTCGAACTGCTGGGAACATAACAAAACACAATGAAAACAACAACATGCTGCTCATTGTTATATGTAGTATGGTTTTTGTTTAATTTTTTTATACATAAAAAGTTAACAGCTAAAAACAACAACAAAGTATAGAACCTATTTTTCTTGTTTTTGAGAAAAAGTTTTATTTAAAAATATCCTAAAATTTAAATCAATAAGTTTGCTGGGCTATAATAATGTGTCTGTCCTTGTTTGTATTTGTGTTCACAATCAGTGACATGCTAAATTCAAAACAAAACGACAACAAAACTCAAAACAGTTTACTTTTTCTCTTACAACATGGTTAATTTGAAAGTATAATACAACAATAATAACAAAATGGAAACATGTAACAGAAGAAGTTTGTTGTTTAAGTAAAGGAGGCACCAGTCCTCGGTGGGCTGGCTGCCTGGCGGACACGCTAGTATACAGTTTGTAATGGTATGGGTGACTTGTTCACATATTTGTTTGTCTGATTGTTTTTCCAAAAAATTAACAATATTTTCTTTGAAATTTGTTTGTTGTATTTGCTTTTTTTACACTTCCTATTCCTAAGTGGCTGTAAATATGTATTAGCAGCAATAATGACAAAGTCTGCCAAATGGAGTAAAATATTCAAGAACCCAGCAAAGAAATATATCAAAATTATTTTATGAAGATTGGCCTATAGAATATTTTCACTAGGGCCCTTCTGTATCTTTAAATCATCATCAAATTTCATTGAAATACTTAGTTTGAAAATTGTAAGCCAAATTGTTTACCGGGTTCCACAAAATCACTTGGGGTTGTGGGACAATAGCGCAAACTATCCAACAATTCTAATTTCTATTTTAACAAAATTGCTTAGTTTTCTGGAATATGTTGGAAAAGTTAAAGAAATAAAAGGGTGGTGCTGCGTGTACCAAGACAAGAAATTAGAATAATTTTCAAAATAAATAATACAATTTTCTTATCAAGTGTTGACACGTTTTTTACGTTTTTATTTATGCGTTTATTTTCATGTGTCAGTTGTGTTGTGTTTAAAAGTAAATTGAAAATTAATTAAATACTGAAACAATTTTAAATTTGTAAACATACAACGGTAGCCACATCCCAAATACAAACATATACCACAGGATTTTTACACAGACCATTGGCAAAGTAAACAGAAGATGCGATGGACAGTGTGAACGATTGGCAGAACATTTTTCATTGAAATCTTTTTGAAATTTATGTTCACTTTGGAACACAAAAGATACTAGATATTAGACATCTGCACTAGTGCGTTAAAAATGACTTACAAGTCACTCGTTTATTTTACGAATACTGTCTGTAGTGCGGCCGAAGTTAAAAAAGCAGTTGATCATCCACACACAACAATAAAAGTGTAAAAGCAAATAAATACAAAAAAAATAGAGACAATAGAGTTAAAGTGAAAAACCAATCGGAATAATGTATGATCTGTTTCGAAATGTTTCGAGACAACTTATGAGTGATTTTATAGATTTTGTGTTAATTTAAACAAAACGCTTTGTTACAAGAATAAAATACAATTAGTAGAATTTAGAGTTTACTTTTAATCGACAAAATGCAAATAATCAATGGGTGTAAAATATTTTTTAAATTTTTTCACTCATATGCATTCCATAATTTGTAATAAATTGTAATTTCTGAAACAAAGCGACATCAACATGCTTTGTTGAATGCTTTGAAACAACTAAATAAAATTGTTGTATTTTTTACGCCCTTGTTAAGAGGTTCGTTTACGATCGTGTTGTGCACATGTAAATTGCCGAAAATCTTCGCATTCGAAACAATACTAGCGCAGTACTATGGTTACAAACAGTGTTGCCATATATTTTTTGAAGAAAACTTTTTATTTTTATGAAAAAAACTTTTTTCAACAAAAAAAACTTTTTTTGTACTAAAATTACAAAATACCCAAGAAAAATTAGTGAAAAAATGAGCAAATTGAGGAATTTTAAATAGCTTAATGATAATTGGTACAGAACTTTTCCTTAACATCAGTAGCAAGGAATTACTGGATATTGTGGTCTTAGACACCATAAATTTACACTTGAAATGTCATGATGAATCTATGTAGATTCTGTGTACTACAAGAGGAAACCTCTGAACTTTTGTAACTACCCGTCATTGGGAACTCGAAACACGAAGATTTTGTCTTACCCAGACCCAGATGATATCTTCAAACACTCACCGATTAATCCATTTATCTTCATGCGCGAATTTGGCCTAGTATGGTGAACCAATGGGCTGCACAAAATCTCTACAATATGGTCGAAGTGCATTGTGTCCTTAATGTCTATTCTAAGGGATTAAGGTCATCAACACCGGTTAATTTTTTTTCAGTTTTTAGGAATATCTCGAATATTAATGGTATAAAATATTATTTTGTTAATGGTAAACATTGTTTTTTTATTTTAAACTTATTTATTGATTAAATAAAATAAAAACTGAAAAACTGTATAAATTTTAAAAAAAAACTTTTTTTATTGGAATAAAACTTGAAAACTTTTTTGAATCTCAAAAAACTTGCAAAAAAAGGGAAAACTTGACATATGGTAACACTGGTTACAAAGCATGAAAGCTGTTTGTACGTAAAAGTTCGAACTGATCACACTGATCACTCGTAGGTTTCGAGATGTTTTTGCTATTATAAAGATGTTTTTGCCTAACTATATCAAACACTACACAACTCTCAACGAGCGAGACGAGTAATATTCCGTTTCTATATTAAGCAAGTTGTGTGTGATTATAACTCATTTGTTCGAACCTACACATCCTGCACATGCTTGTTTAATATTTTCACAATAGTGTACGTGTATTTTGATACTATGCAGTACTGTGAATTTAAGAACAAGTATACCCATGCAGATGTTTACTAGATATAACTCCTGTCATGGTCTGTCAGTTTATCAATCTGTCAATTTTCCTGAAATAAATTGCTTTAGTAAATTCTAGACATTTCGACCCATAATTGAACCGATTCCACATTTTGGACCCATAAGTTTTATCAGGAAATCTGTATTATTTCATTTTCTGTAATTGAGAAAGTAATTTGTATCCATTTATTATTAGAAATAAATTTTTCACATTTTCTTTACAAATTTATTGTACAATCTAACCACTGTCAACTGTCATATTGTTGTCATTAGTAACACTAATATAACTATGTTTGCTGGTATGTTTGTATGTGTGTGTGTGTAGCTTGGTGATGTTGGCGTTGTCGTAGTTGTCATTAAAGTTGTAACTTATGTACATAGTTGTTATTGTATGTGCTGGTGGTGTTACTGCTACTGTTGCTAATGTCTCAACAACTATAGCTCCTGCTGTCATTATAATCAATGTGACATTTCAAACATAAACACAAAGGACACTTGTTTGCCTTTAGGACAAATATACAATTTAATTCAATACAAATACTAACAATGAAAAATCTAAAAACAGATGCCAAACACACACATACACACGCACACTAACGAACCTACAAACACCCACACTTATGAATGTTGTAAATTTTACAGATATTTCATTTCAAAAATTATTTCAAAATCATTTAGTGTTTTGTAATAGTGTAACAAGAAAAAAAGAAATGAAACCAGAATATTTTCATAAATGGTGGAGGTGTATTGGTTGGCAAAACAAATACTAGAATGTCTGTTTTTGTTTTCAAACATTTCGTTAGATTATTTCTTAATGAAGTATTTTGCATTTTTAATGAGCTAAATCATTAAATTGTTATTAAAATATTGTTGTAATCAGCAGACAAAAAAATAGAGGAGAAAAGGAAGAAGAATTTTACAGTTAAAGCAACAGCTTTCAACAAACAAATGTAAGGAGTAACAAAATGTGTGGCAACATAGTGTTAGTAGGTGGCAGGCAGTTTTGTTATTAGCCACTATTTTACAACACCTACGGAAATAACAAACATACTAACTACACTTGTGTTAGGCTTACGAATACAATGGCAATATAGTAGAGAGTAGATAATTTGTAAAATGTTTTTTGTTTTCGAAATTTTCATTTATGTTTTATTTTTATAATGACAATAGAAAGCCACCAAAAAGGAAGACACAACATTTGCAAACAAACAAATATTAATTAGAAATTCAATTAAGCATTTTCATTTTGTTCAAACATTGCTGATTAAGGGGAAGCTTACTAATTGAAATTATTTTTAAATTTAATTACATTAACATTTTGTAAGCTAAAAATTTCATCATGTTGTATGAATACGGTGACGTGTTAGTGATATTTTGAAATTAAATTAAGTATACGTCGTGTCAGTACACGATATTAGTAACAATTATAAAACTTTTTTACAGTTTAATAGATTTATTTAAACTTGAATAAAGTAAGAAAAAATTATCGGTAAATCCTTTTAAGAGACACCCTACACCTATTTCTTTTTTGTTGAAAATGGGAGAATTATTATATTATATTATCATGAAAATTGAGTTTAGCGTGCACACAAGCTTTACATGCACACACAGACAGACCGACAGACGGACGGACACAACTAAATCGACTCAGAAAGTGATTCTGTACCAAATGATATACTATAAAGTGGGTGTAGGACCAATATTTTTGGGTGTTACAAACATCAACACAAACGCATAATAGCAGTAAGCCTATGTCGCTTACAGATTTTAAGTTTTTGATTTTAACTTGAAGTCATAGATTTGTCTTTGGACAACTCTCAATTGGCTAGTCTAGTGAATTTTCTATTTACTAGTAAATTGACTTGTATAGCGACTAGTATATCGACTAGTCTATTTACTAGTCCATAGTCCAGTTTTTTGACTAATATGTTGTGTAATCTAAATGAATAGTCTATTGATTAATAAGTTGACTAAAGTATTGACTAGTCTGCTTTTGACTAAAACATTATATAATCTATTGCTTAATCTTTTGACAAGTTTATTGAATAATCTACTGTACTAAATTATTGGCTTGTATGTATATTGACTAGTCAATTGCTTAGTCGAAGGCTGGTCTATTCACCCCAATTCTGCATTTCGATTACGTTTACGTATTTAGTTACGCTACGATCGAAAAAGGGTATTCCAACAAAAAACTGAATCATAAGAAAAAGAAGAAACAATTCCTTTTTGATTGTGTGTATTCTGCATTACGATCGTAGCTACGTTTTTGTAAGTTGTTGTTTATGTGGCGAAGAGGGCGAATAGAAATGCAGAATACCAAAGTTGCCAAACGGAGAAAATTTCGATTCGAATTGAAATGTCTAGTCTATTGTATAGTTTAGTAACTAGTCTAGTACTAGTAAATTGACTAATATATCGACTAGTCCATTAAACAGTCTATTAACTAGTTTACTGACCAGTTTAATGACTAGTCTATTTACTAGTAAATTGGCAAAGGCTACATTGGCAAATTAGTCTACTGACTAATAAACTCTAGTGACTAGTTTATTGACCATTCTATTGGCTAGTCTAGTGTCTAGTCTATTGACTAGTAAATTGACAAATTAGTCTACTAACTAGTCTTCTACAAGTCTATTGACTACTTTAGTTACTGGTATATTGACTAATCTATTGTCTAGTCGTTTGGCTCGTCTATTGACTAATCATTTTAATAGTTTATTGACTAGTTTAGTAACTGATAACTATTGAATAGTCTACTAGCTAGTATATTGAATAGTCTATTAACTAGTCTAGTAGTTAAAAAAGCAAAATGCTAAAACCAAAAAAAAAGGACTTATAACGCTGAAATTTGACAAAAATGTTTTCCTAAAGTTGCTTAAGAAAATACAAAAATATAGAAAATTTACCTTTTTTTTCAATATAAAAGTATTTTTACATAAATCGTATAATATACAAAAGTTATACTATCATACAAAATGACGTATGATTGATAATAATTAAAAAAGTAAATAAATATGACTCATACGCTGTGATATTTAAAGCAAAATCTTAAAGAAATTATTCGTTTTATTGGAAATGGTGCGTGATTAAAAATAAATATAAAAATATAAATATACTAATATACTGTGTAATTAATTTAAATTTTTATTTAAATATTTTGAAAAAAGTCTATTAACTTTGAAAGTAAATAAATAAAATTTTTATAAATAAAGATTTGATATTAAGTACCTTAAAATTATTGAACAAATTGGACTTATTTGTATTTTACTTACTAATTATTATATGAACATTGGAAATTACGTACCTAAAATAAAAGAAAAAAAATTGGTTAAAAAATAAATATTAAAAATGATATTACTATTATCACTCCTATTAATTTTCAATAAACTAATTTTTTCATAAAATTTCTCTTATCATATAAATTACCCAATATGTAAACAATTTGCATTAATATTGCAAACATAGGAAATAATCAACAAAAAAAAACTAAGAGCAAAAAAAAAAAAACATTGATACTTCGATTCCAAAAAATCATTTGACAAATGATGACACAATAGAAATTGTACATTAAGCATATTATGGGCATGTTAATGTCATCAATATGATATTCCAATACTAAACCCTGCACTAAACTACTCCAGCATAATACTATACACATTATTAAATGTTTACTCTAACAAGCAAATTTGTAAACCACAAAAAAGAATACATATAAATCCCAATATACATACATATGTACTTGTAAACGTTTGTTATAAATTTTGAGAAATTTTACAATAAATGAGTAAAAATGGGAATTTTTCATAAGTGTTCTACAGGATTAAATAAAGCATGGATAACTTAAAGTATTCTTAGCTCTAAAGCTTAGTTAGGAAATCACTAAAAGATATTAAATTACATAAATTCCTGATCAACACCGGGTACAAAAATCAAATGCTTTAATAAAACCAAAAAAAAAAAAGCAAAGAGGCAGAGAAATACCAACCTTCATAAATTGTAGACAAATAAGTGGTTAAGATTGTCTAACTAAGAGAGAAAGAGCGAAAGGCGCATTAAGAAAGTTTATTTTTTATTATGACAACAAGTGTGTGTGTGTGCGTGTATATTTACAGTTCGATTTCCTTTTCCTTCAATATGCACGTAAGCGAGCGGAAGAGAGAAGAAAAGCCCTGTTATTTGTTAAACGATTATCGTGTTCATATGAAATAAAACTTTATTTATTCACACAAACATACACATACACACACACAGCCCTTTTCGATATAGTTGATGTTACTAGTGTTTTGAGTATTTTTTATCTTTTATCGTGCACAAATAACAAAATGTACACAAATGGAAGAATACAATGCAAAACTATGATCCCCAGGGCGTTTAAATACACAAGCATAAAATTACATTACACACATACAGACAATGAATATTTACTGTTTTCATTTTTTTTATTTGGTCGGAAATAGACATAAAGACGCAACAAAAAAAAACAAGATACGAAATCATCAAACGGAAACAAACAAATGGAAGCGATACTCACACCTAATACATTCAAATTTAGACAAAAGTCAAATGCCATAAAAAGTTACTGAGAGCAAAAAAATAAAGAAAATAAAAAGATTTTTTGGGTACATTTTTGTCCTTGTTGTTTTGTAACTAACAAACTAAGTAAATAAGTTATTTAGACCACACGTAATGTTTACATGCTTAGTCAAACGCAATAGACGTATGTTGCTAACAATAACGCCGAAACTTACGTATCTAACAATGTTATTGACGTTTGTGGCTGAAAATGATGAAACCTTTGTGTGTGTTTTTTTGGAATTGCTAAGAGGGTATACAAATTAAAAAGGAAATAAAGAAAATTTGTTTAAATAGTAGCCGACTTTAGGTTAAAGCTAATTCGAACATTGAGACCGACATATACCAAACTTGTAGTTTAGAAGCGAAGGTATTAGGTTTGTCTGACCTAGTATATCTGATCAAACGATCGGATTCTGTTACCATAATGATTGGCACTTGCAGTATAGAAAATGTTAAAAATTTATATTTATTTATAACTCAAATTCATAGAATTTTTAATGAATTTCAAGTTACAAACAAATTCTTTACTAACAGGCATTCCTATAGCGTACATACATGTAAAAATTAGGAATTATTTAGGGAAAAAACTTTCTATTTGTATTTTTCTCAAAACCGCAACCAACCAAGGCACAACTAATAGAAAAAATCAACAATAACTACCCAGTAGTTTTACACAAAGTTCAGGTATACCCTTTTTCTCAAATGTATCTAAATAATCTAGAAAGAACGCACGTTATACAGGTTTCTTGGTAACTTTTTAAACCCACCATGATCCTAGTGTAGGATCACTTTAAAAGAACTAATCCATAGATAATTATCTAACCAGGAATAACCAAACAGACACCCACAACTGTGGGAAATTAAAAGCAACAAAACAATAATGAAACCACATATTCATACAAACAAAAACTTTCATACACATACATAAGTATTTCAAACAATATGTTTACATATTGGTTAGTCCCCCCTCCCAACAAAAAAAAAGAACAATTTTTAGTCACTCTATTGGTTCGTCCTTTCGACCTTTTTAACATACATACAATTTTGTCACTTACTATTCTATCTGTCCGTTTGCCTGTCAGTCATTTTGTCAAAATGTTCACAGAGAGTGAGAGACATTGATCTAACAAACATCAGCAGTATAACAAACCAAACATATCTGTTCAGTCAGTCAACCATCATTTATACTATGAGAGCAACAGTGGCAGCAGCAACAACATCAAAAATGGAAACCAAACAACAACCAAAACCAGCCAACAATTGAAGCGCGAACATTACCCAACAGTTTTGCTAGGTGCCTAAGTATCTTCAAACAAATTGATTGTATTGTTGAGTCATTTCACATGTTCTCTTTGTACTACTTACAAAGGGGTAGTCGATTTCGACTTTATAAATAATCATCAAGGAGAGAAACTCAGTTGATAATTTAGTATTGCTATGACATCTAGAGAGAACATATATATACCACTATTATTGTTTGACAAAGTACTGCAAAAGGTAACTCAATTTCACTTTAATGTCAGTAATTAATCGAAAGGATAATCACTTTAAGGGTGTTAGTTTGGGACAGGCACTTCCAACTGCAAGGTACCATTTAAATATACAATTCATAAACATCACCAATAAACCAAACCAACATCTAACCATTTATTCATTTCATATTTGTTGTGTTTTGTTTTCCGCTTACCATTACACGTAGAGAATAGTTTCAGTTACAAAAACCTTAAAAGAAAACAACTATGCATTTCCGTTCAAACCACGTCCTTCCATCCATCCCTGAGTCTGTCTGTCTGACTAGCGGAAACATAATTCCACCTGAGCAGAAGAAAATGTTCGACAAATATTCTATATTAATATAAATAGAGAGCAATATCTGGCCACAATTTCGCATAGCACCCATACAGGTGGAATATAGTTTAAACATCAACCGGTTTTTTTAATTATGTACAAAATACTTGATTCAAGTATAGATCTTGATTTCATGATGATCATTATAAAATATTTAAATTACTAATATATTTGACCCAAAACTTTTGCAATAACTAAATATATTATTACTGCAAGAATAATACATTCAATAAATGTAACAAAATTTCATATGTAATATGTATCATAACCATGAATATTTATTATTTTCTGTGTATCCTACTGTTTTTGTTATTCCTATTTGTATTATTGCTAACATGTTGTTGACGAATCTCTGTTATTTTTGTTAAGAACTTTACTGGTCAAAGTGCGTGTATATGTATGTATCTATGAGTGTTTTAAATGTTTATACCCTACACCACTTTAGTAGGGAGGGTATATTGGGTTTGTGCTGATGTAACATACAAAAATATTCGTCCTATACCCACCTTAAAGTATACCAATCGGCTTACTATCGTTTTCTGTGTCGATTAAGCTATGTCCGTCTGTCCGTCCGTCTGGCTGGCTGTCCATGTAAACCTTGTGCGCAAGGTACAGGTCGCAATTTTCAAGATAATTGGATGAAATTTGGCATACACTCTTTTTTTGGCCCAAGGACGAAGCCTATTGAAAATGGTTAATATCGGTCCATTATTTCACCTTATGTACATATAAATATATTCACAAAATTTTATCAGGCTTGGTCCATATTTGCCCCTAGCCCCCATATAAAACCTCTTTCATAAAATTGGTTTTTCATCCATAAATGGCTTAAATGTATCGGAACAAGGTAAAAGAAGATTAATGCTTTATTATGAAAAAAAATTCACATTTAATATTCATAACTGGTGTAGTGTATCATATGGTCGGTCACGCCCGACTATACTTTCTTACTTGTTTTTAGTTCAAAATGTGTACACACTCTCATCAAATACATAAAATAAAACCAATATATGATTCTATATATGGGCAATTTCGTGTCAAGTGACCCATCATTTAAAATCGATGAAGAAATAGCGATCTGAACTCCTTTGGACAATTTTTTGACAAAACGTCAAACTTTGACCTATAAGTCCGGAAGTTCTTGACCGATAGAGCTGAAAATTTGTGTCTGTCCTACTATCCAATAGTACTAACCTTAGTGCAAATTTCATCCAAATTGACTTATTAAGTTGGGTCACTTGACATAATATTGCCCATATATATGTACATATATATTGAAATTAAGGACGATAAATAATCAAACTGCAAAAATCTCTATTTAAAGGATTTTTCAAAAACTAGTTGTTGTATAAAATTAAAAATATTTTTTATATTATAAAAGCAGATATTAAATGACTGTAAAAGTAAAATTCTTTAAAAAAAAAGTTATTTCCCTATTGTGCATGTTTATATTATTATTTTGACAATTCTCAACATGATTTATTTGATTTATGTTGATTCGTTTACATGTTGTTCAACACAACACAACCCAACCACCAGCTATTGTCCCGTTAAATATTTAACAGACATCACCACATAAACAATCTCTTCATGCTGTTTAAATTCAACTCATATGAAGAGTATAGAGAACAATTTTTTTTACAAATATAACCACTAAGTTAACGTTATTATATTATTTTTATTTTTTTGGTTATTCGGTTGTCTAGTTGATTGTCCATTATTTATTTTGACATGTTATTTTCATTTTTTTGTATTAAATTGTGAAGGAATATTTGTTACGGTTTTAGGTACAGTGGATACTCATTAAATGCTACAAGTTTATAATATTTATGTTAAAGTTTATGTTCCCTTTTAATTTTGCATTATTTTAAAAGAAATAAAAAGTTTTGTGAATTATTAGCTAAAAAAATTATTGATGTTACGTTGCAGCAGAGTTTACTGTATGCTCTTTTTTTAATATCCTTGTTGTTTATTGTTTGTTGTGATTTTGAGGAAATTGAAATTATAGTCATTATTCTTCTAATACTATGTTTGTTTTTTCTATTATCCTTTATCTATAAATATAAAGGCGTTTTTGTTTTGTATATAAATCTTTAGGAGATGACTGTTAAATTGTTTATAATTTGTAAAAAAAATATGTTGACAAATTAAAATGTTAATATCGGTTTCTATTCAATATTTGTTTACTGTTTGACAACCTCAAATAAATTACAACTAGGCAGACATTTTGAACAATGAATGGTTTAACAAAGACTAACAGAACAATTTTGTTGTCCGATAATGCCGATAACTCGAAAATTATAATAGATAAATATTATAAGCATGCTTTTCAAGATCTATCCGAGCTCTGTTAGATAATACAAGCATACCCTGGGTGCTTCGCTACCCTAACTTAAATTAAATACATACAAAATTTTGTTTACTTTTATAGAAAATTAAAATTGATTAAACATTTTTCCCTTTCAGTAGATTCTCATTCACTAAGGTCCCTATATTTTAAATTTTATTTTCAATATCGTAAAAATATGAAAAAGTACCATCAGAAAAACGAAAAAGTACAAAAATCTCTCTCAATAAATTCTCATATAATAAGAACCGTGTGTTCCGGTTAACCATTATAAAGACTCTAAAAGGTACCATTTGAAGAATAGAAAAGTACCAAATAGTTCCTACTTACAGAATATTATTCGGTCAAGACCATGTCCAGGTTGAATATTCTAGAAAATTAAAAAAGTATGAGATAAAAAGTACTAAAAAGTTCTCTCTTAAAGAATCTTATTCAATCATGTGTTTTGAATTCATATTAAAAAACATACAAAAAGTATCATTTGAAGAATGAAAAAGTACCAAAAGTGGAATAAATTTTACCTAAGTGGAAAGTACTACTAAAAAGAGTACAATTTTTCCCCTTTTCGCTTAGAAATATACTCATTCGAGAATTAAGTTTACAAAATGTTCCGTATTTAAATCTATATATCACAGATAAAACTAAAACGATTCAAATCTGCATTCATTTGTTCCAGAAAAATAGTGCTTTCAAAAAGTACCAAACAATTTACTCGAATTTTGTCCTATATAGGCCTTAGTGCTCCAATTCTAAAATAATATACCAACAGCATATTTTGTGTGAGAAAATAAACTAACTACTTTTTCAAATTTTATAAAAATTGGCTCAATGAGTTTGAATAAAATTAAATTACCCGTTTTTCCCTTTTTGGTACTTATTTTCCCCAGTGAAATAGCAAAAACTTTATTACAATAAATATTACAGAGTTAGTCCGTAATTTAATAGGAATAATTCTTAATGTCCTAAAAAAGTACCATAAATACAGTTTTCTACCTTTTACACCCAAAAGGACTGAATTTTAAAAAAGTACGAAACAGGTGTCTCATAATTTTGGGAGATGTATCCAAAATATTTATAAAAATTTTATTATTTTTATTAGTTCAAAAGTTATAAAGGGCCAAAAATGGTACCAAAATCACCTTTGTTACACATTTTTACCCCTTAAAAGTACGAATTTCAAAAAAATACCAGACACCCATCTGTTCATTTTAAGAGTAGATACAGGCGCATTTAAAATTTTTCTTGTATCACTAATATTGTGTAAGATAATTAAGAAACCCTGTTTTATCCGTTTTTTTCCTTTTTACCCGCAAATGTACAAATTTCCAAAAATCCCTCCTTAGTGGATCTACATAACCAAAAACACATCTACTGTCAAAATTTCATGATTCTAGGTTCAGCCGTTTAGGCTGTGCGATGATGAATCAGTCAGTCAGTAACGCTACTCTTTTATATATATAGATAAGTCTTTGAAATCCGAAAATGGCACACGATGATGTCTAAGGTGCCCTACTTGAAGCCCTCATAATACCACCTCGGGTGCGTTTGTGGCTTCCATTCTCGTAACTTAAACTCCAATACATCTGAGATATGTGCATGTCAAATTTTATCCAGATCGTATGCTAGTAGTGTTTTTATAAAACGACAATAATTTTATTTTAAATTAAAGCTACATATTTAAGTAATTTCTTTGCAGAAATTATTTAATCCAACTACTTATTCACCTGACATACATTTATTCAAGTATAAAATATACTCGCTTAAGTATTCGCACTATTACAAGTCATTATCGTCATCATCAACATCAGCAATGACGCCATTTATTTGTAGCCATTATTTCCGCTGCTGTTATAGATATAACTGTTTATATTTCCCATCGAAATAATGGATGTACTTATAAATATTCGTAGGGTGTTTCAATTTAATGCAGAATTCCAGAATTCCATTGTTCAGTGAAATTTCTACCACAACAAATTATAAAAAATACACCCTAATAAATACATATATGTATAACAATTCAACTCCGCACATTAATTTACTCTTATACTTATGTATGTTTAAGATGCGTGTAAATTATGATCATCACTGTTTAAGAAATGTTGCAAGTTATGTTCAAAAGAATAATGTTTTACA
Organism: Lucilia sericata; assembly: GCF_015586225.1. NCBI lineage: Eukaryota > Metazoa > Arthropoda > Insecta > Diptera > Calliphoridae > Lucilia > Lucilia sericata. The sequence goes on from NW_023994299.1 coordinate 98,832, forward strand.
TATTTTTTTATATTGCGTTGTTATTTTTAAATTTTTTTGCAATAATAATGTATGGACATGAAGACACTGTTGTTCATTCTTCAATATTTGTTATTTTATGTTGAAAGTTCATATTTTTACTTTTTCGTCGTTTCAATCTTTAGTCTGTCAGGTAGTAAATACTAGTTAGAACAAACTCGTACATTCATAACTAGTTTTGTGTTCATCAACTTTTGCTGTTTGTTCTCTCATTATTTTATGGCATGTTTTTGCTACAACAGCAACAGGAAGATGAACAAAAAAACTCATGATTCTTGAAGTCTGGAAAAACACACGCCACAGCCACAACAGGATAATCAACGCACGTAAAATATGTAAAAATTGGTATGTATGGATATTGTATGTTACATACATATTGTACACGTGTAGAAGAACATCGTTCCGCAACCATAGACAATAGCGGACGAAAGCCATTTGTGTGCAGTATGTTCTCTTTGTGCCGACCCTAGTTATAAAGATGCAGACACACACAGGAAAAAACAGTAGCAATAACAAAATGGATTGAATCTGTTATATTTTCATAAGTTTATATACCTCCATAACTTGTATTAAATAAGGATATATCATCTTAGATCTGTATTAGGGTGGTTACCTTTTATATATAAATTGTTATTTTGCTCCAGACGAACAGACATATAGACTGACTGATAGACGGTAGGTCATGTCTAGATCGTCTAAGAATTTTACAAGAAACGTTTGAAACACGTTTCAATCTGTTACAAACAAAATGACAAAACCAAAAGACAACTTTTAAAATTTCCCATCTCTGTTGAAAAGAAAAGAACATATCTGAGAATATATATTTTACTAATAGTACTAAAACCTGATTTTAACATACAACTTTCCATTTCAAACATCAGTAGGCCATAAACAATAAATGCAATTTCTATGTTCTCCACATTAAGGCTTCCACCTCCTGCCAATTCAAATTTCTCTATGTTTAGCTAATGTCATTATTGTTCATTAAAATCCATTTTATATAGACATAGGCACAACAGATTTTCTAATTTGTTTCATTTATTACCCGCTACACTAAATGCTAACAGAATAAACGGTTTTCAAAATCACTGTTTTATAATCGAGGTGGCATTAGAGTTGACAAAGTGGGAGAGAGAGAGAGAAAAAAAGTACTTAACAAAGTTAACGATGTTTGCGTATTAACAACATTATGCTTGCTACATGAGTTTACTCTATTTTTATCGAGTTGCAAATGTTAATGACATTACAGTGTTGTACGGCAAACATAATCATTGCCTATTTATACATGTGTATACGAACATATATACGTTTTTGTCAAATAATAAACACGCACACAAGAGTAGTAAAAGGTAGAGAAAGAGAAAAGTCTATCAACACATTTAAGTTGTGATGACGTTGACACAAATATATCATCACACTTTTTCCAATTGACAAATGAAAGAATGAATATATAATGATAATGATGATGTTGATAATAATAAACATTCATGAAGCCCCGCTATACGATATGGGTTTAATCTTTAAACCACTCTTTATATTACTTAGAGATACTGAAGTTATAGTTAAAATCCTCCTTATATTACTAAGGACACATCAGTGCCAAATCATCCAGAAGTTAGACATTTAAGAAAAAAAAATTATCAAAAAGGATACGTTGACTTCTTGTAAAACTACTGGAAGATATTTCTATTTTGCGTGTGTGGTAATGTTCAGGTAATGATTTGTTGTTACATAAATTTGTATATGTAAAGCTAGACACGTACATTTAAGACTCGTGTGTTGTTCGAATTCACATCAAAGTGCATTTACAAACGGAAACCAGTACTTGACTTTTACTCTGACTTTTATAATAAATGTTATTTATTATTGTTGTGAATACACACATACATCTGTATATACATAAATAGATTACACATGTAAAGAATACACCACATAATATGTAATTGTATACATGTTTATGTACTCGCATTCATTTGTTGTGTCTTTCATTGATGAATTGCTTTTGTATCATCTCATATAGTTCTGTTTGTTTTTGTAATTTTCTTATTACGAATTTAAAAGAGCATTATGAGAAAATCAACAACACAGCAGCAACAAAATGGGAAACATAGCTCTTTGAGACGTGACATATTTATAACCAAAGTTATTGCAAAAACACAAATAAAGGAAAACAGAAGAAAAATATAAAAAATGAGTAAACAGAATGTACAAAAAACATTATGGCAAAGATGTGACCGGAAAAATTTGGTAAATGTTTATTAAGGTTATTTTTCTTATACCACACCGCAAAGTAGGGATGTCAATCGGGACTGGTACTCACAGAAAAATTGTGTTATAATTTGTTATAAATTTTGAAACATACATACTATTTACATATTTTTGGTTTAATTTCAAGTTCAGTACTAGTTCAGTTCTAGTTCAGTTCTAGTTCAGTTCTAGTTCAGTTCTAGTTCAGTTCTAGTTCAGTTCTAGTTCAGTTCTAGTTCAGTTCTAGTTCAGTTCTAGTACAGTTCTAGTTCAGTTCTAGTTCAGTTCTAGTTCAGTTCTAGTTCAGTTCTAGTTCAGTTCTAGTTCAGTTCTAGTTCAGTTCTAGTTCAGTTCTAGTTCAGTTCTAGTTCAGTTCTAGTTCAGTTCTAGTTCAGTTCTAGTTCAGTTCTAGTTCAGTTCTAGTTCAGTTCTAGTTCAGTTCTAGTTCAGTTCTAGTTCAGTTCTAGTTCAGTTCTAGTTCAGTTCTAGTTCAGTTCTAGTTCAGTTCTAGTTCAGTTCTAGTTCAGTTCTAGTTCAGTTCTAGTTCAGTTCTAGTTCAGTTCTAGTTCAGTTCTAGTTCAGTTCTAGTTCAGTTCTAGTTCAGTTCTAGTTCAGTTCTAGTTCAGTTCTAGTTCTAGTTCAGTTCTAGTTCAGTTCTAGTTCAGTTCTAGTTCAGTTCTAGTTCAGTTCTAGTTCAGTTCTAGTTCAGTTCTAGTTCAGTTCTAGTTCAGTTCTAGTTCAGTTCTAGTTCAGTTCTAGTTCAGTTCTAGTTCAGTTCTAGTTCAGTTCTAGTTCAGTTCTAGTTCAGTTCTAGTTCAGTCTAGTTCAGTTCTAGTTCAGTTCTAGTTCAGTTCTAGTTCAGTTCTAGTTCAGTTCTAGTTCAGTTCTAGTTCAGTTCAGTTCAGTTCTAGTTCAGTTCTAGTTCAGTTCTAGTTCAGTTCTAGTTCAGTTCTAGTTCAGTTCTAGTTCAGTTCTAGTTCAGTTCTAGTTCAGTTCTAGTTCAGTTCTAGTTCAGTTCTAGTTCAGTTCTAGTTCAGTTCTAGTTCAGTTCTAGTTCAGTTCTAGTTCAGTTCTAGTTCAGTTCTAGTTCAGTTCTAGTTCAGTTCTAGTTCAGTTCTAGTTCAGTTCTAGTTCAGTTCTAGTTCAGTTTCTAGTTCAGTTCAAGTTCTAGTTCAGTTCTAGTTCAGTTCTAGTTCAGTTCTAGTTCAGTTCTAGTTCAGTTCTAGTTCAGTTCTAGTTCAGTTCTAGTTCAGTTCTAGTTCAGTTCTAGTTCAGTTCTAGTTCAGTTCTAGTTCAGTTCTAGTTCAGTTCTAGTTCAGTTCTAGTTCAGTTCTAGTTCAGTTCTAGTTCAGTTCTAGTTCAGTTCTAGTTCAGTTCTAGTTCAGTTCTAGTTTCAGTTCTAGTTCAGTTCTAGTTCAGTTCTAGTTCAGTTCTAGTTCAGTTCTAGTTCAGTTCTAGTTCAGTTCTAGTTCAGTTCTAGTTCAGTTCTAGTTCAGTTCTAGTTCAGTTCTAGTTCAGTTCTAGTTCAGTTCTAGTTCAGTTCTAGTTCAGTTCTAGTTCAGTTCTAGTTCAGTTCTAGTTCAGTTTCTAGTTCAGTTCTAGTTCAGTTCTAGTTCAGTTCTAGTTCATTCTAGTTTCTAGTTCGTTTAGTTCAGTTCTAGTTCAGTTTTTATTCAGCTATCAGTTCAAGTTCTAATTCAGTTCAGTTTCTCAGGTTAATCAGTTTCGTTCAGTTCTGGTTCTTTTATTTTAATCAGTATTCTAGTATTTAATGTTATACTAAAGGCTTATATTAAAGGTTTTTTAAAACATCGATTTGTTTTAAAACAATAAATTTTCGAGAGAAATTAAATTACTAGGCACAGCAAAAAAAATCTATTTCAAGTGCTAATACATTAATTAATAACAATTTCTTAATACTTCAGTAGTACACGGAACGTATGATTTATATTTAATTTGCGCATTATATGGAAATCACTCATGCGTTCAAATACGTTACACTTAAAATGCGTTTTTTAAATCAAATTAAACATAATGTTTCATGAAAAATGCATAAATAATTTAATATTTAAAACCAAATATTTTAACAGAAAATATTTTCAACACTTTAACTTCTTAAAAAATTGTTTTCCTTTAAACACAACATACGAAGTAAAATTAAAAGGGTTTAAAAACAAAAATAATATAATTTCAGTTAACTGTCATCACTAATAAACGGTTGAACTGTCACAAATTAAATACTGTACACACACACACACACACTTTTATACAGTTGAGTTTATGCATGAAAGTAAAATACTTCAACGCATTTTCAATATTTAACAACATTAATGATACAAAAATACATTTTTTTTATTATTTTTTTCTGTTTTTGGTCTTTCTTATACATATATTTGTATGTATGTACATATATGTATATATATGAACTTATGTATATTGTGATGCATTTGTTGTGCTATGTATGTAAGTAGTATTGACCAAAAGAGGATGTTGTAAATTTATGGAAATACTACGAAACCTTTCAGGATGTCCAATACGACAAAAAGCGAAAAAAAAAATGAAAAACAAGTATGGCTGAGAGATGTTAAAATTGCTCGTTTATAACTATTATGTACACTTAAAGAATATTTTGTTTGGTTTATTACAGATCAATTTTAATGATTGGTATTATATTCAATATTTAATGGAAAACCTTGAAACATTTTTAATTTCAGTTACAGTTTAGATTCGGTTCTAGTTTAGTTCAGTTTTAGCGGTTCTAGTTCATTTCTTGTGCAGTTCTATTTCAGCTTAGCTCAGTTTTAAGAACTTATTCTTAGTTCAGTTCTAGTTGAGTACAATTTATGTTCGATTTAAATTCAGATTCATTGTCTTTTTCAATAATATTTCGCAACTCAATGTCAATTTTTCCTCTATGCGTACAATGTTATGTTTATCCTAGAATGTCTCTTAGTATGAACTCTTCTAATATCTATTGGCAGTGTCTTGAAAAAAGTTTGGATAATTACGTTGCCTTTGCAACTCCATTCAAACTAACACAGTCAATTACGTTTGCATTCTTTAAGTGTAACAATAAAAATTTAATAATATGTATGAGTTGCTATGATACCCTCCCTGCCAAAGTAACAACGAAATGACAAGTAATTTTACATGGATATCCGTAACAGAAAAGAAACAAAATGCAACTGCAACGATAATAATTTAACAACGTCACTGATGCCACTGAAGGATAATATTTTTCCACTTGAATTGAAGATATAAGAGATAATTGCATATACCATGCATACTAGCAAATTGCAGACTACATGCTATAAGCGTTTATTTGTTAGTGTGTACAACTATGAAGTTTACATGTTTCTGGGAACATAAAAATGCGTACATAACATAAGAAATGTAGCCATTTTAATTAACAATAAATTAATAAATGTTTTCTACTCGTTTAACAGTTTGTCATGGTTGCAATTTTTTGTTACAAAATGTTTGGCAAATGATTGATACAATGTCACATAAGAATAACAATAATAATGTAAAAGTTTAAAAGTAATTGTCACAGTTTGAAACTTTATTTAAGTGTATTTAAAATTGTTGTAAATCATATTTACAGATATTTTGTTTTTGCTTATTGAAGATGTTATGCATACTCAAGTGTGTGTATGTGTACGTTTACAATTTATCCCTTAGGTCATACATAGAGAAAATTCTTGCGAAAATAAAATCTAATCTATAAACACTGTAATGAGTGTGTAAGTAATTTTATATGTTTTTATGTCTAAATATCAGGTATGTGAAATTAAAATTTTAGTTAGTTTCATCACAATATATGCAACATTTTGGAATGATAATGAAAAAAAAAAATGGTTTAGAAATTAAGCATTATTGTTGATTTACAATACAGATCAAGCTGACGATATTTCTGAACGTTATATAACATATTTGTCATTTTGTTTAGAATTCTAGCATAAAGTAGCACAACTCTGCACTTTAATTTACTCTGCAGTTCGGAGTGCCAGTTCAAACTGTTGTCCTATGGTTTCTGCATTAACGATTGATTTTTTATCCGCATCAAAATATTATAAATTTGTAACAACCAAATATTTTGGATACATACTGTCTGAAAGAATACTGCGGGGTATTAATGTATACTTATATATGTATGTGTAAATCTGATAAAGTACATTTGTTTGAGTAAAGTGAAGTAATGCACTTAATTTTTACAACTGTTATGTTTTACATACACGAACAGTAACATACACAGGCAGAGGTATATGTATGTTATACACTCGCACATTTAATTTTGCTGTAGCCTGGAGGAGCGTTAAGTTTCAGCAAATTTTTTTTACTTGTAATCGTACAAACATACATATTTTAGCATACTTGCAAATACTTTTCCCAAATGTATGAAAAATGATAATGATTTTTATTTCAAAAAGAAATTACCAGTAGGAAATTTTGGGTTCGATCCTAAAAGATAAATATTAGAATAAAATTATCGTTCTTGTATCGTCATTTCCTGCTATTTTCTAAGTATATAACTGCAGTTGAAAGCAAAATCCAAATGATGTAATCTATAAGTCCGAAATACAATCGTCGTTCTACCATAGGATTTGATCATATTTCCCCTATTTGAGGGTACAAATTACGTCCATGAGTTGTATCAACTAAACCTTCTATTGTATAATCAAAATATTCATTCAGTACTAGATTATCCTGTTAATCGATGTACATATCGCACACCTAGTACAAAAGTGACACAACTCAAAATTTTATTTTTGCGTTTTTATATTCTTTAAGCCCTAAGTTTAAGCCTTAACCTATACACAAGATACTAGTTTAACTCTACAAAAATAATAGTGTATTTTGTTGTTGTTAACTGTTCAAGAAAAAAACGTTATGTCTTTCTTTATCTTTCAGAATTTGTAAAAAATTTGTTTCCTTTTCTTAAAAAAAAATTTTGAGTTGTGTCACTTTTGTACTGGGTGTGCGATATATATCTATTATTTAAATTGTCCAGTGGTATAGGAGAATATAACAGAATCCACGATCAAAAGAAAACCAATCACGATCTTTCAGAAAACACCAGGTTGAAAAGCTTCCCTTATTCTTCGAAGAACGGAATATAATAGAACTTAAAGCTATGATACACGGTTGTCAGATCTTACAACGTTGTCAGTAAAATGTGCAGAAAATTTCTATCAATCGTGTGAACTTATAATTTTTCTTTTGCAACGTTGTCAGAAAAAGCATGCTGCAAGACAAAATTTGTAAGTTGACACTATTGTTAGACATTTTCTGCACATTTTGCTGCCAAGATTGTAGGATCTAACAACCGTGTATATATAGCTTTAACCTCATACTTAGCCTCTGTTGTAGGATCGGGCATAGTACGACGTATTTCAAAAAAGATAAATTTTCAAGACTCTTCTGTATGCTTTATATTGTTACACAACTTCGAGACATGTTAACCATCTACTTTGATTTTGGAATTTGGAAAACATCATCACTTCAAACATCAAAATCTATTAATTTCCTATTGACTTGTATTCACTCTCTACGCAATTAATGGTATAATGGTATATACATAGCAAAAAGATAGAATATAACAAAAAGTCCCAACTTTGTAATTGTAAGCAAACTCAAATACTTTTATACACACTTACGACTTCGAATGCTTAAGAAACAGAATACATACTACTATAGAATGAATGGAAATGAATAGAATTGACTAGAATAGAAAAGAAAATACGAAGAAGACCTAAGACTTTGAAAAACATTAAATTTGTTACAAAAGAATTACACAAAGAATAAAAAAAAAGTTAGAAAAAAGTTTTTTTTTCTGTTACTTTAGTAACTACATAAATAGTTTGTTGTATATGGATGATATAAAATTAACAGTGGAAGTTGTAAGAGAGGGAACTATACAATATATGTATATAAGGGATTAAGTAGAAACTTGTGAAAATGATCATGTAAATGTAATTCTGTAAGTTACTTCATCAGACTTGATTACGGGATCGCTGGAACTACAACTTAGTGTTTGCTTTTTGTGTTTTTGTCACTTTTAATATGGTTTACTGTAGATTTACTTAGAATATGTTTTCGTATAAAACATGTATTCCTTACAAATATTTTAGCACATAAAAAAAGCACCAAAATACACCTTAACTATTACAAATACACATACAAATGAAGAGCAACAAAATATTTTGTAGGGAAAAGTTGACAATAAAATACAACACTGGTTTAAGTTTATGAGACATAACGTATGTAAAAGAAAAAAAGTTTTAATACCCTACAATACATATTAAAAAAGAGAAGGTATAATATGTTTAGTGCTGATGTTTGTAACGCTTAGTAATATCAATCCTTACAATCGGCTAAGAATTTTCTGAGTCGATTAAGATCAATATTTTTCGATATAATTTCCAATGGAAAAACAATTTTCCAGAACTCCTTCTCGTTAAATAATGAAAATCTCTTAAATATTAAAATTATATTAAAAAATATTTAGACATTCGATTGCGATCGGCACTAATCATAACTCCAACATTAAAGCTTCTGAAAATCACATTAACTTATACAAATGTTTTTAAAATGCTGTTATCGAGATCAAATTTGAAATTACAACTCTTTAAATTGTCAAAGCTCCACTAAGAGAGTACTTACGAAATGAAAAAATAACAGTGTAGTATATTATATAGTCGGTCTTAACCTTTTGTTTTACTTTCGTAGTTTTCTTTATAAACATTTTCGTTGAATAAGACTTGCGGAGATTTTCCACAACAGTTTTATGACATTACTATGTGACTAGAAGGTTGAAGTATTTACCAAATAAAATACAAGTAGAAATATAACAATCGGTGAAGACAGCCCTTTAGAAAAAGTTCTCTCTTGGGTGAAACCAAAGAGGGATTTACACACTCGTAAAATGAAATTGCATTAAAGTAGTAAATTTAGCAAAAATCTTTAACTATAGATTTAAATTAAATAAAGTACTTAGTTTATAAAAGATCAAAGCTAAACTAGTGATTAGAGGTCGATCACTATTTCTTTACAATTTTTATTTTTCTCAAAATCTTTGCGTTTTCATAACATTGTATGTTTTATGACAAATAAAAAAAAATAGAATTGTCGCAAAAAATATATTTGTTAATTTGTTTACAAATATAAACAAGTTTGTTGAATAAAGAATGAAAACTTTAGTATATACTGTTTTTTTACTACTCTCCCCATTAAATGGAATATCTACCAAACTTTGTCAGAAGAAAAAAATTTTAAGAAATTTGAAATACTTACTCTCTTATCTGTTAGAGAGATAAAGTTTTAATAATCTTAAATATGCTTTAAGGGTAAAATATATGTTGCCCTGTATACTTGTATAAAAAAATAAGTAATTTCTTAAGTTTAGTTTAAAACATATTTTTGCATAAAGTTTTTTATCTAAGTTTTTAAGCAATTTAAATTAATTGATAAATTCAATTCAAAGTATTATTATGTAATACTAACTAAAATCATTTGGTAAATTAAAAAAAAATTAAAGAAACTAAACGGTATAATGGTAGTTTCTTTTTATACATTAAAATATCTCTTTACAAAATACTATAGAATCGGTCATAAATGACCATACCCCCCATATAAGAACACCATAAGAAAATGTCTTTAATGTCCAGTATCCTTGATGGTAAAATTTTTAGGAATTACATCCAGAAGAATGAAGTTCTGAACATCGGACGATAATACCATAACTGATCTCTATATAAGCACTTTGTCTTTACCAACAAACATACTCCATAGAAAGAAGCATTGAAAAGTTGGAAATTTAGGAGATTTAATCCAGAAACCATGTTGCGAATCGTCCAATGTTCCTGGATTAAAGCTATCTTACCTATGTTTATTTTAGCCATCAGAGCCTTAGTAGATGTCTCACTCTGATGGAGGTTTATTTGGATAACTTCAACCATGGTCATCCATTAAACCGTCTTCCAGCGAATTCGTGATCACCTCCTCTCTCTTTGGATTTGACTCCTCCGGTAGCCTGAAGTGGCTTTTGATGCAGTGTTTGTTTTGATGCACACGGTGTCTTTATCAGGCCTAGAAATAGCAGTCTTTTGAATGATTTCCTCCTCGCTTTTAGGATTTGAGTCCTCAACGTTACCAATTACCAGGCTAATGATACATTGGGTACCGTATTAAGTAGAAGTAGAACCTCGCTCTTCTTTGAAAAGTTCCAGGAAGGAAAGAATACTTTCCACCAAGTTCCTCAGGGTGCTAACACATTGATAAGATCCGAATCTCATCAACATCATGCTCATGCTGAACTAGCAGTTCACGTTTTCTATTGGTTCTTTGCCCTTTGAAGCGATTGCTTGGTCCACTATCTTATTGTTGGCCAAATCTTCTACCTTACTCTGCTGGTATATTGGAATTTTGCCTATCGGATTACCGACATCGTACTCTGCATAGCAAAGATCGTCGCGGTGTCTTCTTCTGGCAACTTTAGTGTAAGATGGCGGCTCTTTAACTTTTCCACCGTCTAGCTTCTCCTCCCTCGTCTTTCGGTTTGATATACCCTTATCTTCGAGGATGATATCGCAGACGTGTTCGTCTTCGAATATCTGCGTTGGCGTTGTCATCCTTACTCGCAGGAATCTGAATCCTTTGAGTGAGGTATGGCTTGGCTTTATATTCTTAGGTTTATTCTCAGTTGTTATCTCCTCGGGAGACCTGATTTTTCCTTTGGAGTGTAGTGGGATTGACTAACTATGATTTCCAGAAGCGTATTTTTCAGCTTCCTCCTCTGTACTCCAGAAAGCCTTTTCATAGTAATCGGCAGTTGAGTTAGTTTAGCTATGGGACTTTTTGGGACTTGCTATAATGGTGTTGTTACCATCATCTGAGGATTCAGAGTCGGAACCCTCATCTATATTTAAAGGCTGACAGGGCAGATAGTTGTCAACTCCTCGGGAGACCTGATCCTCTTTGCTTCAGAGAATCCAATTTTTCCTTTGGAGTGTAGTGTGATTGACTAACTATGATTTCCTGAAGCGTATTTTTCAACTTCCTCCTCTGTGCTCCAGAAAGGCTTTTCTTAGTAATAGGTAGTTTAGCTATGCTATCACTAACCCCTTTCATCATTTGCTCTACTTCATCCTTTTTGGGATTTGCTATAATGGCTTTGTTACCATCATCTGAGGATTCAGAGTCGGAACCCTCAGCTGTATTTAGAGGCTGACATAAAAGGGATTAACTATCAAACTCTCTTTCGAATAATTTTCACAATTTTAGAAATGATTCTTAAATATAATTCAAATTAAATTGATTTACATAAACAAGTTATTAACTTTTTTATAGACCAAAATAAAATTTAAATTTAACAATCTGTTAGTTCTTTAAATAAAATTGATTGACTTTTGGACCAATTTTCTTGTTTTTTTATTCTAATATTTTTCTATTTGATATAACAATGAATCAGACAACCATAAATTCGATGTTTGATTTTGTACAACATTTTTTAGAAATTTTCTAAATTTATTTATTTTAAATTTTTTTCATTTATTTTACAGATTCAAATCACGCATGGTTCGCTGCTTAGCATCATTCACTTATATAATACGTCAAATGTGTTCGCTCGGTGTCACCGTCTATACACCCAGTGTGGCATTATCTACAGTTATTGGAATACCGTATTGGGCGTCCATTTGTTGTATGACAACAATATGTGTATTTTTCTCAATCAAGGTAGGTGTGGTGGTTGGTTAACAAACTTAACATTTTCTTAAAATAGATACAAAATTTTATGTTCAATAATAAATCTTGTTTGTATCATGTTCATGTTCTCATTTTAGGGTGGTCTTAAGGCAGCCATAAATGCTGATGTTATACAAACTGTCACAGTTATTATTGTCTCCATAGCTATTATTATTAAAGGTACCATATTTAGTGGTGGCGTGAAACGAGTTTACGATATAAATCGTAATGATGGTAAGTATTCTAACTCACAAACAGAAATGTTAAATAAAAACAAGTAAGAAAGTATAGTCGGCCGTGGCCGATCATATGATATCCTACACCTGTTATGAATATTAAATGTGATTTATTTTTCATAATAAAGCATTTATCTTCAATATTCCCTTGTTCCGATACATTTAAGCAATTTATGAATGAAAAACTTATTTTCTGAAAGAGGCTTTATATGGGGGCTAGGGGCAAATATGGACCAAGCCCGATAAAATTTATTTATATAATATATAAATATATTTATATTTACATAATATTTTATTGTGCTGAATTTCATCGCGATATTTGTGTTTATAAGTTAATTTGGGACATTCAAGTAATTTTCTGAAGGGGACTTTGTATGGGAGCTAGGGTCAAATGGGGACCGATCTTTATGAAATTTGGCAGGGTCATCAAGACTTCTATAAAACTTAGTTGTGCCGTATTTTATCGATATATCTGTATATTTATCATAATTCTGAGCTCAGAACCCCTTTTCGGGCTCAGAACCCCTTTTCGGGGGTTCTGTTCTATGGGCCCCACTAAAGTGGTGTAGGGTATAAAAAAATTCGAAATGATTTAGTAACCGAATGGAAAGTGTTTCCATTATGTTATGCTAGGGCATGGTTGCTAATGATTTGCTTAGATAAATATATGTACTTTTGTTTGTGTGTGTGTGTGTGAGAAGTATCTGCTTTATTCTGTTTGAAAATAATAAATATTTGGTTTTAAATTCCTTCAGTTTTCATTCATAAGATATATTGTTATCTTAGATAATTCTTTATTTTAGGTAAAATTTAGTTTTTATAGAACATGTTATTATTTTATAGAATAGAGCGGAATAATTAATGTTAGTAAATGATTTCCATGTGAACGCATAAATACTCATTTAATTTCCCTATTACAATTGAGTTATGAAAAATGTGTTGACATTTCCATACGATTTTAACATTTTTGGCTATTATTTCCATGTATTTACAAGTATTGGATGTATTTACAGTTTCGTAGTAATGCGACCAGCAAGATTAGTATTTACACTCATCCGACTATGAAGTCTTTGACCAACAGCTCTGCCTAAATTGGCAACGACATAATCTATAATATAATCGATAACATTAAATCTCATTACGATCTCCGTTGTGTCAGTATTCCTCTTGTTTTTCACTTTAGGGAGATTAAGAAAAATTTTATATGTCCTTTAGAAATCGTTACTTCAGTACAAGATTATTATGAATATTCAAAAAAAAATCGGCCACATTATTCTCATGTTGTCATCTATCAATGTAAAATCCTTTACATTTTAACATCATGCTAATTTTAGTGGACAAATGATGAATGAATGGATGTCTAAATTAAAATTTGTTTTTAGTTATTATTACTCATATCCAGATGTGTATGTATATATATTTACAATACCAAATTATTTCACTAAAACAGAAAGTTTATTTTAGCATGAATTCCATTAAATGCATTTAAAATGGCTTATGGCAAGTATTATGCGAGTGTAAGTAGCATTATTTGTCTCTCCACTTTAATACCAACTTATTCCATAGAAAAATTACTATTACCATTATGTCGGTCAAAATGATTGTAGTATATAAAAGTGTACTTATAAATATGTTCATTTAACAGGTCAGAGAAAATTTTAAACCTATAAAATCTTCTTATATAAGTATGTAGTATAAAGGGATCATAAACCTCAGCATCACTCTTGTATTTGTCTGCTCGTCATGACATCTGTTTTAATGCATTTGCACTTGCATCGACATCAATGTGTAATTTAGTTAAATAATGGTGGATGTTGGTTGGTAATGTTATAAATATATGTATTCACATTAGGGATATAACCAAAATTAGGACCAATCAGTTTGTGTGGCCATGACACCATACTAAACTGGCCTACAAACAGTATTATTCAGAAGTTCGGTCGGACAGTCCCGAACTCCGTATTTAACCTACCACACCTAGCCACCAACTGTCCAGGTGACTAACTATTTTAACATGTGCTTGTCCTACGAGGTAGTCAATCGTCACCCCATAGGTTACGAAGAGGCAGACAAGTGCTTTTTAAGTGTCCCCTCTCTCGTTTACAAAGGAGACACTAAAGTGACGATTATCTTCACCCTCGATTACAAAGAGTTCATCCGTGACGAAAGACGAATTGGAGCCAACCAGGTGGTTAGACGTTAGTGGCAATCACTGTCTTTTTCGGATGCATTGACTCTTTGTCGAACAGCAGGGTACTGGCAGTTTAAAAACTGTTTTCTACGATGAGCATGGTCTTCATCAGATAGCATGATGCCTCGAGGCATAGATTATTAACATCTCGTATAAAGTATTGCCTTTCTTAAGGCTCCAATCTCAAACCTAATAAGGACGAAATGTATTAGCTATAGAATTCAATCAGTATCTTAACATAACGATTTTGTCGAATTGTTTTGGGCTCAAGGACAAGGAAAACGAATGTGGGTCGTTCTTGGGTAAATGTGTTTTGCAAAAGGATTCACTCTCACCTGGATGTGGTATCGAATACAATCAACGAGTGGACGACAGAAAAATCGGAACTCATGTAGTCCACGGAAAACGATCTTTACTCTCTTGGCACATAAAATATTGTGGATTCTTATAAGCCCCCTTCACACGAGCACACAAGTAATATGATTTGTCAAAATTTTGTATGGCATTGTCTAAACGCAATATGTAATGAAACCATCACACATTAAGAGAATATACGTATGGAATATTTGACAGTCGTATGGCTCTCTTCATTTCTTGAAATGATTCAAAAAACAAGCAAATCGCATTAGATCAGGGATGTATTTTTATGTAAACACATACAAAAAAGTGAAACATCTGTTTCCATCTAGTTTTGTTAATGTTTTATAGCAATCGTGTAAACACAAAAAATATAAATCATATGGAATTTCATTTTACATTTTCATTAAACTTTACGTACGTAAAGTGTGATCATGTGAAGCGGCCTATAAGACACACTGATTGGAAACATATCAGATATAAGGGCTACTTACGTAACTGTTATGAAGAAAACATGAAGATAAATCGTTACAACACCTTTTACGTGACAGTTCCGCTGTTGTCTTAGTACAATATGTCACTAAGTGCTATTGCCAAAACAACAGGTGCCACATTAGAGAGGTGACTAAGAGCTACGATTGAGGAATTTAGTGTCAAAGGTGGAGCTTTTGGCATGTTAAATTTGGTGGCTAGACCACACGAATACTAGTAGGTCATATAAGGCATTCGTCGGCGCACTGTCTTGTCGTACATTTTTTATTTTTCAATATTTCGCGGTCAGGTAGTTCAAGATTGAAGGAAATAATTGCTTTCGATTAGAGTCAAAGTACATTCATTCATATTGTACTGGCTTGGGGGGAAATGGTTACACAAAATAATTCATTACATGTTCAATTACAATTACTTGCAATGTGTAATTGAACAAAAACCAATTACAATTATTTGTAAGAGTAATTGAAGTTTTGTAATTACATACAATTACTTGTAATGTGTTAACAACAATTACTTGCAATTGTAATTTAGGTATTACTAATTACATATTACATGTAATTATGAGGTAGTAATTCATTACATGTTCAATTACAATTACTTGCAATGTGTAATTGAACAAAAACCAATTACAATTATTTGTAAGAGTAATTGAAGTTTTGTAATTACATACAATTACTTGTAATATGTTAACAACAATTACTTGCAATGGTAATTTAGGTATTACTAATTACATATTACATGTAATTATGAGGGTAAAAATTTACAATTACAAGTAATTGCAAATTTTTCAATTACAATTACAAGTAAATGTAATTGGTAAAACTTCAATTACAATTACAAGTAATTGTAATCGGAAAAACTGCGATTACAAGTATTTGTAATTGATAAAGCTTCAATTCAATTACAGTGCAATAGTATTCCAGTGAGTGATATTAATCTCAGTTTTAGACATGTTGTAGAAAATTTATGTAGATTGTTTAAAAATCAAAAAATAAAATTTAAAAGAAAAGTAAATTCGCACTAATTTGCTAGGTGACCCTAAAACTAAATAATACCATAAAAGTAAATGTATGTATATTTTTTGTTCTTTTAACAAACCATATATTTCTAAAACAAAGAAACTTAAATTGTGTTATTAAGAAGTCATATTTTTGTCCTAATTTGACTATTTAACTGTTACCAAATACATTGATCCCTTGTCTAGGAAATTTATAATGATTCAAATGAAAAGCTCAAATTTAACAAAACATTTTCCATCTCCCTGTTTCCTAGTAAATGTGTATTCAAAACCGCTTATAACAAACTTGAAAAAAGGACCCTTAATCTAAAAAAAAAATATATATTTGTTAAAAAATAATTTTTTTTAACATGTCCTAAACGCCCTTAGACAAATGAATGAGGCAAACAGAATAATAGACCCAAAATAAATAAGAAACGTATAAAAATATATGTACATGTATGGATGTGTTCCTAATACCTACATTCATATTGTATGTATTTGTTTAAATGTGTGTGTTCACATCATTAGATGAAAATTTTTAAGGTTGTTTATTTGAATTAAATGGAGAAAAAAAGAAGAATACCTCTACAAATAACCGCCAGCCAATGATTTAAACATCATTTGTGTGAATATTTGTGGTTATAAGAGCAACAACAATCAAATAATAAAGAAAAAATATATGTAAATAAATAACAATATATACGGACATATTCAAAAAGCAAAAATAAAACAACAATCATCATCCAAGTTGCAACCACAAAAATAGCAAGTGTCATGGATATGAAATAATTTTGAAATATTGTTTTGTTTTCTTCTTTGTTCTGTCTTTGGTCAGTCATTTGTTGGGTAGTACTAAAACAGAGATGAACAAATTGGTACAATTATGGAAAAAGTACAAAAAAGGTACTGAATGGTTTACATTAAGGGCTCTACTAACCCAGCAGTTCGACGGGACAGTCCCGAACTGACCACTTAACCTAGCACTTGTGGTGGCCCCTAGCCACCTGACTACCCAGGTGACCAACCATTTTAACATGGGCTTGCCCTACAAGGAAGTCAATCGTCACTCTACACCCTACAAAGATACAGTAAAGAGACGATTGCCTCCGCTCTCGCTTACAAAGGGGACACTAAAGTGACGACTGTCTTCATTTTCGTTTACAAAGAGTTCATTTGTGACGAAAGACCAAAAACATACGATATGAATGGAACTAAAATCTAAAAATTTCAAGTGTCTACTCTCTAGAATACTATGGGACAATAATGTGTAAAGAGACGACTGTCTCCGCTCCCGCTTACAAAGAGGACACTAGAGTGACGACTGTCTTCATTCTCGATTACAAAGGGTACATTCGTGACGAATGACCCAAAACATACGAATTACGATCATCCAGGTGGTTAACTATTAGTGGAAATTACTGTCTTTTTCGTATGCATTGACTCTTTTTCGAACTGCTGGGAAGTACAAAGGCTTTATTTGAATGTATTGTCCCCTTCATAAGATCACCAGAACTTAGAGCGAATCTCACTTTTCGGTGATACCTACGAGAACCATCGTTCTCGTTCGAGGGCAAACACAAAGTATGTATGAGTTATGAAAACCCAATTCATTCAAATATATTATACATTCCATGTAGATTGGCGGCTTAATCATAATTTTATAGTATATTTGCTACTTTTTCAAGAAAACTTTTACTCCCTTCTCTGACATAAATAAATATGGACATTTTAACGAGTGTTGTTACTTAACATATATTTGTTTGAAGAGCTGTAGTATAACAAGAACATCATTTTTAATATTTTACTTTATGTGTCTGAGTTTTCATTTTTTAAATATGGGTTACATCCGTTACATTGTTACCCAAGATTATTATATTCTTCCGGTTTATGATTTATTTTTTTCTGCTTATTATTTTATTGTTGTTTTTTTTTATTATTTTTTCTTGTTATATAACTTTTATTCTTTGAATTAATATATGAAAAACTTACAAGGATTTATAAAATATTAGTATTTATTAATAATGTTTGTCTTTTCTATTGATTTTTTACAGGACGTTTGAGTTTCTTTAATTTTACCGGTGACATGACGGTAAGAGTCGATACAACTTCTGCATGGTTGGGTCAATTGTTCGTATCGTTATCACAATTTGGATGTCAACAGAACTTTATGCAACGTTATGTTAGTTTGAAATCATTAAAGGAAGTTAAACGGTAAGTTAAAATAACTATTACTATAGTTTGGTACAGTTATATATTCGTATATACGTTTGGAAGTACGGGATAGGTAATAGGTCATAGTTGTCATATGGAGTAAGTAGAGTTATTAAGGGTCTAGATACATATCGATATCATTAAAGATTTTATTAGATAAAACTTAAAGGAATACACCATAACACCACTATTTCTTAATGGCCTTTAATCACCTGTAGTAATAATCATTGAAAGAGTGTTAGGATCAATTTCGGTTTCGATCACTGAATGCAATTTTTTTAAATATCACTTAGATTTCATTTGAGAAATTTAATAATGAGTTTTTATGCATATATACATATGTATATAAGTATACATATGTATATAAGTTTGTCATTCCGTTAATAATTACTACAATATACTTTTCCAACCCTATAAAGTATATATTCCGAGTCCTTATATGTAGATAGCGGAGACAGATACAAATTTACATACTCCCGGAATATGGATTTATTGTTAATTACTTCCTCCAGAATAAAATTATATATCCAACTAAAATTTCGATGGGTTCATAATTGAACCCATCCATATTAGGTCCACTTCTGAAAGTCAGTTAAACTTTCGGAAAATAAATTATTAACAAATTACAATATCAGAACGAATATATTGTGTACATACACAAATAATTGAGCAAAATTTTTTGCGGATCGGCCCATAATTAGTCATATTTTCTATATACAGTCCACTTCCGAAGTCACTTAATAACTCATTATATATCAAATAATGATATCGGAATAATATCCCACACGAATACGTTTTGTATATCAGGCTTGGGGGGTAATGACTACATTTTCAATTAAAATTACATTTGAAGTAATTGTAATTGAAGCTTTACTAATTACAATTACTTTTAATTGTAATTGAAATTTTGCCAATTACAATTATTTGTAATTGTAATTGAAGTTTTGACAATTATAATTACTTGTAATGGTAATTGAAGTTTTGCCAATTACAATTACTTGTAATTGTGAATTTTGTTCCTTATAATTACATGTAATTAGTAATACCTTAATTACAATTACAAGTTATTTTAATTGGAAAATTACAATTACAAGTAATTGTAATTGGCAAAACTTCAACTACAATTACAAGTAATTGTAATTGGTTATTGGTCAATTACACATCACAAGTAATTGTAATTGGAAAAATTTCCATTACTATTACAAGTAATTGTAATTGGTTATTGCTCAATTACACATTACAAGTAATTGTAATTGACCATGTAATGAATTACTTTGTGTAATCATTACCCCCCATGCCTGTTGTATATATACAAATCATTCTGCGAATTTTCCCGGAAATATTGGACGTGGTAATTAAAAACTACATTATAGGTTTAAGATTCGGTATATCGGAATATAGGACTCTAACTTTTATAAATTAGGGTCCCTTTTGCGGGTCAATAAACATTTGAATAAGAGTGCATTTTAGTAAATTTCTTATTCCACTAATTATAAAATTAACCAAAATTTATTGAAGATCTCTACACGTCTGATATATCCCTACACAAGATCGAAACCAACGATATAGTCCCAATAACATTTTTTTTATATTTTTTCCAGTGCCATGATGTCCAACATACCAATTATCTTTGTATTTTTCTCACTATCCTGGATAACCGGTTTGGTTATATACTCTTCCTATGCCGACTGTGATCCCCTAAAAGAGGGCTATATTCAAAAGGCTGATGAAATTTTACCCTTCTATGTTGAGGATCAATTAGCAATAATACCCGGCTTTTTGGGAATTTTCATGGCCACCTTATTCAATGGCGCTTTATGGTAAGTATAAATACACAATAGTAGGAAATGAATTTCTAATCAATTTACTATTCTTCACTTAGTATGATGGTCTCTAATTTAAATTCTTTGGCCACCGTAATATCTGAAGACTTTTTGACATTGTTGCCTAAATTTAAGAATTTACCCGATAAACAACAATTGAATGTTATTAAAACGGTTACTGTAATATGTGGCATCATTATAATGGGGGTGGCATTTTGTGTTGGTTTCTTTTCGGGTGTAATTGAATCATCAATGATGGCATTCTCAGCAACATCCGGTCCATTGTTGGGTTGTTTTATTTTGGCTATGCTTGTGCCAATTGCAAATTGGAAGGTGAGATTTTTGAGTTATATTAACGTGTTGATTGATTGTTGCTAAACAAGTGAAAATATTTGTGTTTGCTTTTTTTTTCATTTTTAAAATAATATCCGTCAATTTAAAGGGTACTTCCGCTGGTATGATTTCCGCATGTGCCATTGTATTATGGATTGTTACCGGCTCCGCTACCGTTGATAATAGTGCAAGTAATCAATTTCTACCAACATCCACAGAGGTATGTATGAAATAAGTTAAATGATAAGTATTTATAGGGGAATTATGATGAGTGGTTAAATTGTTGAATAACTACTAACTGCATTATGTAAATGTTTGTCAATAAGAAATCAAACCTAAAGGATAGAGAGAAATTTTTCTCAGCTAGTACTTATTGAAGTTACTAGTCAATTCCATCATCTTAATTCAAATACTAAATAAATTTATTAAACAGGAACTAGCAATTTTAATGTTATGTATTTTATTTATTCTATATTTCTAGGGATGCTCGAATTTCACGTTTTCCCAATCAATACATAAACCAGGCGAAGAAGAATTCTCATTTTTACCCACTTCATCGTCGTGGTTAATGCAACATACAGCCAATAGCAATGGTATTGGTGGATACAGTGGCATGAATACCAATTACACCAAGTTAAATGATACGTTGATGTCATTGTGGGCTACAAATAATACGGCTGGTTTAGAAGCAGGATCAACAACAGCAGCTGTTGAAGAACGGTAATAAAATCACTCTAATAGTATTGCGTTTGTGTCTGTCAGTATGTCTGTCTATCTGTTTGGCTACCAACCAACGTACACATACATTTGACATTGTTGATTCTAATAAATTGCCTTTTATTACTCATGTTCTTGTTTCCTTATTTTATACTGATGCTGATTTTGTTACTATTTTTATTTTCTTTTACCTCACACACAGCACACCATTGCAGTATATGTACTCCATTAGCTATATGTATTACAGTCTCATAGGAACAGCGCTGACAGTACTTATTGGTATCATAGGTAGTTATTTGACACAAGACCCTAAGGACTGTTACGATGCGAAATTACTGCATCCACTTGTGTTTAAATTTAACCAACGTTTTACGGGTGAAAAACCCTACTATGTCAAGGAGATCGAAACGATTGCTGTTGGCTCAAATGGTAACATAAGCACCAATGGTGGTGGTAGTGGCAATGGTGCCAAAATTAATCATGCTTTTGAGGCTCAAAATGAAACCAATATTATAATTGGTGCTGGCACAAATGACAAAGAGAAAAATCCCATGAATGTTGTGTTCACCAAAACCTTTAACGCTACAAAATCTTCACCATCATCACCCACACATGTGACTGCAACAACTGCCTATCCAATTGCAACAACAGCAAATACAACTAATAATACAACTGTAACAAATGTAAATTGTAATTCCGAAATAGAAATGCCAAAAATACAAAATATATTTTCAACGCCATCCTCATCCTCAGATAATACGTTGACAACAAACGATGTCACTGGGTCATATCGTCAAATTACAGAAAAGGAAAGTGTATGATTAATAACAGCAATAACAAAAACACCATATAATAATTAACCACAGAAATATTTTTTTCTAAATGAATCTCTTTTGAATAGAAAAAGAAATACTTTTAAAATAATAGTGACTTAAGCAGATTTACTTAATACGAATATATTTTTTTTTAGTTTATTTGTTAAGAAAACTAAACATATTCCCAGGAACAATTTTAGAATTAGCTCTAAATAAACTAATTTTAAAACGAATATTTCAGATTCTTGAAAAGCAATTTTGGAACCCATTCTATTGAAGTAATAAAATACTTATAAATAGTTTTTTATTAGTTTATATTTTGGTACTAGTGCTATATACGTTAGATCTAGACTATATATTTCAATTGAAACATGATATTTCAGAAACAACTCCTTTTAAAATTGATTATAAAAAAATCAATATAAAAAATTAAATAAACTTGATTTATCAACTGAACTAGTAAATGATAATAATTCACCAACTGGTTCTCAAAGTTGGTCCAAATTTTAAAAATTTCAAAACAAAATTTCTGAAAAATTAACTACTTTTATAACTGATACCAAAAAAGTGTTCCCCAACTTTTATGTGGAACTAGTTTCGAGAGTAAAGATTTCAAACAATTGTCAATTAAATCATTAGTTTCAAAATCCTTTTAAAGAATGAACCAGTTCTTTAAGTGCGTTTTAGAAGGAGTTGTGGAACTAATTAAAATTTTCCTGGGTTTTAGCTGTTTAATTATTATTTTGCCTAATATAGATTTATTTATTGAAAAAAAGAAACAATTTTGATATTGTCTTAGTTTAAGTTGACACATCTTCCGACAAATGCTTAAAAGTCGTTACATGCTGATATGTCATCAATTACGTGTCATTAGTACATAAGTTTTATAAGCACAAAATAGAAAAACACAATAAATTATTTAAAATTTCATATTAGTTTTTAAGAGAGTGACGATAAAGACACTGTGATCATAATACAAGTATAATCTAGTGTATTTCGTTTTTTTAAGAATTCTATATAAATGTGAAGTAAAAGACAAATGAAAAAATAAACACAAATAATAAGGGTATTCACAGATTATTATACTATACATATAACGCACACAAGAAATATTTAAATATGTTTTATAACCTATAAAGAATTGCGTCAAAATGTTACTTTATCTTTGTTAATCACTGTAAACGTGATCTGTACAATTATTAAGAATACCCATTAAATATACAAATATATTTTTATAATATGTATTTTTTTTTAAATTATATACAAAAGTACAGAGTACAATATAAGTATAACTTTAAAAATATCTTACTTAAAGAGAAAATAAAGTCCTATTACAATAAGATAACGAAGAAATTGTTATTATTGGATGCAGTAAAGACTAAATTGAAGTAAGTGAATTGATGTTGTAAGTTATGATCATAAGATTCCTAAAAGCTCGGCCATAATTTTTTCTTTCCAATTCATAAATGCGAAAGTTAATATTAATTAATTTATTTTAAGGTAGGATTTGAAAGATTTACGAGATCTTGAGTGATTTTGAGCCATTTTTAGAACTTTGAGGCTATTAGAGATCGAACTCTACAGAATTTTAGAGAGTGATTTTTTAAAATAAAGCATTATTAATAAAATTTATTAAAATGCGGAAAATGTTTAGAACACTTAAAATCTTTGACTATCGTATGATATACATACATATATCATACGCGCCAAAACAACTGATATATTTTAAGATGGTGGTCGCAATGCTTTGTCGTGAAAACGCGTAGTGTGGACCTTCAACTTTAGACTCGGAACTAATCAAACCAACCAACGTAAAACTTATTCCAGCAGAGCAATCTAATTGGATCAAAACAAATAGTAGTAGGTCGGGGAAAGATCTAAACTATATGGTGGATAAAGTAAAACTCCTCAACAAAAGTAAAATAATAAATATAGTAGTATAAAACTCTAGGACCGATCCTCATAGATATGTAGGTAAAGTCTTGGGGGAAATATATGTAAATATCAGACCTGGCCGATTTGCGTTAATTTTGCATTAACATTAAATTAAAAATAATTTAATTAGTTCCATTTAATGCATTACTTTGCAGTAACATTAAATATTTTTTAATTTTATGCATTAATTTTCATTAACATGAAACATTTTTGAAATTTGCATTAAAATTAAATGATCAATGCATTAATTTAACATTAATATACATACATACATACATACAGTGTCTCTCATAATTATTCGAATTTGGGTAAACTATGAAAAGAAACCAAATTTAATAATATATTTTGTGTGCATGAAATTGGATTCATTTCCTAAGCTCAAATTTACTTAGAATTTGTAATCGATTTTTTATTAATTGTGCATTTTTTAATGAGTTTAGTCAAAACTTTTTAGTTTATAAAAATTCGTAAAAACCAATAGAATTATTTATATTACATATTAATGACAAATGTATCAAAATATAATTTTTAGTGTAAAATAGGTTTTATTAAACTTACCTTTTATGTAAACTGAAAGATATTCCATTCCACTCCATTCTTATGTATGTATTTTTTCATTATTTCTCGATTTATGTATTTGAAATTTCAATTAAATCTGTCGAACACAACGATTTCTTATTTTATTAAAAATAAACACACACAAACACACTTGGTTTTTTTATGCATTTTGCTCTCAACTAACAACACAAAACAAAAACAAATTTAGTGGAGCACTAATATGGCGGCAACAGTTGTTTTTTTATTGCCAATTTTCAATGTATATTTTTAATACTTTAACATAGATTTTCAAACAAACTTTTATCTTTTGTATAGAATACAACATTTACTTAATGATTTTTTGCAATAATATTAACACAACAACACTTATATTATTAATAATTTATTTATATTCTATCACACTAAATTACCACAACCGATATAGGAAAACTGTCGCTAAAACTAAATGAAATGTCAAATTGAACAGTTAAGCTAGTGTTGGTTTATGTTTATAATATGTAGTGGTACTGAACAAGTTGAAGGATTTATACGTTTTTTACGTTTACCAACACTTTTTTGTAAAGGTAAACAGAAATAAATAAAAGATATGGTGGGAAATTATTTAGTTTGATAAATAAAGGGCGTTAAAGATTTTTTGCAATTATAAAAAATCTTTTTAGATATGTAGTTTTCTTTGTTTTTATGCCCAGTGATGGAGATTTTCAGACAAAAAAACTTTAACAATTTTACGGAATCTTATTGTGCCAGAAAGGAAATGTAAGTACAGAAATACTTTAAAGCAGAATTAAAAGGCATAAATTTAAATAACATGCAAATTGATTTGCACTAATGAAAGACATATGTATATTACCTTCAATGTCTTAACATTTTTTGGACGAACTTGCCAGAATTGACAAAAACTCTGTATGAGTCCGTTTGGTAAAAAAAAAAAAAACACAATTTAAATGAAGAAATTTATTTAATTTTATATATTTCTTATGCCAAATATAGGTGATTGCCTTATCAACTCATCTAATTTTGTTTGAAATAGTTCTGATGTTACTGGTGTACCAGGATTCCACAATGGATCTCTAACTACATATTCCACCCATATTTTACTGTAAATTTGTTGCAATAGTTCCTTAACATTTACAGCATTAACATCGGTATTCAAAACAAATCTGTAATACAAATTTTCAAAACATATTAACTGTTGGATTTATAAAATGGATAAGTAACTCTTACTTTAAACCTGAAGGCGTCTCCAAATAATGTAAAGCATATTTGTTGGTTTTATAAAACAAAAAACCTTCCCGGGGATCATGAGGTGAAATTTTGCTTACAAACGATTTAATAGATGACAGCATACCATAGGTAAGTTTAGCTTCCTTTAATATAACAAATGTTGAAACAAAATTTAATTGGTGGTAAACATAATAACACCTACCTCCTCTTGGGTTAAACCTGACTTTTTGGTACGATTCCATTCAGCATAGTACATCAATGTGCCTAATTTATCAAAGATATATAAATTAAATATTTTCATGATGATTTATTAAATATTTTTTGATATATTTGTTTATAAGATTGGGAATGTTGAAAAAAATTTGTTTATCAAAAAAAAAGAAACGCAGAACAGCTGTTAAAATGGTCTAAAGTTACCAGATAGTTATATTCAGTTTCAATTAGTCTAGAGTGTTGTCACTTGTGGCGTTTTTTTTTTAAATTCTACTCTTCTCAATTATCTTTAATTTTTTACAAATTTCAAATATTTACCTGAAGATATAATATACATATTGATAAAGTTTGACTGTAATACTTCGAAAAGAAATATTTGTGTAGTTTTTTTAGTTAAATACAAACAAATCACTGTATATTTTTAACTACTTCTGCCGTTCAGTTTAGGAATGTTGAGAAACAAACCCCGACAACTCTGTCAATCAGCTGCTGTTCGTTTCTTTTGTGCAAATCTGGAGTTTTTTGTTATTTTTTGT
This sequence comes from Lucilia sericata, assembly GCF_015586225.1. NCBI lineage: Eukaryota > Metazoa > Arthropoda > Insecta > Diptera > Calliphoridae > Lucilia > Lucilia sericata. The sequence continues at coordinate 125,482 of NW_023994299.1, forward strand.
TATTATTTTGCAAATAAAACAAAAGACGGGGATTTTTGCACATAAAAAATATAAATTTCATAATGTAGATATACAAACGACTAAAGAAAATAAAAATAAAACTTTATTTGCACGTACATACGTATATTTGAGTAATTTAAGTAAAAAAAAAAAAGAACAGCAAAAAAAATTTAAATCAACAATATGGCGACTTTGGAGAAACCGAAAAAGAATGTAAGGTCCACCTATAAAATTATTTTAACCGGAAAATTTAAAAAATATATCTATATTTTATATAAATTTTACTTACAGAAATCTAAAAAATCTAAAATTAAAACAACTGTGTCTAATGTGAATATTGAAGAAGACTCTGATAATGAAACAGGAAATTGCGACGTTAACAAAGAAATACCAACTACTTCTGCAGATGCTTGCAGTGAGGTCACAAAGCCAACAAACTCTAGTATAGATAATATAAATGATTTGGTGGCATCGACGTCGGCCACTAGAGATAATATAGTGACTCAAGAATGTTTTATAGCCTCCGGCTATAAAGATGACGAATCTGCACCGGGTGATAAGGAAACAAAAGAGACTAATGAACAAGCTCAACAAGAAGTTACCACACCCACAGCCCCACCTTGCTTGGTAGATAGACCAGCAACATCAACTTTAAGTTCTCCCACGTTGGTCCAATATCCTCAAATTCAACGATTTCAATATGATGAAACTGACCCGGCCCCGGTTGTCTACAGTCCAACCAAATTACGTACTTCTGCTTTTCGTTTATCGGCCTCAAAACTTCAGCCCCTTACACAGGAGCAACTTTATCAATATTATTATTGTCCTGACCTCACCGTAGCGCAACAATTCGAAATGGAATTTCTTATGAATTCCCTATTGGAGACCTATGAAAATGAGCCCTTGCATGCAGCTCTGCAGGAGTACTATCACATGCAAAGTAAAATAACAATGAATTTACATGATGTCAAGAAATTTCGCAAAGAAGCCGGTGCTGCACAAGAGCATATATGGGTGGAGGTACCCATTACTAAGACATTTTCAGAAAAATGTGGTGATAAAATAGAGGTTAAGGAGTCTGTTACATACAAGTAAGTTGTAGTTATTTACTAAATGAGATCGTTGAATTTAGTTACTTTTATATTTTCCTTAAACAAAAGTATTATACAAGTTGATGGTAAAAATTTGGAAGCTGCCACTTCTGCTTTAACTGTTTTATTTGATATTATATCAAATACCTATACCAGTAACTTAATAACAACAAAAATCATTAAAATTAAGGTAAGCTTTAATATGTTTACTGTTGATTAAAAAGGCCAAAAGTTTTATTCTTTGATTTAAACAATTTTATTTATATTTTAAGATCGATCAAATGATAGATGAATTAATCTATTGCCCTTTAAAAGATTTTGAAGAACCTCTTAAATTACAAACCCAACTAGATAGTAATCTATTGGCAATTATTGCACAAATACGCAGAGCATTAAGTATACTCTTCCATTTCGCAAGAAAATTATCACCCAATAAGGTATTTGATTAAAAATAATTGGAGTCATTCCAATTGGAAAAAACCTACTAACTAAAATATTTCAGGATTTCGCTAAAGATTTGAAATGCTGGTTTAAAAAACTAATATCATTACATTTACGTTTGGCCACCAAAGAAGATCATTGGTTTTTATTATTCAACATCTTACGTTGTCCCAGTGGTGTGGGTGCTTGGGCCAGTGAATTTATACAAATTCCCTGTAATCAACAAATACCTATTAACTCAGGCAAACATACCAATGAACTACCACTGCAATTAAATTCACCAGAAATAAATCATTGTATGTCCGTGTTACAGGTGCTATTAATGCCCATAAAGAAACGTAATGAATATTTGAAACAGTTTACACAAGTAAGTACAGTTTGCGAGCGATAAAAATGTTTCAAAATTTGAAATAATTTTAAAAAAGTCTCAAAAGGAAATAACGGATCCGGTAACGGAGGAACGTTGGATTTTGGTGGATTCAGATGGGGAGGATAGTCATACACCTGCCGGTGACTGCGTGGGTTTAAAAGAAAGTGATTTAATTGCATTACTTAATCAAGTTCCTTTTGAGGAATTATTTAGGTGATTTTAACTTTATATTTTCAAATGTTTTAAAAAAGTTTATTGTAAATTCTGATTATTTTACAGATCTGCTTTAACTATAGAAAAATTCCTAGATGATTATATTGTGGAAACTGATTTTATTACTGCTGAAAAAATGCTACAAGTGTTGGCCTTCTTTTCCCAACTATTGACACTTTTTGGTGAAGGCATGTTGACCTATAACAATGAACGTTACAAACAGTTAGCTAAACGTTTAGGTCGCTTAATGAGACATTCTCTACAATATGTTTCCGATTATCATGAACTGTTTCGGTATGTTATTGAATTTTCTTAAAAAAAATTTCATTTTAGAGATTGTGATTTTTGTAGGCAAAATAATATATCAAAAGATTTGATAGTTAGTGAACGTATTGCTTTGGAAAACAATAGTTTGCTTTTGAAAGCTTGCAGCTATATTTATCGTACGCGCAACTTGGCCACTTGGCAGTATTTCTCCTCTTTGCCCTTTTCATCTATGGATGCGGATACAATTTGGCAAATATTTTATTATTTAAATGTGGGATTTCCAACAAATCTAACAATACCAGAAGAAGGTAAGAAATACTCTTTCTATTTTGTTCAAAAAAAAGATATTTTTCTATTAAAAGGAAATTTATTGAATATTTTCTCTAAAAAGAAAATTGATGGAAGCGCTCAATAATGTTTATTTCTTTAAAAAAACATTTCAGACTACATGGATCTTTTAAATGCCTCCGATTTTTGGGCTAAATTTAATATAGCCAATGCTGACTCATCTGACGAGGATTTGTATTATCTACTTCAAGCTTTCTTTGAAATGGCCAACGATAGAGATAAAAATAAAGATTGGGATTTAATTAAAACTATATGTTTACATATATTCAATGTAAGTATTAAAGCCCACATATTTTGTAACACTATTAATACATTACTTTTCTTACTTTAGATTGGTTTCATTAATAATGATACCCGTGATATATGCTACAAGACTGCCCGAGATATGTTGGTCAATTTAACTTTAGCTTATGAAGATTTAATGTCCTGTTTGTTGACTCAATTAAAGACACGCTTTGATGAGTGTGAAAATGTTAAATATTTATTCAAATCGCTACCACTCGAAAATTGGAAACCCAATATGGATAGTTTTGAAATACTCTCCACTTGGCTGTTGCATTTTGATTTTAGAACTTCACAGAATATGTTGGCACGCCTTATTATAAGTCATTTAAATTGGTCATTTGATTGTGATGGTCGTTTGTTTTTACCACACAACATACACGTGCGCATGGCCTGTCTCATCTCTGAAGCTTTGACCAAACACGCTCCTGAGGTCTTGGGACTATCGGGTATTTCGGAAAGTGTGCGTCAGGTTTCAAGTCTTATAGATTTTAGTCAATCAACAAAGGAACAATTTTGTACTTGGTGTTGGAGTATTGTGTCCATATTACGTTTACATATAATGGATCAAAGTGTTGAACAGGTTAAGCTTACTTTACGTAATCCCGCAGAAGCTCTAATGTTTGTTTCAGAATTGGAACGTATAGACTTGATATATCAGGGAGTTACTGAAAACCGACCTTTAGCTTTGTATGTTGCAATATTAGTGTCATCACATGGTCATTCGATACCTTTGATATGTCAGAAGGGTTTTGAATTAATGCAACGTTTGTTAAGTGACCATAGACATGCTGCGGTTATCAGATGTTTAGAGCTGATTGTGCCTCTATTCTTAGAAACACCAGAAACCTTGGGGAATTCTGAGGGGTAAGCCGAGTTTTATTTGTAAGAGTTATAGCTTGTGTCTATTTATTTTTCATTTTTAGTTTCCATGCTATCTTAAACACTTTATTAAACGCTGATAAAACCTACTTAAAAATGGCTAAAGATATGGTTTATCCCAATACAATTGGACCAGTTTTAGAGCTATTGGATAATATGATACATCATCAAATTACATCGTATACTGAGTAAGTTATTAACTCATTTCTTTTGAAAAAGAGCAATTTTAAAGTTTGTAATACATTCTTTCTTTTACTTTCAGTTATGGCCTTTCATCACCTTTAAATCTTATCAACATTTGGCTACATTGCCTAACAGCTTTGCCCAATTGGCAAAATACTTATGTTGTCTATCTGTTGGATAAAATCCTTAGAGTTGCCTATCAATTTTCCGATGCTCATATGCAATGTATAGAATTTTTCCATAACTACTATAGAGATTGCACCGATTGGAAGGGCGTCAATAAAATGTCTACACTTAAAGGTTTCTTTGGCGGTAATCAATCAAAGGTGCCTGCTATATCCCCCTACCATCCTTGGTTGGCCTTGGTTTTGCTGGAAATTGAATACAAGACACAAGATTCTTATATATGGACGGAATTATTACGACAACTAAATGCGGCGGGCACAAAACCAAATGTGGATGCTGTTCTAAAGGTATTTTTTATGAAATAAAAATAGTTTTGATCATTAAAAAATGACAATATTTTTAGAAAACTTTAAATTTAGCGAAAAAACCAATATACCCAGCACAAATGTTGGTAATTTACAAATATGCTAATCTAATAGCGAATATGGATATAAATCATGCTCTCTTTCCCATAATCAATCAAAAGTTTTTCGAATTGTATTTATCGCGTATACCTTTACACTATGATGAACACAGTTTCCAACAAGTATTTGGTGTTTCAGACAAATTCTATGATTTTAATGTAACAGTAATGAAAAAAATTAAAACACAACTTAAGGCAGCTGAAGTTCTGTATGAAAATGAAGCTAAAAAGCATGCTCAGGATGATGGTCTCAGTTATTGTCATAGAAATTGTGCTAAGTATGTTTTTTTAGTTAAATTCGTTTTTAATGTAAATAGTATATAATCTTAACGTTTTTTATTCTAGAATAATGAAAACATATGCCTTATGGCTAGAAGATACCGGCATGAATAAAATGTCTAAAGAACAAACTAATTATCCACCACAATATAATAATGAAAAACTTAAGGAAATTCTTAATGGCAATACAGTAAGTTTCGATAAAACATATTAGCATATTGACACCTAAGACATGTTTGTTTTTTTTAGAATCACTGGACAGAGTTCTTGTATCTACCCTCCATACGCAAAGAACAACGCCATCAATCCGATCAATGGGCTCGCAAATGTTATCGTTTAAAATCCAATACAAATGTGCGTTCTCCTTTGCAACCAAAAGCAAAAGTTACTCCTATACAACGTATTAAGTCACATTTAAGTTCTTACGATTCTCGTTTACCGCCTCCACAATATGTTAAGCCTAGTTTGTTTGTGCAACAGGAAATAACCCAACATTCCCTGAAGGAATTGAAAGAAAAGCTAAGAGTTTTAACCGGTACAGCAACGTAAGTAGAGATTCTTTTATTCTTTAATGTTGAATGTCGAAAAATACCATATTGTGTGAAGCAATAATCGGCATACATTATATAATTACCCATCGTTCCTACAACGAGCATAGGACCTGATAGATTCTATTAATCGATGCACCAACTAGGAGAACAGGCGCTGTAGTTTCTCACAACTCGCAGGTACATGAACATCGCTCTTGAATTGATAATAATCACCCTGGATTCACCAGCCAGAAGTTTTACCTTATCATTATATCCTTCTGCCAAAACCGACATTCATTGCCGTAACAAAATCTTTTAGAAAGTTATCAAATTGAAATTCCGAATACCACTTTTTTACGTATAAATCGATTACAAATCTTGGGATCAGGATAAAATTATAAACAGATAACTTCCATGCGTTCCAAATAGAAAATCAAATTTTAAGTGAAAAGACCAATATTTTGAAAAAAATGAATTGCATTTTCTTATGAAAATTCGGATTTTATAGGAAAGATCGGATCGGTGTCCTTCCAGTAGATTAGTGTTCTAGTCTGTGAGACCGAAGGTAGTGGGTTCGATACCCACCAGAGACGCTGATAAAAGGAACACAACAGGCCCGATAACAAAATCTACTTTTGTATGAAACCGCTTAAGATATTTGAATAGCATTAAACATTTTCCCATTATACATATGTTCGTATTTCCGTCAATTTGATTTTTTTTGGAAAATTAAGTTTTTTTTTATTTTCTATTGCAATCTGAATTTCCAAACTTATACTTACAGTAAATTTCACTTTAAAACATCTGAGCTGAACGCTATTAATCGTAACTATATGGACAATATTATACATCTATATAAAATGGTGCCTTATGAAGAAATTAAAATAAAAAGTTGCAACTCCCTACTGTTCAATCGTCAGTGTTCCAATCCAGCTAGAATAATAACAACTTTAGAAATGATACGTAAAGATGAACAAGTACAGGAGAAAATCTCCACATATAGAGAACGACATGACAAAATCGTTGATGAAATGTTAAATGAAAATGTAGAAGAATTTGCCAAATGTGTAGGACAAATTGGTCAAATTGTACGTTTGTTATTGATTAAAACTAATAATGATCCAAATGATGTTATGAATCAATTAAAGTCGAATACAGGCATAGAGTATTTCTATCATGTCATTGAAAATATGTCGGATATAACAATGAAATTTAATGCTACGAACAAATTTTACACAGAATTGTTGAATGATTTGGGGGTAAGTTTAGAAATATCTAACTAATAAAAGTCTATAAATTGCTATAAATATTACAAATCTTTAGGTGTTTATACAACAAAACCAAGAAAGTGAAGGTTTAAAAATATTAGAGTTGGCTTTAAAAAGACCGAATTTGATTAAACCACTGTCTGGTGTATTTGTGCCCAGTCAAACGCGTCCTCCACATTTCCTAAAAATGTATAAATATCTTATCGATTCCCATTTGAAGCTCTGTGCTACCAATATTCTATTTGTTTTATTTTCCAAGGTATGTATTTTTTATTTATTACCTTTTTTATATAATTTAAATAATTTCGTATTTCACAGTTTGATTTAATTTTATGGCTGGAATCCTATCATCCCAAATTATTCGATATAAATAATCTATTACAATTGGTTTTGCAAGGTCTAGAGTCTTGGTCTCAGCCCTCTTCGTCTCTTTTGCAAGATCAATTTCGTCGTCATTTGGTTCATATATTCGATTATGATTTCCCCGAACATTATGGTGAAGTTATGCAAATGGTTCTTGATCGTATATCGGATCAGAAACTAATGCCGATAGTACTATTAGATCTACTTAATGCATTGCTCATTAAATTCAATTGTGAACAAATCAATTTGAAAACCAGCCAAGAGAAATTAGAAGAAATTTCAATGGATTTCGCTAGAAGACAAAATCTTTTTAATCTAAAAGCCTCTACAGATACTGTCATGTTATTTGCTCGTCACTTTCAAAAAGAGCGTTTAAGTCATGGTCTACATGGTTTATATCCTAAACACAAAGACTATTGCAAACCTTTGGCTATGTGGTTTTCTTGCTTTGGTCACTGTCTGTTAGTGACCGCCATTTGTACCTATCAAGAATTGTTGGCCGATCAAAGTAAGTATTTTTGTAGATGTCATTAAAAATACTTTTTTAAAATTTCATCTACAACTTATAATTTTAGTTTGTGATTTAGTATTTGGTTCCATAATTGAAATGTATTCACCTTGGCTTATTACTTATACCGAACAAACTATACAACAATCTTCGGCCAATTGGATACGTCAGCTGTTTAATAGTGTTGAAGGCAAAATGTTATATCCTTGGAGTGAACAACATGCTGGGTCTAGTAGAATAATTATTAAAAATTTCATTAGAACTTTAATATTTATTTTGGAAAATTTACCCAGTATGTATTTTGTTTACTAGTTCTTAATCATGTCTATTAATTATATATATACATTTTTTCAGTTTCCCATAAAATTCTGGCCCATACCTTTAGTTGGTACATACATCATTTTACAGTTCCCAATATAGAGTATTTTGTCTATGGACCCATACATGAGGGTATTGCTGAATTGCCTTGGGAACTATTTAAACCCCAAGTGGAATATATCGATATGTTATACGACAGTTTACAAAAGGTAAGATGATCTATATGTACTGCTACATTATTTTTAACATTTAATTTTCAGCCAAAATTGCCAATCTCTTATTGTGCTCAATAAAAAATATACATATATGTATATTATAGAATATTATATTTATATAAATAAGAATTTGGTTAAAGCAGTTATTTTTAAAATATTCTTCTAGTTCATTCCTGAATCCCATGCCATGTTGGGACACATTTTTATACGCATTAATTGGAATGAATGGTTTTCCGAAACACTGCCTACAATATCCATACAACAACGTACAACAGTAGTCTCTCGTTTATTTACAATTTTCATTAAAATTGCCTTTGAACCCAATATACACATACAAGTGAATACAAGTAAAATACTCGAAGATGCTATTAATTATCCTTGGTATATGGTGGAATATACAGAATTGGAGAACCTATTGAAATGGTTTGTGACCACAGTGGAACCTGCAATTATACTTAAGATACCAACTGAAACCAATTATGTCGATAGAGCAGTTTTAGAGTAAGTATTACCAACTTTGTTTATTATCAAGAAATTAATTTAATTTATGATATAGTTTAATACGTTTGGCTTGTGCTATGATGCCAGAACGTGGTGATCAAACTAAAAATATATCTAATGCTACGGCCAAACGCATTTTGTATACAAGATCTATGATACGTTTGCAAAGGGCTTGCGCTACTAAAAATCCCAAACTCTTGGCTACTAAAGAAGGATATCGGGTATTCAAAAATGCTTTTGAGGAATTATTAAATACATTAGATCAGTCTTTGTATGCGCTGGCTGCTACCAAATCCCATGAGGAGCAAAGACGCGAGGCCTTAAATGTAATGCTGGAAATTATATTACCCATGCAAACACAAAGTGAAGAAACATCAAAGTGAGTTCTAGCAAGAAATATTTATATACATATATAAACTATTTTGAACTATTATTTTAGTTTACACATTGAATGTATGGTAAAATGGCAGGAGTTAAATGCTAAACCTGGCAATATATTAATGTGTAGTATTTTAAGTGCCATTGGTCACATGAAAGCTTTTATAGGCGGCACTTATACTTTGCTGGAAACAAGCATAGCTTTCTATTTTCGTTCTTCGCAGGAGAGTTTAGATTGGCATACACCCTCTTGGGTAAATCTGTTGCAGTTATTGCAAATGTCCTTGGAGAAACTGGAACTAATGCCCATAATGAGAAATTCTTCCATGTTTACTTTACATGTTTTCATTCTATATAAAATGGAAAAAATGCCAACAGTTGGCGATCGAATAACATTCCTACAAGATCTTAGTCAATTGGTGGAAAGTTTAAAGACTGAACCTTCTAGTGAACCAGTTTTGGCCGTAGTTTGGGGTGCTATGATATCATGGGGCTGTAGAATTATCTTACAAGAACCTCATAATGCTAGAAAACCGTTAATAATGTTGGCTCGACACCTACAAATAATATCAACACAAGCTGAAAGTTGGGGTGATGGTATATTAGGAGCTATAGGTTTTAAAAAGGATGTGGTGACTAATAAGTAAGTATATTATAACATTTTTATACAAACGATTATAAATACAATGATTTTACATTTTAATATAGACGTAAAGTTCTTACACGTTGTCTAGCCATTGTGATACTTTCTTTGTTCCCCTATAAAAGGTAAATGTCTTTTAATGCAAATCATATAGTATTTATTTTATAAATTTTAATTTTACTTATACTTCCAGCCATAACGGTGATAGAGTTGTACCCAGCGAGGATCATTCCTCTTCTATGCGAGAATTATCAATGCTATTGGCTAATAAGAAATTCATCGATGTTAAGCCTTTAATTGTTCAATCTATAGGCATTTTAAATGAAAATCCTATGCCTCAACTAAGTGATGTCTCTCATTTGGTTTGTCGTATTATATCATTATTTTATAATAATGTTTTTTTAACTACGGTACCAGAAGTTTGGGAAATGGACTTTAAAATCCCTAGTACATAAAAGTGCTTTGTGTTAATTATTTACTTTTTTTAATAATATTCATCATACATATTTTTTCGAGAGTCTGGTTATTTTTTATATACATTTTTTTTGTAAACATAATTACACAATACATATTTGCATTATTATAATCGAAAAAAGTAAGTAAACAATTTGTTACTTTAATCCATCTTTTTTAATATGCTTATTTGTTCTTAAAGAATTAAAAAATTATATTATAATATTTTTGAAATATTAATACTTATTTTTGTATTTTTTTATTACAGAATTTCATTGTTCATAAGCATTTTTATGGGAGAGAGGTAAGTTTCATTTCATCTTATTTACTTTAAGTTATTAGTGTTTGTTCTCAATAAGGTATTATTTAAAATTTGTGTCAAGCTTATTACTAGCGAAAGAATTCGATTCAAATAGAAATTCAGAATAAGGGCGAACGAATTTTTGTTGAACATTAGTTCTGAATTGAAAAATGAAGAAATTGGTCTCGAAAAAAACTAAAATTTTATTTTTAATGATCGCCACCCAAGATTTTGAGATAATTTTAACATCTTAAAAATTTTTCGAATATTACTTCGAATTTTCGAACTTAATTGCTAATACATATTGCATTTAATTTAAGTGCATACATATTGCATTGTCATCCAGTGGACAAAGACTGCAAATTTTCAGACGAAGAACAGGTTTTAATGGCTTTTAAAAATGTTTGATATTAAGTTCGAATTTGCGAATTTTATAGATTTTATGGCCCAAAGAAATACGGAGTAATCCCCTGATTTTGCAAATCATCTTACAAGAAAATTTCTTTACATTAGTACAGCTCCCGCTGAGTATGACACGGGTTAACCCGGAGCGAAGTTCTAATTGTTTTCTAAGAAAAACAACAAATACAACTAATATTTTTCAATTGTGCTTATAATTTAAAAGTCTTTCATAGAATAGTGCATCTGCTTAAGCACCATGACCTTAAAAACTTGGTCTAGTTTTTATATTATTTTTGTAAATAAAACAAACAAATTCCTACATATATTAAAAGTTGAATAAACTTTGCACAAAACGAAAAATGTATCAAAATAAAACAATAAAAAATTAATTTAAATGCATGACATGTCTCTTGAAAATGTTTATAAAACACAGCTAAACACACCTTTTTCAAAAGACAACAACTCTCCTTACAAAATAAGTTTAATGAGGGCGTGTTTAGCACAACATTTGTATCGAAAAATAATCACAATAATTGAAATTTCAATTGCCCTTATTTCAAATTAACTATTTCAAGTAAAATGTGTTAAAATTTCTGGAATAGATGATCTTAAATTTCACTACCAAGAAATTCGTTCCACATTTTATATTCTAGTTAAAGAATCAGATATCAAACAATGATGATCAATCTTTTAACTTATTCTTAAAAGTATTAAGTTATTTATAAATTGTTTTAAATTTGTTTTCTTTTTGTGTTTTTTTAACACGTTTTGTTATTCGAAACACGTCCTTATTATAAATACATACTTAAGCTGCTTGTGTTTGCTATATTTATATCTTTAATCTATCTATAACATTAGTATAATAATTAAATGCATTCATCATAAATATGTCAGAAATGCAATTGTTTTATAGTTTTTGTAATATTTTAAAAATTAATTTGAAATTATAATTTTGCAGAATGGCGTTTTATAGATGTTTCTATTGAGATTAGAAGATTATTCGAACAATTGTAAAAATTGAATATAAAAATAATTCGATTCGAAAATAAACATTTTCCAAATTGTAATTTGAATATATTTCTCCACTTCACTATCGGTGTAAGTAACGTTGTATGTCATAAAAATTTTTCAAGCAAAACATTAAAAAAATATCCGATTGTAATTTTGAAAAATGCATTTCGAATCTTAACACTTTCTCTAACCCTAATTAATTACATATCTAAAAGATTAATCATATCTAGTCATAAAAAAAATCACAGCTGGACTTTTTTTTTAAATTTAATTTTTTACTATTTTAATTATTAAACAAATTTATAATTTCCGTTATATCGATTAAAAACAAAAAATTTGCATATTATTCACAACATTTTCATAAATCGTGGTACTTTTTTAAGGGGGATTTTTTTTATTATTAGGTTGTGTTAATTTAGAAAGGAATTTATGTTAAATGTACAATTTAAGACTTTATTACAGTAGTATTTTCAAACAGACAATAGTTGAAATAAAATTTTAAATACCAATTTTAAATACCAATTTAATAAATGTTTGAAATACGTGTGCCACATTAGATGTTAAAAAATTTAAAAAAGTGGATTTTTTTGAGACATCTACTAAAAATGTATTTGTTTATAATCCGATAAGCGTTAACATAATTCCTAAAATAATTTTGCAACTTTGAGTGAATTTCAAAAGTGCACCCTATAATGGTAGCAATTACCAATTATGTGCTTTTATCTATACCATTTTATTGCCAATATTATTTCAAGTCGTAAAATGATTTCTGAATATTTAAGGAATTTGATTATAAAATTTATATTTTTAATATGTATTTCAAAAAGTATATCCCCGATTTATTTGTAGATCATGTAGTTATTATATGGAGAAAAAATCATAAAAATTGTTCGACTAGATATAAAGTTATAATTATAATTATAATCATTTAAAAATATCTAAAAAACCTTGTTAAAGAAATTCATCCGATTATTGGAAAGATTGGAAAACGTTACATTTACACCATATCCGAGACTTTATAATAACGCGACATATTATTATAAAGTCTCGAACTTTAATATTTGTTAAGTCATCTGAAAGTCCTATCTAATGGCTTCAAAATAAAGTTGTATATTGTTCCTTGATGATCTTCCCCATCTTAGTGTTATTGCAATCCGGGGGAATAGCAGTCTTACTAATACTTCTTGACTGCCGGGGCTATAAACTGTGGAGTCAAATTTGACCTATTGTCGAAGAGGTTCCTTCGGGGTGCACGTGGTGGCTGTGGTTTAAACACTAACTAGCGGGAAGAATGATTGATACACGGTAAAATCTATAAAGTTGTCCGAGACAACAGTTAACCCGCACAGGAGTGACTATGAGAATGTGTCTGATGTTGCTTGGTTGAAAGGTGATGATTGAAAAGTGATACAAGTGATACCATTGAATATGAGTCATAGACTTATTTGATGGATTTGAATTTCGGTGTACCGATTAGATCTAGTTGCTGTTTTCGAATCAACAGATGCTATCCCATCCGGAAGTTTTGTTTTTGCTTCTCGAAAGTTACGCAACGGGGTACCAATGGTAGATAGCTCGAGAACTTGAACAAAGTTCTTGTATATTGACCGATTGTGGTGAGTTGGTTGGCCTGTGGTTGCTTACCCTGTGCTTGTAAAAGTAGGAATAATACCAACAGGGAAGGTGTTCACGTAAAACACTTCGACTTACATACATATGTTCCTTCCACAAATTTTCAGCTCTATCGGTCAAGAACTGCCGGAGTTAGTGAGGGTCAAAATTGGACATTTTGGTCATACAGGGTTTTATTCAAATGAGTGTAACTTTTCACCTATTGGTCCTAGCAAAAATTGTCGAAAGGAGTTCAGATAGCTATTTCTTCACTGTTTTCAAAAAAAAAATATTTTTTTTAAATAATTTTATTTTTTTTAAACTTCCTTGAAGGCCTTTATATTCCCATAATGGGATGCGAGTGGGATATCTATAAAAAAATTATAATTTTTAACTTCAGAATAAGATTTTTTCAACGTTTGGCACTTAATTTTCCCCTATTTTTCCAAATCGGAAGACAACGATTTTAAAAATTGGGTCACTTGACTCACAATTGCCCATATGTATCTTTAATTTGCTTAGATATAACCTGCAAAATGTTTTGAACTTTTTTTTGCGTTCATTTAGGTTAAAATATCTCAAGGGGCAATATAACAAGAACCTTTCATTTAAAGCTAATAGAACTTTCAGACAAGAACGGATTCGGACTCAGCGCTGCTCATGTGTCCAGTTTTATACTATAGTTTTAACTTCTTTTATAATTTAAACATATTTTATACACCCGAAGATTAACTTAATCAATCTAAATTCACTTTTTCTTCACACTTCACACTAATTTCGCAACAATTAAAACAATTTTGGCAGTTAAATTATACAATTTTTTTTTTTAATTCTAATTTACAATTATCACATAAATACACATACATATACAAATATAATAGCCGACATTCGTAATTATCCTTGAGGATAGAAAGGCTGAGCTGGATATGGTCGTCTGCCAACAAAAGCATAAGGATTTGGATTAATAACACGTGCAATATCACTATAAGTACGTCCAGTACGTTTACGACCACCACGATGACGACGAGGATAATAAGGTTTGGCACCAGAATAATAATTTCCATAAGAAGATTGGCCATAACCACCATAATAGCCGCCACCATAACCATAACCAGCTATGTGGGGAGTTCGATAGCCATAACTGGGAGCATAACTGCCGTAAATGAGTTTTTTCTTTAATCCCTTCAGCAGAGGCAAGAATACACCGGCACATAAATCACTGCACAATATGATGACACATAGTAAATAAGAAATCTTTAAAAGTAGCATGTTTCCGTTTTGATAATTCTACTTTAAATCGTTAAGTTTTGTTGTCGCTATAAAAGTTCTTGACTTAATCAAAGTCTGTTCTCAACTGGATGCTATTTTATCTGCAATAGTTGTATTTATATGTACATAATGTGAGTACAAAAAAAAATAAAATACAATTTATATAAAATGTTCTTTAAAATCAATTTGCAAATACAATTTGAAACACTTTTTGTAACGGTTTCTAAACAGATACAAACATTATTGTTGTATTTAGTATTCAATGATTCACTTTGTAATTTGCATGAGGTTTTGTTTTCATCATGATTCAATTTTTAAGTTCTTAAAATTTGCAATAATTTTGTTTTTGTTTTATTTTCTTTTATTTAATTCTCATTTTTTTATAATTTGATTATATTTTTACAGCTTTTTTCCAACTTTTTGTTTTTGTGGTTTAAAATCAGACATCCGATTTATTTGCTAACTTTAAATTCAAATCACGTCTTCGCGCAAAGACTGCGCATTTGTAAATGGTTAACTTCTTGAATACAACACGGCCATTGTCATGGCTCTTACATGAGAGAGATGATTAGTTTAATGGCTGAATGATTGTATGAATGGTGGTAAGTGGTACGTATCAATTTTTGTTATAATTTTTATTTTGAAAGAGATTTTAAACTTTAAAACCGTTAAGGCTTATTAAACAATTAAGATTTTGATAGATAAACAATGCTAAAGAAAATAGTGAAAAAAAATCGACAGCTATTTTATTTTTGGAGAGATTTATTCTCCAATGTAATTCATTATATCTCAGATTTACAGTATTACCTTACCCCCTTAAGATTTTAATTGTTTATTTTTGATTTATTAAGCACAATTTCCATACAAAATTCCTACAATAAATCATTTATGAATGAGGGGGTAAATATTTTTATTAATATATTTCGAAACAACTTTAGTGATCAGATGAATTAAAAGTCCAAGTTGAAGGAGTTGTGCCTGGATTGGTTTAAAATTTAAAATTTCGTTTTTAGTTACAACGGAATCATTATCTATAGAAAACTTATCTTTTCAAAATGATATAAAAGTGACAAATGGTTTCGAAACTTTTCCCGACCCCGATCAAAAAATGAGAAAACTAGGGAATTTCAGATAACATAGTGAATACTCATGGCGTAGAAAAATTTATAATGAAAGAGGGAGGTATATTTTCTTAGATCCACAAAAGTTCCTATTACATTCTAAGAAGATCTACTCATGTGAGGAGCTATTGATGTTCTATATTGATGCAGTTTGTTTGGTATTGAAAATCGGTTTACATTTGATTGAAACCCAAAAACTAAAGTATACCTTTCTAAAGGATTGCATTGCACTAAACTCGAATCAGAAATTCTCCAACACATAAGGTTTTCGAAAAAGTGTGACGTTGTAACTGAAAGCATCTTTGTAATGTCGTCAAAAAGACTTTAATATAAATGCTTATCCTTTTTCATAGATTTTTGCTTTTTCGATTAGGCTTTCAGATGCCATAACAGGTTTTATAAATAAAGATTTCTTCACGGTATTAAAACGTCTCAAATATGGCCGAAAACGAGGGTTTTTCAAACTTTATCACTCGATATCTCGAAAAAGTGGTGTGATTGAGAAATCTGAGGCCAGATCGGAATTAGCACAGAATTTAGAAAAATATATTTTTTTTGTGTCAAACGACTCTACTTGTCTGTTTGCGCCTAGAGAACTACCACATAACTTTGACTAACTAGAAGATTAAGATTTTGTTTAAAAATGAACTTGAAATTTATTTAGAATTATGTATTGATATATTCGCGAATGCAGAAGAACACATACCTGTTCTACTTTAGAGTTGAGACCAAAGATTTTTGTTCGGAACTGATTGTGTGGAAGCGTTATGGAGTCTACGTTCATTCTATGGAACGACTCTGAAACCAGTTTTTTATAAATGATTTTTGTTTGAATTTACCACCCACAGAATTAGATCTAAGTACCTAAGAACCTTATTTATGACAGTTTTAGAACTAGTACTTTTCTCAGCGTTTTTTGTTTGATAATAATAACCAATTTAAAGAAGAAATTATAAAGGTCTAATTACAATGCGTGCCAAGTGACCCAACTTAAAAAATGATTTTTATGATATTTGTTAGTACTATCGGTCAAGAACTGCCGGTGTTAGAGGGGGTCAAAGTTGGACATTTTGGTCATATCTCATACCTCACCTACTAGCAAAAATTGTCCATTTTTGTTTCCATTTTTTTTTTTAATTGGAAGACATCGATTTTAAAACTAGGGTCACTTTATTCGTGTAACATATTTAGAAATCGTACTTTTCCATTTCAAAATCATTTTATTTTATTCTCCAAAACAATTCCATTTAGGACTTTCTGTAACATTTTTATCGACTTTTAGTTAAAATATTTATATTTAAATATAATTGTTCCCAAAAATAAACAAAAATACATGATGTAAAGATGAGTTCTGATTAATCATTATTTATTATTTTTGAAATCAAAAATGTTGGTTTTTAAAGCAGAAAAAAAGTTTTTATTTAATTATATTTTAAGGGATAATAAAAATGATTGATAACTTATTTAAATACAAAGTTTTTTGTATCTGGTACAACACATTTTTTTATTAAAACGTGACTAATATGAATCAATGTGCAATTTACTACAAAATTTATATAATGAAATGAACACTCATAAACATACATAATTAACAAATTATTTAGGTTTTTTTCACATAATAATAATAATACAATCACTAGGAGGCACGTCAAATATTTAAAACACATATTTTTTAAAGAAACTTAAATATAATTTATTTTACATAATATACAATAATATCACATAAATTCATAGATTCAAAAAATATTTCTTAAAATTATGGTTTTCCTTGAGGATGAAAGGGTTGTCCGGGAAATGGTCTATTACGCCTGGAATATTGATGTGGATTGGCAATACGGGCAATTTGTTTATAGGTACGTCCTTTCACTTTACGATCACCACGATTGTTACGATTGCTGCTACCATAAAAACCATAACCAAAATTGGGTATTTTTAAAGCTGTGGCCAATTGGGTATCAAATCCTTTTGTAGAAATATCAAATAAACCGCTGCATATTATTAGGAAAATATATAAAAACTTTAAAAAGTTCATGTTTCTTTCTTAGTTTGTTATATTTTTTTAATATATATTTTCTTTGTATTTTGCGTGTTAAGGTTCTTTCTATGTTCAAGGTTTGCTAAAAACTTCTTAAACGCCTTTTAAAAGACTCATATTTATACAAAACTTTAAAAGTGCGAAAGAGCTTGCAAAAGGGAACAGTGAGAGAAAAGAAATAAATGAATAAAAAATAATTTTATTGCTAAAAAATATTGTCTTGAATTTAAGTTTTTGTAATGGTTTTCATTATTGTTTTTTTAGAACCTTAATTCTTTAAATTAAATGATTCATTTGTATTCTTGTATTCATTTTAACCTTTTTATACGGGAGTTCATCTAGAAATGAATTTGTTGTAGTCTTTAATGTTTTTAATCTTTAACGTGCTAACGGGCTAAATTTAAAATATTTATTAATGAAAGGAATGAATTATGTAATACAAATTTTTTCAACAACGGCCAAGATTAAGCTAGCCAAATGTCCATATTTAGAATACCTCTAGCAACTTTTGTGCTCAAATTTTAAGTTTTTGGAGAAAAAGAAGAAAAATTACCATTCTTCTTTCCCCCTCTCTTCTGTAAACTGAAAAAGCGACAAGATTTGAACCGGGACTTAGGATTTTTCATAAAATTTTGATGGATTATATCCTCTCCATAGTGAGGGAGGCAAATGTGCTCATGTTTGTAATGCTCTCTTAGCCATATAGGGCTAAGAGAGCATTATAAACAAATCTATGTTCGATACAACTTAGCAGTATTATGTTAGTTTTTAGAGACTGTAAAGGCCCAGCTATAATTTTTGGGACCTGATGTACCAGACACCCTCCTTTCAAACTCCTTTCTTATATCCCTAATCGCAACATCGATAAAGATCGACCTTTCTTCTTTTTGAAATCCCTTTTGTAGACAAATGTACG
Organism: Lucilia sericata; assembly: GCF_015586225.1. Classification (NCBI taxonomy): domain Eukaryota; kingdom Metazoa; phylum Arthropoda; class Insecta; order Diptera; family Calliphoridae; genus Lucilia; species Lucilia sericata. The sequence goes on from NW_023994299.1 coordinate 144,270, forward strand.
AATTTTATCACATCGAAAGTTATCGATTTTTTTCACATCATATCATTTTGAAAACTATTAAAGTTATTTCTGAAAATTCATAAAAATATATCGATATCCTTCACCTTCGTGAGAATGATATATATGTATATAACCCCCGTTAACACCAACTTCGGTTATCGTTTAACCGGTAGATATTCTGCCGGTTAAAATAATTTTTGTATGAAAACTGTCAATTTAACCTTACGATAAAATATAACCAGACATTGAGATAATGGTGGTAAGTTTGTCATTCCGTTTGTAATTTCCACAATATAATTTTCAGACACAATAAAGTATATACAATATTCTGGATATTTATAGAAAGCGGTGTCGATTAAGCCATGTCCGTCTGTGTGTATGTTGAAATAAATTTTCTGAAGACCTTAAATATCTTTAATAATTAGACATGCTTTCGAGAAGTTTCCTATTTAAAATCAACAAAATCCGTCCATAAATAACGGAGATATGAGCAAAAATTCGAGACAATTTCTAAAATTTTATCACAAAAAAAAACAGAATTTTTTGCATGCTGTGACAAAAAAACAACAACAACATTACTTATTGGAAAAAAGTACGTGTTGGTTACTTTTATTCACCCCTATTCTGCATTTCGATTACGTTTCCGCATTCAGTTACGCTACGATCGAAAAATTGTATTCCAAGAAAAAAACGGAATCGTAAGAAAAATAAGAAGCAATTCCATTTTATTTCAATGCTTTACGATTGCGTGTATTCTGCATTACGATCGTAAATACGTTTTTGTAAGTTGTCATTTCAATGACGGAGCTTCGAATCAAAATGCACAATACCAAAGTTGCCAAAATTTCGATTCGAATTGAAATGGTGATTGTTTTGCGTATTTTGCTGTTTTTATTTTGTTTCGTTCTGCGTTAGTTATCGTTATATTGTTTTGTTATTACTACAGTAATAGTAGAGTCGGGAAAAATGAAATAAATTGAAATTTTATAAAATTAAACTTTTTAAACAAACTATGCTGAAGGGTATATACGATACGGCAAACGCGAATATAGAACTCTTACTTGTTTTAGTTTTATTTTAAGTTAATTACCAATTAGAACAATTTGAGAATATATTTAAAATTTTCATCAATTTCAAAGAATTCACTTTGAAAATTGCAATTTAAATTTGAATGAAATTCAGGTTCGAATGAAATTCAATTATGAGAAAATTGTCTAAAATATACAGTCTCAATTCTTTCTTTGATGGAACTGACATTTTATCTTACTGCTAGCTTTGTTAAAAATTTTCATCAATAAATTTGAATTTCTAGCATTAAAATTAAATGTACTCATTATTTTTTAACATATTTAATTCTGTGGTGAATCGATATTTTGCGAAAAAATGGGTTAACGTTGTTTACATGTCTTAATTTTAAAATTCTTACAATTTGCATTAATTTTTTTTTCGTTTTTTTTTTTTTGTTATTATTTTATTGTAGTTTAACAGTTCTTTATTTGTATTTCGTAGTTTTATTACCTACAATTTTTTATTTACTCTGACGTTTAATGTTCGTAGCGTTTCGTTATGATTTAATTCAAATCACGCTTTAACGCCAGATTTTGTTTTTGTAAATGGACAATTTGAGTTGACTTAGACATTGTTTATAAAGCTTTAGCATGAGATGTTCGTTGGATGATTTTTTTTAAACGGATGATTTTTTATTTTCATTATTTATTTTTTTTTTAGCATTTTAACCCTTATTTTGTAATGAAAGTTTTTACTGGGATAGTACATATCTTACAAAATTTTAAAAAATATGCATTGATTTTATTTTTGTTTTTATAAAATAGGGAAAACACCTTATACACTCATTCTATATTTTACACTCTCCCAACATAAAGATTTGAAATATTTTTCTGCAAATTCATTTTGTTGTTTCGCAGGCTATTAAATCATATATCGATTTCCAAATAAATGATGAGTGTGATTAATAATGAAATTTTAATAATATATAAATGAGATTATAAATGTGTCATACAAAGTTTCGGTATGTTTTGCGGTTTAAGAATAAACGCATATGAAAGGTTATCAGTTCATTTTTTGTTGTTGATCTGTAGTATATAAATAAATACCTGAAATATGTACAATTGAATAAATATAAACAAATTTCCAATTATTGATACTTCAGTTGTTTTTTAAAACTCCAACACATCAAACGTAATAATTCGATAATGGATTTACAGAATGTTTTCCTTAGTGTCGGCATTATGCTTTTAGCACTAACGCTTTGTAACGGTAACACTTTAAAACCATTGGATAAAGCTCCAATAATTGGTGTTCGTTTACCGGTAGCGGTACCTGTCTATGTCGGCCAACAACCTGTCAGTACCGGATCAGCTGTATATCCTCATTACTACTATTATCCACAATCACAATATCCCAATACAGGAGTTGTATATCAGCCTTCGCTAACGGGTGTACACTATCCCTATTATGGTTGGTCAAATACACCAACCTATAATCCTACCATTCCGACAGCACCCACCGATACAACTGGCGGAGGTGCAGTTGATTCACATGATCCGAAAAAAGATGTGGAATATATTTATTAAAAAAATTAATTAAAATGTTGTGATAATCTTAATTAAAAATAAAATGCTTAGTTTTCTTACATTAAAAAATCTGTAGAGTTCTTGGAATCTCTTGTCCATATGTGTGTTTTAAAAATAAATGCATTTAACTCTAAAAATATATTTATTAAGATAAATTATATAAAATAGTGTACCTGTATTTGTATTTAAATAAAAGCTTTTTAGAATAATTATCAAAAAACAGCTGTGTTCCAAGCTAAATATAACTTTTCTTATATTTATTTAATTTGATATGTGTAATAATATTATTTGGGTCTTAATCTTTTAAATATAGTATGAGTTAAAAAGCCCAAATCGGAAGGTCTGGCTAGGTCAAATAATTTGCCGATATCAACCATTTTCAATAGGCTTCGTCCTTGGAAAAACATTTATTGTTCAAAATCCATCAAAATATCTTAAAAAATTGAAATTCTGCCAGCTGGACGAACATGTACCGATTGCTATACTTTAAGGTGGGTGCGTCACAAACATCAGCACAAACGCATAACTTCAATTTGCCATCGAAAAAAAATTTTAATGAAAAAATTAAAGTCTGCCGTCGATTTAAAAAAAACGATCAATATAGAAAACAAGGAAAATCTGTTATCATTTCGATAACTCTTTTTTTTATACCCTACACAACTATAGTGGGGGGGGATATTATACGTTTGTGCCGATGTTTGTAACACACAAAAATATTGGACCTACAGCCACCTTAAAGTATGCCGATCGACTCAGAATCGCTTTCTGCGTCGATTAAGACTTGTCCCTCCATCCATCCGTCCGGCTGGCTGTCAATGTAAACTTTGTGCGCAAGGTACAGGCCGCAATTTTCAATATATTTTGTTAAAATTTGGACCTAGCGTGTTTTTCGGCACAGGGACGAAGCCTATTGAAAATTGTAGGCCCCATAAAACCGAAGCTCCCGATTTGGGATTTGTATGCCATAACTATGTCAAATATATCTCTCTAAACATCGGCATAAGCACTGAGTTTTATATGACAGTGCAGATTTTTGTTATGATCAGCCGATATTTGACCCAAGCCCCCCTTTAAAAATGTCTTAAACGTCCAAAATTGACTTATAACCATTAGTATCGCAATAAAATTCAACGTAAATAACTTTTATATAAAAATATATCCCTCCTCCTCTAAATTTTATGAGGATCGGACCATGCTTGACCCCAACTCCCATATAAAGCCTCTTTTAAAGAATTGGTTTTTCATCAATAACACTTAAATACATCGGAATTAGGATAAAATTCAACATTAAAGGTTCTTCATGCAAAATAAATAATTTTTAAAATATACTCATGGTGTAGGCTACCATATGGTCGGCCATGCCCGACTATAGTTTCCTAGTTGTTTATAGGAGTTTTTCGAAAAAAAATTTCAACCATAAATAAAAATAACTCGAATTAATTAACGTTTTTTAATTACACTAAAAATACTTGCAATTTATTTACTACATTAAAATACATTCTAATAACCACGATTTTTGTAACCATACTGTGGAGGAGGATTCGTATAACCATTATTATAATTATAACCATTTGGGTGATTCCCGGCATATGGAGGTCCTTTGTAATAACCCTGATTATCATATACTGCACTAGGTCCATAATTTCCGGATGCATTAGGTGGATAATAGCCTACTTGATGATTATTCGGGTAGTAACCATTTGGTGAATTATGTTGATAGCCACCAGCTACCCCTTGATGAAGAGGTCTTTGATTGTAACCATAACCAGCCTGATTGTAGGCTGGACGATTGTAAGCGTTTTGGTTGTATGCCCCATTATATCCATATTGTGGTGGCCTATGATTTGCTGGTTGATTTGGATCATGTACCAAATCGTGTATAATATCCGCTATAACATCAAATGTTGGCTTAGCTTTTGCCGCCACACTCAATAATCCAATAATTAGAGCAATAGTTATTATTTTCATGATGTCTGATATTTAAATTGTTATTCACTATTGATTTATTTTGAAAAGTTTAGAACAAGACTAAAGCTTCAGATTATTTCGAACAAGTTTTTATAGTATATTAAATATAACCTTGAAATTTGATAAGATTTGTTATTGGGGTTTTTTTTATAAATTTCCCAAGATTAATCAGACAATATATATAAACCGTGGTATAAGAGGATAAGAATGTTCTTACAAATCTGAGCTAAATAAGATTAATTATTGTATTTAAAAAAAATATGGATCTATCACTGCAAAAGTAGTTTTGAACATCGCGTTTGAAGCACATAATAATGTTAAAAAATTAATATTTGAAATTTTTCGATTGAAATTTTTTTTTTTTTTAATTAGAAATTTTTTATATAGAAATTAAATAGAGAATTGGCCAAAAAGGTTGTGCTGGATATGGTCCATAACAATGAAAACATGAAAATTTTTGTAAATAAATAGAGTATTCAACCGTTTTGACTAAATCTTTAGTAATGGGTGTTGCGTTTCACGTAAGAAGTCACTTTTATTGCCAAAAATTATAAATATTTATTATTACAATAATGTTAAAAAAAGCCCACCCCACTTATCTTAAATAATTTTTTACCGTAATATGTTGTTATTATAAGAATTGATAGAAATTAAAATTACGAAATTGAAACCATTGTGATTGTTATTCTTCATTTAGTACTTTTTCTAGCATTCACACCACAGTGCAAAATATTTTCACTTTCATTTTTATTGATTATGTGTTCAGGAAGTTCATATAGTATGTATATAATCGAAATATATGTTCAATGTCAAAATATTGTTTATAACAATCTAGGGCATATGCAAATAATTAAAAATTAAGGCTACAATCTCACGCGTAAATTATAAAAATTTAAAAACACAATATGATGAACAATCATTCGTTCTAAGCTCTTATTATATAGATGACGTACTACTACGTCATATCAAACAGACGCTGTATTTTTATATAAAAATACTAAAATCAGCTGTATATCCTTAAATAATGTTGTAAATGTGAATCTCGCTAAAATCTGTGATAATTTTAATTTTCCAAGAAAAATGCCATTTTATATCGAGACAATTTATTCAAAGAGTTTTATTTTAACTCACTAAATATTATATAGAGAAATTTCGTGTAAGTGGCCCAACTTTTAAAATCGATGTCTTCCGATTTGGATGAAATTTGCACCAAGGTACTATGGGATAGTAGGCCAGATATAAATTTTCAGCTTTATCGCTTAAGAACTGCTGGATTCAGAGGTCAAAGTTGGACCAAGGTTAGTACTATGGAATAGTAGGCCAGATATAAATTTTCAGCTCTATCGCTTAAGAACTGCCGGATTCAGAGGTCAAAGTTGGACATTTTGGTCATACAGGGTTTTATTCAAATCAGTGTAACTTTTCACCAATTGATCCTAACAAAAATTGTCCAAAGGAGTTCGGATAGCTTTTTCTTCATTGTTTCCAAAAAAAAGTTTTTTTTATTTTTTTTTAATAATTTTGTTTTTTATTTAGCACTTAATTTTCTCTTTTTTCACAATGGTCGTTTTTTTTTTTTTTTTTTTTTTTTTACTTAAAAGAAAGCTTACACAATTTCCTTTAACCGTCTTGTCTATACCCGAGCAAAATTACGTACATCAATACCCAACATACCCGGGTATGTCATACAATTTATATGGCTATATCATCTTTTTATACATTTCTAGTGTATAATTCAGATAATTATAAAAACTAATTTAATAAAACGTCTGTATATATAAATTAAACAGTTTTTGATCACAAACCATTAAATTTTAACAATTTTTCTTTAAAGTTTTCTTAGAGCGGGGTTTTGAGCTGGCAATCAAATGCCAATTAATAATCTGATTAGTTAATCTAATCATAAATTTAATCTGATGTTAATCCTCTTTGATGTTTTTGAGTACAAGATTAAACTTCGAAGTGTTGCCATACAAAACAACAGAAAATGTCACTGTTTGTTATCAAAACAATGCATGTTTTATAAAAAAGAAGAAGACAATTGTAAATTTAATAGGAAAATTAATGAAAACTTAAATTTAAAACCAAAAAAATGTGTGGGTGTGCATAATTTATACTAATCAATAAATAGAACATTTTAATATTTATATTTATAAAAATTGTATTAATTTTTTTGCATCAGCTGTTTACACTTTTGCATTTCATGCTTAAGTTTAAACCACCTCCATTGGGCGCTTTTTTACAAAAAAAAATTGCTAAATCATGGTCAAAAATTAAAATTTGAAAATTTAAACTTAAATATTTTTGTTTTTATGAAAATAAAATTATTATAATCAGCATAATTTTACTTTACTAAGTCATATACATTAAAAAAAAATTATTATTTCATCAAAATCGGACCATATTTGTTAATGTTACAGGGTCCACAAATATATCACATTCAAATTTATGAATATAGACACATGACTCTGTATTTGAAACTAAATTTGTTGTTTAGTTAAATTTTTTTCATATATATAATTCTAATAATAAAAAAAAATTTATAATGAAACTTAATTTTTGTCCGATAACTGACATATAATTTATATACATACCGGGGTATGTTGGGTATTGATACACGAGGTAAAAATAGAAAATCGGTCATAAATCGGTTTAATATATATATGTCTAACTAATTTTTGGAAAATATATAGAAAACATTACTCTGAAAGCATAGTCCAAATTTCCGATACGATATATAGATCTCGAGATATATCACTTCAAAAATGAAAAACATACCCGGGTATGTGGGTATTGACATAACGGTTAAGAGCTTTTTGACATTAAATTGCCAATATTTTTAAAATCGATGTTAGCACTTTTTTTTTTTAAATATTATATATGTATATGGGGAATTTCGTGCAAGTGGCCCAACTTTTAAAATCGATGTCTTCCGATTTGGATGAAATTTCCACCAAGATTAGTACTATGGGATAGTAGGCCAGTCACAAATTTTCAACTCTATCGGTCAAGATCTGCCGGACTTAGAGGGGGTCAAAGTTGGACATTTTGATCGTACACGGTTTTATTCAAATGAGTGTAACTTTTCACCTATTGGTCAAAAATTGTCCAAAGGAGTTCAGAAAGCAATTTCTTCATTGTTTCAAAAAAAAATTTTTTAATTATCCCCTATTTTTCCGAAATTAACGTTTTTCTTGCCTTTTTTGCTCAAAAGAAAGCTTAGACCATTTCCTTTAAGAGCTTTGTGATCACTTAGTCCGGCAGTTCTTAACCGATAGAGCCGGGTATTATACGTTTGTGCCCTACACACACCTTAAAGTATAACGATTGACTCCGAATCACTTTCTGAGTCGATTCAGACATGTTCGTCCGTCTGTCCGGCTGGCTGTCCATGTAAATCTTGTGCGCAAGCAAGGATGCCTATTGAAAATGGTTGAAATCGGTCCATTATTTCACCTAGCCCCCATAAAATTTGACCTTTGATTAGGGGTTTTTAACCCATAACTACGTCAAATATTCTACTATCTATGGCACAACTAATTTTTATATAGGCATAAATGACCATGCCGATTATTATAATTATCGGCCGTCGTTTAACCCTAGCCCCCATACAAACCCCCCTCTAAAAAATAGCTTAACCATCCAAAAATTGACTTATAACCATTAGTATAGCGATGAAATTCAACAAAACTAACCTTTATATAAAAATACATCCCTCTTACCGATTTGATAAGGATCGGCCCATATTTGACCATAACTCCCTCCCATATAAAACCTCTTTTAGAAATTTAGTTGATTTTGTCATTCCGTTGTAACACATCGAAATATTAGTTATACTATAGACCCACAAAAGTATCTCTCTACCAAATTTTATGAGGATCGGTCCATAATTGACCCTACCCGCCATATAAGGTCCCCTTCAGAAAATTACTTTAACGCTCATTACGGGATTAAAAATACGAGTATACCGTTTAAACTCGACGCAAATAAGTTCCTTATGAGCCAAAGCTTTTCTACTAAATATAGTGAGGATCGGCCCAAAATTGCCCCTTCCCCCCATATAAGGTCATCTCTACTTAAACGCTCAGTACTGGCCTAAAAATACGTGTACAACGATGAATTTCGACATAAGCAAGATGTATATAAACCAGAATCGGTCTATCAACTTTTATGAGGATCAGTTCATAAAATTTTAAGGATTATACATATAAATATAAATTTTTGATGAATAACATGAGTGATCACAGATTTTATATTTTTTTCAATTGGAGCGTTATTTAAGGATCTACGGCCGATTTTGGATTTTTCATATAAAAATAAATTTGTAATGGAAAATACTATGAGTGTCAAAGATTTCCTTACTTTATTATTAAATGATCTACAGCAGATTTTATATTTTTTCATATGAAATTAATTTTTTTGGTGGAAAATGTGAGTGATTGATCTAAATTTTAGATTATTTTTATAAAGTCATGATCCGAATTACTGCATTCATGATGAGTTTTCTAGTTTGAAATCAAATGCCATAATTTAACAAAGAAAAATCACGAATAGTTTATCCCATCACGAATGCTTATAATAGAAAGTTTCCTAAAATATCTATTAAGGAATATTTTTAAATCGATTTCTAATTTTTAAGATTTTTCAGAGACTTACTTTATATAAAAATATGTATATTTAAAATATCTCACCGAATTATGTTAAGAGTTAATTATTAATTAATCCATATAAAAAGCATACAAATTAAAAGGCAGCTGAAAATTTGATTAAATCTCTGTTTAAATGAACTAATTCAACTGCTGTAAAACGAATTTTTAAAACAATAAATGGTAGTAATTGAAACAAAGGTGATGTTACGCATTTCATTATTAATAAATTTGTGCCAAAAACAAAATCTATTTATGCATTATCAACAAAGTACGAAAAAAAGATGCAAAGAAATCCTGGCTGAACGCTGAACAAATATGATTTTTTTGTATACCATAAACTGCTTGCACCACATACTGAGTAAAGGTCATTGAGTTCATTGTTTTTTTCTTTTTTCATTTACTGTTGTTGCTACAAACAGACTTTAAGGATACAAATAAAATGTTTGAAATCCTTAAAAAAACCTGAGTAAAAGATTATTGCATGTTAAAGAAAATATGACATTTTTTGAAGGGAAGGTATACCTTTAAAATGGTTATTGCAAAACTAAATAGTGTAATAATAATTTATGTTTTCCTGTGGCAGGTTTCATTCCCCTAAACTGTTTCTTTAAGAGATCCTAAGGCAAATAAACACAAATTTAAGAGGAAAAGCAATGTAGAAAAAAAACTTGTATGAAAACAATGCCAGGTAGAATATAACTCGTACCAAATTGCATATGTCGTTTTAAAAAAGGACAATGATTGGTTTATTTCTCTACAAATTGTTAATGCTTGGTAGGATATATAGAGAACAAGGATGTATGTATACTACAACAAATATAAATGAAGATAAAGAGGAAATTGGCGCAATTTTTATAAGGATAAACAAATGTACAAAAATGACTGACAATAAACAGTGATTATTTTGTTGTTAGTATTCTACAGGATTTTTAAGGATACATTGGGATTAATAGCACTCTGTTGATATACTATATATTACAGGACCCAGAGGAGTAAAGTTATCTGAAATATGTTAAAGGGGAGTTTAAAATCGAATTCTCAGTTTTATGGAAAGAAGTTATTTTCTATGTTATTGCTGTCAAAGAGAAAGAGATTGATAAAACTTCGGTCTTCTTTAGAATGTGGCATTCGCATTGGACTTTATTAACATGCTCTGAAGCCACTTGATCTGAGGATTTTAAGATTTAGAAAGTTTGAAGAAATATAAAGTTATAATCGGTTTTATGACAAAGCAGAGTTTATTATCTTGACAAAAAAAATTATAACGCGTGTAAGCATATCAGCACAAAATTAAACAATTTTCTTAAAAAACATATTTGGCTTTGTAATTTCATTATCAGCATTTTTGATTCTAAGACAGGGTCCGAACTGTTTCTTTTTTTTTTTAATTTTAAAACCGGTTCACTCTTTGATAACTACAAGACCTAAAAATAAATCTTGTAATTCTTATATAAGTAGAGTTTATATTTTCTTACTAAGAAAATCCAAGCAAAAAATGTTAGAACTTCTTTATTACAAATTGTTGGTTCAGGATTCATAAGACATTTTAAGCTTTTAGGAACCTCTCTATAAAACTTCTAAAGTAAAAATCACGATACTTTTTGTGTCAATAGTTTATTTTTAGACATAATCATCTTTTAGTTTAAAATTTTTCACGAAAAAAATATCTTTAATCACAAGCAATAACAGCCTAAGTCGAAAATCACAATTTCAAGAAAAATTACTTTTAACAACACATAAGATTTACCCCCATTTTCTCAATAACATTTTAATTTTTTTCATATTGATATATCGACTTACAATTTTCATACAAAAATAGACGATAACATACATATCTACTGGTTAAACAATAACCGGAGATTTGAGATTATGGACCTAAGTATATACCTAAGTATTTCTCGATATCTAGAAAACGTTGTTAGAAAAATCGGTATTTAAAGTAATAAAGAGTTCTGTTAGTAAAATATAGTAACATTTCAATTCAGGCTTAAGCCGACTTAGTCGTTTTTGTATTAGTACTAAAAATATTATCAAAATTTGAAATATGTACATAAAAGTAATGATTAAAATAATACCTCACTTAGTGTTTGTCTAAACGTAAAAGAAATCGCACAAATATTTTAAAAACGTGTGACAATGAAAGTGTTTAATTTAATATTTTTTGCCCTTTTGGTCGTAAAAGTTTCGGGAAAACCCACATTAGGAATATTTTCACGCGTACATGATTTCGTACATAATATAGTGCATGATGAAAAGGAAAAACCGGAGAAGAAAGTAGAAATACATTATGTCCACCCGGTACTTAGCCCAATGGGACATGTTAATGGTATTCCCTACCAATCGCTTGGACCTTATCCAGCTGTAAATCCCTACTATCCATATAATGTGCAATCTAACGGATACATTCATGGAAATGTCAATAACCCCTACCATCAACAAGAAAAAATGTATTTGCCATCTGGACCAGCCGGCATTTACGATAATAGTTTACATACACTACAAGATCCTCATCAAACAGGCACCAAATCATCATACTATTAATAATTTATAACTGTTTTATAATTGTGTATTTTATATTTAATAAAATAAACAACAAAAAAAATACCCTGTGCGTCTTAATCAAAAGTGTTTATCAAAAGTTTATACCTAGAACAAATTTTGTGATTTGTTATAAGGCCCACATATTTTAGATTGTAATATATGAAACCATCAACAAAAAGTAACTTGTAACGGTGACCGATCATCATAACATTAAGTACTATAAAACATAGGTTAGGTTGATAAGAGGTTGTATCTACATCAAATCCGAAGAAATGCACCTAGGCCACTGTCGGGTCTACTGCCGATGTTCAGAAACTCAGCTTCCTGGACGTTATTCCTAAGATTTTTCCAATGAGTGTTCGTTAGGAATAATATCACTTGCAAGAAAGCTCGGCAATGTCAAAGAAATTAATCCAAAGTTTCATTGTCCTCTCCTCTATAAAACTTTATTATTTCGATTTTTATCACTACAGGCATTTGAAAGCCTATAGTGATCGTTAAAGTAAATTTTTCATCGCTATACTAGTATTTCTAAGCCAGGTTTGGTGAAATCGTACAATTCTGCCCATTTTCAATACCAAGCAACTTGCATCAATAAATAATATTTGTGGAAAATTTCAGCCCTCTTTCGGTTTTTGTTCGGATATTTTTGAAGGTTGATATAAACCCTAAAATATGAAAACGAACATAAAAACTTCAAACATTAAAATCTTCATAACTTTTGTTTAATTTTAAATAACTGTGTATAAATCTAGAATTTTATTCAAAATATATGTCGAAATCAAGTGTGAAATTTTGAAAAAAAAAAAAAAAAACTTTAGGTAAACCTTCTTAATCCAATAATATGCTGACGATCATTTTCAAATATTTATTCTAACACGTTTGTATGGTGCAATTATTAACGTATATTCATTCTTTTTGGTTAATAAATACTTTTGTTTAATAAATAAATATTCATTAAATTCTTCCTTAATTTTAAAGTAAATTTTAAGAATTTAAAAAATAAATAATGCATATTTAAAGAAACAAAAAATACGTTTTTTTTAATTATAAACAAAAAAATAAAAAATCATAAACATTGTTTGAAAAAATAAAAAAATTGTATTTATTAACCAAAAAAGAATAACTTAAGTTGATAATAAAAAAACATTAAAAATAATATTTTTTAACGATAATAGTGCATAACAAAAACTTGCAAAGAACAAAACAAATAAATCTTTAAACAAAATTTTGTAAATTGCTAGTTACGTGTAGACAAAAAAAGTTAAAAACTTAAAAATATGTATATTGTATTAGATGAAAAAAATAATATTTAATAAAATTACTAAAAAGGAAAAATAAAAAAACAAAATTAATATAAAAAGGTGGATTAGTAAATGATAAATAAGGATCAAACGAACCAGGTCAACAGCAAACAAAAATAGATAAATTTCTTTAAAAGAAATGTTGGCTAAATTAACTGATGATAATAAAGTATCCTGTAGACCTAAACTTGATATCTTTTCTGGGTAAAATTAGATTTGTATTATTGTTTTAGGTAATATATATGGTTATTTAAATTTATTTAAGTGTAATTGTTGTTTTAGTTGTTTTTTGTTTGTATTAATTATATAGAAATTTATAAAATAATAAATGCAACTTAATATTACTAAAAAAATAAAGTTACAAAATAATCAGTTATGAAGGTGTTGTAAGGGATGAGAGGAAAAAAATATATAATTGTAATATTAATAACTTAAGTTTTAAATTATATATGTACTTCCTTATGAAACTTAATAGTGTTTTAGTTTTGTTTGTATTTTTTGTTTCATCTAACGAAGCGTATATTAATGTTTTTTTTTTTAATTTTTTCATTTAGTTTTGGTAGTTTTTGCTTTAATTTGTCTATATGAAGTGGTAATTTTTGTTTAGTTTATGTCAATTTTGGTATTTGATGTTGGTTTAGGAGAGTATTTTTAAGGAAACAAAGGTTTATAAAATATAAATAAATTGCTTAAAAAATAAACAATAATTCGGAAATAGAAAAGAAGTTAGAAAGAAATGAAAACATTTAGCTAAGTAGTGGCTGGCGGCTACAATTTTAAAAGGGGATTAATAGTTAAATTATTAGATGTTCTAGAAAAAAAGGAGAGAAATACTCACGGGGAAATAAATTAATTTAAAACAAATGTAACAAGTATCTGAATAAACCGGATGTAGGACAATCATAACGATCACACAAAAATTGTACATATCAAGATTTCTTTGCAATAAGTTTAAACAATTTGAAAATATTAAAAACCAAACAAGGCTCAAAAAAAGAAATTTACAAAAGAGACTGTTTAGCTAATTAAACAGAAAAAATAATTATGAAAGTTTTTTCTATTTTTTTCTAAAAATAACAAATTTGATTAGATTCAAAACTTATAAAACTTAACAATTGTTTAAGGCCTGACAATAAACGAATTTATGTGATTACATTGTGTTTTAAAGAAAATGTTTCAAAAAAGCTTATAATTTGTTAAAGAAAAAACAAATTAAAACAATTTCGCCCAATTTTAACACATTTTTGTATAACAAATAACTAAACAATTGGTTTATTCTTTAACTTGAAAATTAAATAAGATTTATACTTCCTTTTATATTTTCAATGAATTAACATTGACAAAATTTGTTTAAGAAATGCAAATACTTTACACAATTGCATATTTGAAACTTGTTTTTGGAGTTTTCTCTAATCAAAATATTAAAATTTGGAAACTATTAAACATTTTTTAAGAAAGTTTTTAGTTTATCTCCCCTCACACACTGTATGTATTCCCTCCATTTTTTAACTCTCCTTTCCTTTTTTAATTTTATCAATTATTTTTGTATCTTGTTCTTATGTTTTCTTATCCCCACTACAACTACTACCACTTTTTTGTTGTTGCTTTTGCAACTTTTGTTGTTCAGGAGTTGTTAAACTTAAATCGAAATCTAAATTATTTGCAAATAATTGCTCTGTAGTCATTAGGGGAACCTTAGCTACTTCATGGAATATTTTATGGGAATATTTACTTCTTATGGTTTTAATGGTACCCTTGGGCTTACGGTGTAATCCAGCATTAAGTATTGGCACTATCTCGGCGAAATCTTGCAGTTGATAGCCTGTATAGTGAATGAGTGTGGGTGACCAGGGTTTCGCCTCGCCATGTAAACGTAAAGCCATAAAGAGAGCAGCACAAGCCATCTTCGAATCACTCAACGTAATGCAGTCATAATCCATCAGGGATAATTCTAAAATGTAACGGGCTAAAGTTAAGGTGGGCATTTGAGTTTTGGCACAGCGGGCATAACGTCTGAGGAAACGGTACGACAGCGGTATACCCAAATCGTATTGTATGGTTTTGAGTGTTATGATCTCCATTTCTATGAGTTCATCGTGTTTGTAGGCCCCATCGCAGATGTATAGGAAGTCCTCTACCAAGGGTGGGGTCCGTTCGTCGAATTTACATGCTATAAAGAGAGCGGCAGCGCCTAAAAGTTGTAATTTATCTTTGCTAATTTGTTCTTTACATAGAAATAGATCTACTATCTTGACGGCTAAATACAACGTTTCGTGATTGAGTTCGAAAGTTTCTTGAACTTCAACCATCCAGTCGACCAGCAGAGAACGCATCCACGTCGAAATGTGAACCTGACGTTCCATATAGTCGTCTATGGGAAATTCCGATTCACGTTGTTTCAGGTAATTAAAAATGTCACGAGCATAGTGAGACACTAAGAACAAGTCATTCCAGTTGGCTTTGTCTATGTCTTCTACACCTTCTGGCAGCTGCTCGGCTTCGTCTAAAGCTTTCTCGTCTTCGAGTTTTGAATCATCGGTTTTATTTTGTTGCAGTACAACTGATCTCCGCTTGGCAGCCTCGAAATTCGCCGACAAGCGCATGGAGTCGCAGCCGGAAATGTCTTCCAAAGCCGACATATACAGGGATTCTTCAGTCTTATTAAATTCATTAGAAATACGGCGTACAGGTTTGTTAGCCACTTTCTGTACCTGATGATGTTGCAATGGTGGCAACGGAGCTGCTGGTGGTTCATCTGTTTTAACTTTTGTTTTTGCCGCCTGGCAGTTGGTCAAAAGTTTGTTTGTCTGTTCCTCCAAGGGTGCTTTTGAGGTTATGTTGTTAGCATCTTTGTGGTTGCGCGTGGATGCTCTTGTTGCTATTTTAGTGGCCTGGGGAGCGGCCGGCTTCTGTTGTGTTCCCTGTGTTGTTGACGCCTGTTGAAGTATGAGATTTTGGGTTTCTTTCAATAATTGTACTGCTGCAGCATTTTGTTGTCCAAATAGATTTTGTACCAAATCTTTCTTTTTCATCATTTGTTGCTGTTGCTGTTTGGCATCTTCTTCGGTATGCAAAAGCGTCAATTTGTTATTGTTAACATTATTCGTGAGATTTCCCAAAGCAGAACGCTTAATTTTGTCATTTTTCTGTGGACTATGTTCAGCTTTGCGTTTTGCCCGTGTTTGCATTACATCGATATTTTGATCCTGTACATTGCTGGCCGTACGCCTAGTCAGGCCTTTGCGTGCCAGGGGCATCAGTGTGGTCAAGGTGGAGGTGGCCACTGATTGTTTGGAAACTGCACGGGTACTCTTTGTGGGCGCCATTTTAAAAATTTATTTTCTTTTAGTTTGTGTTGTACGCAATTAACTCTTCTTCACAAACAGCAAAAAGAGGATTGTTTTCTTGATATTTATACTTTTCTGTAATAAAATCCTACTTTTTTCTTTTTATTTTATCTCTTGAAGGCGGCTTTATGTATTTTCTAAGGAAATTAATTTAATTTGTCCAATTTTTTAGTTTTCTTTTTTGGTTGATTCTTTTAGCTAATTTTATGTCAAACTCATTTTTCTGCAATATTTAAGATTTTTTTTCAACTTAATTTTGTTTGCAATTGAATTTTCAGTAAAATTTACCTTAGTTTTTTGTGATTTCTGTGTAAATTCCTCAGTATTTATCTTTAAACACCAGGTGTCTTTTTTCTTCCTTAAATGTGAATTTTCTTTATTTTTATTCTATAATTTTCAATTCAATTCTGCCGCTTTGCTGAAGTAACGGCGCTTGCAACTTCTCAAAGAATACGAGCGCATAATTTCAATTTTTTATAAATAGCTTCAAACTTTTTTTAATTAGACGCCAACAGAGACCTGCGCCAACAAATATTAACGGCGACGACTGCTGACACTAAAAATATCGGCGGCGGCTTAAAATCGACTGTAAGCCGGCGAAGTTTAAATTTTCAACGATTTTCAATAAAAACGGAATAGGAGAAAAAAAAAAGAGGGATTTTGGAAGCAAATATATTAGGTCCGTTCGCGTACTTTGCAGTAAAAAATATCCAGTAACTTTATGATAGAGAGTGATTTTTAATTTACTCTCAATCAAAAAAATATCAAAAAAAGTACGCGAACGCAAATTTGTAAAAAAAATTTAAGTAATGCCCTTTTGCTGAAACCTCAATCGCTAACAAAACACCAAAAAAACAAACAATTGAAATTATGATTTTTTTGTAAATAAATGTATATTTAAAGTTAACAAAACATGTTATATCATTACAAATATGTTATTGTTTTAAAACTTCATGTTACAAACATATTAGTAAAATAAAAATCTACATAAAATCGCTAAGAGAAAGACAAACTAAGTGGTTTTAAAAACGCTAGATTGACAATATTTGTTATGATTTTTCACAACAAACTCTTTTAAAAACTAATTTATGATAAAATTATAATAAATCTAATTACAAATAATTTTTTAATATTCGTGTGTTATTTATTTCAAAAAATTTAAAATTTACCAAATTTTTGTTTTCTTTGGTTTGTTTTCAACATATGTTGAATATTTTTACTGGGAAAAAAATATCCAGTAAAATCAAAAAATTCTCTATCAACGAACTGTCATTTTTATCGCTCTCTTACTCTCTTGTTGCAACCCTACAAGAACCGTGACAGTCATTTGATCGGTCATTTGACTGGCACTATTGATGTATTATTTCTATCACAGCTTAGAACAAAGTTTCTATCAGTTTCTTAAGGCAAGTGGACAAAAGTAATGGAAACATTTGTGTACATGTGATTTTTCTTCTCCCTTGCACTTATGAATTCTATCGACTTTAAAACATATATTTGAGCTCCTCACTCTTTTGTTGTTTACCAACCAAGGATGACATAAATATTAGTCAGGATTGACTGATCATGCTTGATGGATATATCTATCACAGTTAACAAAATAAAAATGAAGTATTTATCGGTCATTGTTGACTAATCATATTTGATGAATATATCCGTTAAATGTGACGGCTATACCAATTTACAATAAAACACAATTTACGAAGAACTTTAATATTCATCTGAACATTTTGGAGAAAAAAATGCGGACTTTCATCTGGGGGGCTTGGAGCTCCCATATGAATTAAATAGTAAAATTCGTATATCTGAGAAACTATTAGAGTTAAAATCTTCAAATTTTACTGAAGATCATTTAGAGAATAACGGGCGGACTATCAATGGGGGGCTTGGCACTTCCCATATGAATTAAATACAAAATTTCGTATATCTGGGAAACTATTAGATTATTCGAATTTTTCATAGATTAAATTAAAATCTTAATTAACGTTCGGAATAATTGGCGAAACTGAAATAATTTGCGTGGAATCTCCCATATGTAACAAATTGTATGTCTGGAAAACCATTGTAGTTAGAATCATCAAAATCGTTAAGTGGGTTTCTTATTTATATTGCTTTTAGGGTAGCAAAGCACACTGGGTATAGCTAGTATATAAATAAATAAAATATCTTTGTTTTTACGTTATTGATCATTTTCTTAATGTAAAATTTTTCAGAAACAGATTTTCTGCAAGATGTTTTATATGGAGGATAGGGTTAAATATCGGCCGATCCTCGTAAAACTTGGAGAAAGGATTTGTTTTTAATTTTTAAGAATTTTTTATTCATCCCTGCATAATTTCTCACACAACTTTTGAGCTTGCTCTGTTTTGTTGTTATAAACAATATATTTGCTTCCAAAATCCCACTTTCTGATATCTCGGATCCCGTTTTTATTTAAAATCTTTGAAAATTTAAAAACTAAACGTAGTTGAAAACTTAGCCGGCTGACAGTCGATTTTAAGCCGCCGACGACATATTGAATGTCAGTCGCCGCCGCCATTAATATTTGTCGGCGCAGGGCTCTGGCGTTGTGCGCGTTTAATTTGTGTGAAATTTGAAAAGTTTTAAAAAATTTATAAATTAGTGCAAATAGTTTTAAAATGTTTATAAAGAGTGATTCTAGGTCGTTGTGTATAAGAATTCATAGAAATTAATTAAAAAACAATTTAACAACTTTTTGGTGTAAAAATTTGCTGTAACCGGTGTTTTTGGTAAGTTTAAAAATATTTTTTATTCTATTACAATTTTAGTTTTTTTTATATTCGTAGACATTTAAATGGATTTATAGTAATATTTTTATACCTAATAGGTATTACCTATTTCTATGTTTTTGGATTGTTCTTTAGTTGGCATAAGGATTTTGAGAATGATCTGTGCAAAAAACTTATAAGAATTTTAAGTTCCATTTGGAAAGTGTCAGTATTTGTGTTAAGCAATTTGACATTAATATCTTAGTTGAAAACCTTTGGAATATACATTATTCCGTACTCCAAAATTTTTAGCATTGGATGTTAAAAAATCTATTTGATTTAGATCTGCTGTTGTTAACGTAACAGCTAAAACTATAAAATAATGCGTTTGGTGGGGTTCTTGACCACATGCTGGACATTCATTGGGGACGGCACGGTCTATGCGTGACCAGTTGGCATTAAAGCTGTTGCTCTATCCCGATCTTAGTTGTGCAAGATATACTCTGCAATGAGAGGTGAGCGACCTCCAATTAAGAGATTCATGCGGTATCCTGCGATCTATGAATTGAATGTCGTACTTGGAGTTCGCCCACCGCTCATAGCATACACAGAAGAAAACCTGTTCTAGACCTGTCCAATTGTCTGTTGGAAGTATGAGGTGTCTTTATCGGAAAAGCTATTGGACTTAAAATATTGGTCATAAAAACAAAACCAGTTTATACCTAGAAACCAAAATACCTTTTCTAAAATCCAGACCATAATTGTCCCTATATAAGGTCCCTAGCCGCTATCTAATTCCTCTTTCAAAGTGATCGACAAAAATTAGTTTTTGGAAGTCATTGATTATTTCAAATTCTGTAGAGCCCGTAATTCCCGTCCATAATTGACCATTCCCCATAAAACTTTTCAGACCTAAGCCGACATAGGTTTTTGACCAACTTTTAAAACTAATTTAATTTTACAACATGCCCTTTGATTATGGGTATTTTTAAGATTCCGCATAGTCGAATATAACACACTCACTTTTTTACATTAATTTAAAATTTAAAACTCAACGCCGAGAATATGTAATTTTCTTAAAAATCTAGTATTATTTTTCCGGGAACTCATGTTGTTAGTATATTTATGAAAAATCTTTTACTTTTTAAATTAATAACTACGGAGTACATTTATTTAATACGATATTGATTATGAATTTTATTGAAAGATATATTTTTAAACCATAAATCTTAAATATAATCACAGTAAAAAAGAATACATTTTTAGAATAGGAAAAAAAATTAAATATTTGCCATAGAATTATTTCCACAATTTGATGACACCATCGCGTGCAGCTGAAGCTACATAAATTTGATCTTTATCGGTTTTGCACATTAGTAAATCGGTAATAGCATCATGATGACTGGCCGAAGGCATTTCGGGGCCCGAGCGTGGATTCTCTTCGCTAGAAGCTCTTAGAGAATTAATATCAGCCACATTTCCCATGGGAATAATATGCTCTTCTATCACTTGACTACCCTCAATTAAACGAGAACTAAAATAAAATATAGCAATAGGTTTAAGGTGTCACACAAGTTCAACAAAACTCACTCGTAGTTAAAGGATACATCATTGAGATTATCCTTAGCCGAGGGTACAATTAATGAAGAACCTTTCGGTTGTGTTATATCCCAGAAACGTAAACGTTGATCAGAACTGCCAGTTATTATAAATGGAGCATTATCTACCACACCGCTTAAAATGCCACAAGTAGTAGCCGGATCATTCTATTTTTAAATTGTTAAATGAAACACTTAGTAAAATATCCATTTTATAAAACTTACCATACTAGTGTAGGATAAAACTGGAGCTGTACTGGCCCATAATACGGTATGACGATGACCCGTTTCAATATTCCAAATAGAAACTTCATTATTAGATTGTGAGGCTGATATTAGACATGACGGTTCTGTGGGATGACAAGCCACTTTACGTATCCAAGAATCGGCGGGATGTTTTATTTCGGCTATAGGTAAACGAAATCTTAAATCCCAACAAATATGCTTGCCACCACTAGTACCCGTTACAAGCCAAGAGCCAGTGGGATCTGCACATATGGTGGTGATAACACCATGTCTTAATTCATTTTGCAAACGCCAAGCACTATTTTGCATGCGCGTATCCCAGGCCACTATACCACCATACAGTGTAGCATAGATAATAACACTTTGTGAACATTGTTCATAGGAATGCATATCCACCACCGGTCCATCATTTTCACTATAAAATGAAGAATTTAATTTGATGCTTTATTTCTTTTTCAAACTTACTTTTGATCTAAATGCAATGCTTGTTGTAATGTCATTTTTGAAGAATTTCTATCTATGCGCATTATTAACAAACTGCCATCTTTACCGCCCACAGCCAATGATTGTCCATTATCACAGGCGGCCAATGAATAGATCGGCGTATTGGCCGTATATACTTGCCGTGATTTATTTATGCCATGACTACCACTCAACTTATTGGCATCCCAGAGACGTACAGTACCATCTATACTACCGCTGGCAAATAGTGAACCATATGGTTTAAGTGATGTAAGTTTAATAACAGATTCGGAATGTTCATGTAAATGAGCGACCATAGTACCACCCAAACGCCAACCGTGTGGATAGGGACTGTTGTGTTTATCTAAGTGACTGCGTTGTGATAGTGCTAAAACACTATAACGACTTTTCATTTTAGTGCGCAAACTTTCCAAATCTTTGCGACATTCTGAGGAACGTTCTAGTAAAGAGATAAAAAAAAACATATTATTAACAATATTTGTTATTATAACAAAGAACTCACCCTGCCAATAATTTCTTTCGGGCATCGTGTATTCACCCAAAGAAGTTGCTGCGCTCACTGTAGTTGCCTGAGCTCCCAAAACTATGACACCTGAAGCTGGACTCCCCGATAAGCCTACACCTGGTGAAACAACAACATCTGACAGGGGTGAGGTGGGTGTTATGCCCTCACTAACTCTAGGCTCTAAAGTCATTTTAGTGTTTGAATGTTTATCGACCAAAGCAAAATCATGACAAACAATAAATTTACGATTTAAACTAATGCGGCCATTTGATGATATAGACGGTTCATCGGCATCTTGTTGAGATTTATATTTCAATTTCACCAGGAAATTTTTCATAGCCAATAGTTGCATCTCAACTTGTTCCGTTAGACCTTCTGAATTTAAACGGCGGAATAGCTATAAAAAATATACCTTTTTTACTTTTATTTCTGATAAAACCAATTAAACAAACATGCTTACACTGCTTAAAGTCTGGCCCATGTCGCCATATTGTGGCATCAAACCGGGACGTGTAGTGCTGCGTACTTTAGCTCTCTCCTCCAAAGCGTGAATAAATTTATGAACATCTGCAAATCGCAGAACATTATCATACACCTGTCTCGGTATGGGTGGTAAGATACAATCCAATAAAATGTCTGGTTTTTCGACTTGAATCAAAGGCGATTTAAGAAATTTCGCAATGGCGGGCATTATTTTGCATTGCACATCTATAGCGGATAAAGTACGAGCCATTGTAGCAATCATGCCGCATATTTCGTGTCTGATCCATAAATTGGGATGACATAAGTAGCAGGCAGTATCTTGTATGATTTCGGTAACAGTTGGTTTTTTAATATGACCCAATTCTATGAGAATGGTAACAGCTCTAATTGCCTTGGCAATAACAAATTCTTCACGATCCGTAAAACCTTGCTGTAAAAGAGGCACCAAAATATCAGACACCTGCCAGCCCACATAACCAGCTACTCCGGCGATATTGTCATAAAAAGAACCTCTCAAGTTTTTATCTTCATCATTGAGAAATGTCATTATGTGTGACAAAATAACATCATTGGCTAGTTAATAAAAAGTCGAAATAATTTAAGGATTTAACTCATTTTACAAATTAAACAATTTTCTTACCCTTTTCTTTGCCAAAGAAAGCACACAAATCACAAATATTTGATTCCATTAGAGTCTGCTTGACAATAGCTTTAGGATCGGTTAACAAACTCAACACTGTTTGGCGTATAATCTCATGCAGAGCATTTAGCTCAGCTTCATAACGTCTGGTTGGCATATCATTGGGAGAATTACGTTGTGTTTCTTCCAAAAAATATATAGCTATTTTGGCTAATTTTGCAATATTTCTAGCAAATGCTACTCTAACAATTACTGCACTCTGATCACAGTTTGCCAATTTGCTAATTGATACTAAAATATATTCGGGAAATACATTAGCATCACTTCTCGGTATATCTTTAACCATACTCAGGCAAGCTGTTAGGGTTTCAATAGCTTGAACTTGAACTTTAGCTGAGGAATTTTGAGCCAAGTGAAGCTAAAAATTAAATTTGCATAGTGAATTTTAAAATATTTTTAAAATGATTACCAAACTTACTATATAAGGCAATATACGATCCAGTATAGTTTCCGAAGTTGTATATTTTGAAAGTTTTTGCAAAATTTCCAAAGAACATATTTTCGTATTCGAATGTTTCAAACCACGTATACAGGAAGTTACCACAGTTATAATTAAAATTAAACCATCTTGATCTGGTGACATATTGGCACATGATTCAGAATCTTTCTTTTCCTCCTCTTCATTGGCAATACTCTTCACTTGTTTATCGTCGGCTGACTCAGATTCGGGAGTTAAATCTGAACATTCACCCGATGTCAAAACTTTGATACAATGATTAATATCTGAATGTAAACGCATTATTTTATCATCGGGTGACATTATAGGTGACGAGGAAAACATTTGTAAATACGATTGTAGGAAAGAGTAAAAGTATTCGGGAAATAAACGACCACGTTCTTGATCCAAATAGTCTTCAGCACTTTTACGATTCATTGAATTTAAATCAATCATAGAAGCTAAAAGATCACGTAAACGTTCATTTTCTATGCCCTGTAAATGTTTTTCAACGAGTTCACGTTCACCACTGCGATAGGTTAATAATTGGGAAAATTCAAAAGGAGCGGTACCTTCAGTCCATAATTCTAAAAGGGCACAACTTAAAAGAGAAAGATAAAATTAGGGTTCATAATTAAAAACGTGTGTTTTTGGAACACAGAGTTATTAAGGTATACTCTGATCAAACATTTTAAATAATCCAATATGTAGTTTTTCTTAAGTACTTACCCAGCTGAAAATATATCCATAGCTGGCAGTAGTGTATTACCCGAATAGTAGGGACCCAAACGTATTATAGAGTCAGTTGGAAACATTGAAGCATTACCATCCGCATCATCAGATGACAAAGTTTTAACAAATCTTTCGGGTGCTATATAACAAGTACGTCTTCTGCTGGTATCAAAGAAATATGTATAATCAGCTGGATTATCTTCGGGTAAAAAAGTAGGCTTAAAAGAAGCAAAATCCGACAAAAGTATCCAATTCCATGAAGTTATTAAGATATTTTCCAATTTTATATCACCATGACAGATTTTTTGTTTGTGACACTGATTAAGAGCACATAATATTTGAAAGGTGATCCATTTCTTTTCAAGTACCGTCAAAAAAGGTCTAGTGGAGACACGATCATAAAGACTGTGCTTGACGTATTCACGCATAATGTAAGCAGCTTTGTCAGTAAGCTGGAGATTATAAAATCGATTAATTTACTTTCAGATGCTCAAAATTCAACAATAACTCACCTCCACCCTTTGAAAGGGCAAACAATTAACTGCATTCGCTAAAGTCTTTTTTATATACTCTACTCTTTCTTTATGGTCTTCCAGTGGCAATGTGGGATCATGTTTAACGAAAACCTTCACCACTATAAGACCCTCTTCTGATTTCGCTTTGGCCACCTTAAAGAAACGGGTACTTCCCATGCTGAAAATTACAAGAAATACTCAATAATACGCCTCTATTTAATCTATTGTTGTACTTACTTGGAATCGAATACAATTTCACTGCCAAATTGACCCGAGAAATAATGTTCTACGGGATATATTTGGGATGGTGCTATACCAACTAATTGATTACCCATTTTCCTGCTGTTTATTTATTTTATAATTTCATTAATTTATTATTTTTGCAGAAATATTTTTGTGTATAATTATAAATTAATACTTTTTTCTCACTTTTAATGCAATTCAGAAAATTTTCACAATGCAGCTGTTGTTTTGTTATCAGCTGTGTTAATGATAAACAAATGTTAAAATGATGTTAAGTTAACAGTGAGCAGGGTTGTTATTAAATTAACCCTTGGTTTTTGAAACCATAGAATAATTACACATTTTTTTTTTTTTTTTATACAATCAATTTATATATCCCACATGGAAAAATATAAATTTTTATTAAAAAAATATGGGTAATGTTCACTCAATTCCTAGACTTTTAAAAAATGGATATGGTATTCTTTTCTTACAATAGTAAATTTTGCAAAAAAGAGAACTTTGTATTAATAGAAATCTTTGCACAAATAAATATGTATAATTAGTTAGTCAGTTAGTTAGTTAGTTACTAGTTAGTTAGTTAGTTATTTAGTTAGTTAGTTAGTTAGTTATTTAGTTAGTTAGTTAGTTAGTTAGTTAGTTAGTTAGTTAGTTAGTTAGTTAGTTAGTTAGTTAGTTAGTTAGTTAGTTAGTTAGTTAGTTAGTTAGTTAGTTAGTTAGTTAGTTAGTTAGTTAGTTAGTTAGTTAGTTAGTTAGTTAGTTAGTTAGTTAGTTAGTTAGTTAGTTAGTTAGTTAGTTAGTTAGTTAGTTAGTTAGTTAGTTAGTTAGTTAGTTAGTTAGTTAGTTAGTTAGTTAGTTAGTTAGTTAGTTAGTTAGTTAGTTAGTTAGTTAGTTAGTTAGTTAGTTAGTTAGTTAGTTAGTAGTTAGTTAGTTAGTTAGTTAGTTAGTTAGTTAGTTAGTTAGTTAGTTAGTTAGTTAGTTAGTTAGTTAGTTAGTTAGTTAGTTAGTTAGTTAGTTAGTTAGTTAGTTAGTTAGTTAGTTAGTAGTTAGTTAGTTAGTTAGTTAGTTAGTTAGTTAGTTAGTTAGTTATCCTGAATTAAAAAATTTAATTGAAATGTGTTGGCCAATATTTTACGATAAAATTACAGTAAAATAAATAACTATTATAAATAACAAAATGTATAAACAAAGACTGTTCATGGAATTTGTCCATGATGACTTTTATAAAGTAGTTCCTTAAAACGTTCCTTCCTTTTCGCCTCCATTCGTATACGTCTTAAAACGTCACGCTTTACGTCAAAAGCCAAAGATATATCATTACAATCCTTAGAAGGGAATAAAGAATTCCAAGAACCAAAAATCGTATCAATGCCCCCACAAGTGCGACAGAAACCTAAACACATTTTTATAAATCAAATTTAATCATTTATTATTTTATTAAATGTATTACATCTTACCCAAAAATGTTGCAGCAACACTTTCACTTCTTTTCTGGCCATATAAATAAAAAAGACCTCCCAATTGTTTTAAGGCACTGCCTGTAAATTTCCAATCTAGATCAATAATTTGATGATGTTTTGGAGGAGTACATTCCACGATACTAATCGTTAGCAGCTTATTATTTATTTCGGCTGGGGAAATATCATGAAGTTTATCTTTGGCCAATTCTATATTAAAACACAAGCCTAAAGTGGAGGAACTCCAAGAACCGATGATATCACAAGGAGCCCCTAAATAAAATTAAATATAGTAAGATATATTTCTTATTTCAAGTTAGGGTTATTAATTACCATCTGGATGATCTTCATAATCATTACTTTTACCATCGTAAATACTTTCCAATTTATTTAAGACACGATCTAAAATTTCTGTTAAACTTGATGTTGTAATGCCATCAAAGGTTTCTTCATTTTTCAGATCTTCCTTACTGTTTTTAAAATTTTGTTCATAGCGAGTTGGTAGATTTTCCCCTAAAGTTTCTTTAGTTTCTATTAGAGGTTGATTCAGTTTATTATTACTAGCAGTGGGAACGGCTAAAGTAAAGTTCAAATATGAATAATAAAATGAAATGCTATAATAATCTCTATTTACCATTATTATTTGTCAAATAACTCTGAACAGTTTGAGAAAATTGATCACCATTTTTTGTAGTTTCCGATTTAGTTATTTCTTTAGCCAAATCTAAAGTACTAGTATTTAATTGTTGGGCAACATTGCTCAACAGACTGCCTCCTATATGTGAAGGAGCCGATGGATTTAAACTTATTTGTAAAGCTTTAGTTAAAACTGTGGGATATAATGAAGAATTTTCCAAATTTCTATTATTAATAGTATTTGACGAAACTTCTCTTCGATATATAAGATCATCATAATCTAAAGCTTTTGGTGTTATAATATCAAGCATTTCATCATCATAACTTGGATATCCATAATCTTCATTGAGATTTTCGTAACTATACTTATTACGTAGATAATTATTATTGTGGTGTTTATGGAATAAGTCTTTTCGGTTGTCTTTAAAATCAATTCCATTTAAATTGTTTTTATTTAAATTATCTTTTAAATTTTCTTTATTTAAGAGATACGAAGGATCATCATTTTTAATAATATCTAATATCTCAACTGGATTTTGTTCTTCGTCAATATCGAATATTTCTTCTCCATGCAATGTAAATTTGTTATTATTATTCCTTTCGTATTCTTTATTTAAGTCTTCCTTTATAAATCGTTTAATATATTTCTGGTAATCACTTTGATCTTGATTTCTCCCATTAGTTCTATAGATTCCATTAAAATTTCGCATATTTTGATTATAAATATTTCTATTTATTGTTTGTTGAATCGGCTTTATTTGACGATTTGATTCTATGTTTTGTGCATTTAGTTTGGTAAGGATTATTGCAATAAGGATTAGGAAACACGTTTCATTATAAGACATTTCATGATAGAAAATATAAATAACAATATTTATTGGTTTTTTATATCAAAATTTTAAATAGATTCATTTGTGACAATTTTTTAAAGTGTGCCAGATGTTTTTTTATTCATATTCCAAAGTTATGGAATATAAAGTATATTATATACTTTGTAATCTTCCCGTATTTGGCCATGTCAGCTAAAATTGAGCATATTAAGTTTTGGAACTGGTGACTCTCATACACTCAAACCTCGATTTATGCGATTAATTCGTTTCGCTCAAAAGCGCATAATTCAAATTCGCACAAAGCGATACACTAGCTGCATACGAAATCCACTAATTGGGTTTTAAATAAAAAAGGTCACATTTTCAAATTATTCCCTTGAAAGTCAAACAAAATCGCATATAAAAAATCAACAAAAATTTAATTCTTGTAGTAGTTGATCACTTTTTTTTGGATATATGTGGACCAAAATTTTCCTCAAAATTATTTTTGCAAAGAAAAATTTTAGAATTGGAAACCGCACTATTTCAAATTCGCATAAAATAAATTCGCATAAAACGAGGTTTGACTGTACTTTGATACATTATCTTATCAACACCCTCACAACAATATAATTCCCACACAGATTCGTATCCATAGTCTTAGATCCATCCTAATTTTCTCAGTTATTGACCCTCTTCCAATGTTTCCATCCTAATTTTCCCCAAATCCCTAAGTCACTGGTATAGATCATTTCTTTTATCTAATTTAGATAGTTCTCATTTCACTTATCTATAGTCTCATTATATGACCTTATCCTAACGTTATTTTAATACACCGAAAACAAGACCATATTTGTTTAGAGAAAAAGAAATATTTTAAAAATAATTTGTAATAGAATTTATATATTTATAAAAATCTTTAAAACATATGGCAAAAAAATAAGTCAACTACAGATTATGAAAATCGAAATAACTATATTTTCCAAGAATTATAGAAACATAGATTGCGCATTCAGTATGTAAAAAAATGTTCGTTCTGCGCATGTACGTCATATCAGCCTGGAACTTGAGAAAAAATAAAAGCAAAACATAAACAAAGTGACATTTTTGGAAAATAAAAAATATTTCGATACAAATAAAATACATATTTTTAAATTTTAAAAATATTTATTTAACAATTAATGTACATCAATGTTTTAGTTTAATGTTTTATTGATCTTGCGTTTTCTTTGTTTGGAAAATTCAGAAATTTCGTGGTTTAGGGTTCTAATTTTAAAATACATACGAGCACGAAAGAAAAGTTTTTTAATTTTTTCGCTACAATCTATATTTTGAGCCAACTCCATGTGTTTTTTTAAAAAGCCTTCAGTGATAAGCAAGCCCTCGTTGTTTGTTGATTGAAAAATAGTGTGAAGTGCTTGTATCTTACACATCATTTCTTCAGTTGGTTTTGATAAGCCCCCTTCACTGAGGTGATCGATCCATGTATAAGGTTGAACTTGCAATTCATTTCTTGGCACAGAAATATTTGGTTCTTGATCTTTCAACCTATGGCATATGTAACCAGCAAGGTTTTCTAAGCCATCATACGCCAAATCATCTAATTCTTCCGCCTCAACGTTTTCTTTGTCATTATGTGGGGGATTTATTTGGCTAAATATAACTCCTATAATATATGTACATTAATGAAGCCCATTGCAGTTTCCTAATTATTTAAAATATAAAATATATTTACCAGTAAGCGACTTTTGCGTTCTTTCCAAATCGGGTGTGTCGTCGACCTCAACGTTTGCTGCATTGGACATTACACCATCGTTGCGACCAAGTACGTATGACCTTAAACGGTATCTGAACTCTTCTTGGTCGGGGTGATCATGCAAACCACCTTTAGATCGAATTATACCAAAAAAGTTTTCGAGTACGTCTTGATTAAGGCGATAGGTCAAAACATATTCACAATTATGCTTTGTTTTTAAACTCGTATAGAGACCCTTTAAGGCATTATTTGACTGTATAATACCTATAATTTAAAAAACAAACTTAAAAGATTAAGTGGTACAATGTAAGATGACGTTTTACCCTTTTGAAAAGGAAGTAATGACTTTCTACCCACAGCTCGCATGTTCTTCATCAAGTTTGTCATTTCATCAAGAATTCGGTTTTGTTCTTCAATTGCTAAACCATATGCATGACAACGGGTTCTAGCATCCGCTCTCGGTACTCTTACGCTACTTACACCTCGGTCCTTAAATGTTTAAGTTCTTCCATACATAAATATGGTTGAATATTTTCGGAACCAATGTCTTCAATAATTGTTTTAAAATTCCCGAGATTTTGGACGTCATCGGTGATATTTTCTTTTTGTTCTATATTTTTAATGCAATTATATTCTTGGAGAATTAAAGCTACTATCTTTTTGTTTTCTTGTTGTTCAATTATTGATAATTGTTCTTCGCCTAGTTCTTTATTTTCAAATGGGTCATGTTTTATGGATGGAACAGTACCGGGTTTTAAAAGTCTCCTTTTGGCGAACCCTTGGGTTAATGCATATTTTTATAAATATTTTTTTTAATCAATGTTATATACCAACCCATTTCGTACTGCAACCTATTTTCCACATCTTCATCTTTAAAATGTAGCATGCATACATATGATGTTTTGGGATTTATTTGTTTCTCACGGTCACAAAAACTTACCCATTGCTTCTGAATGGAAGCGTCCGTCGGAAATAAAAAAAAACTAATTTCGCACGCCTTGGAGTTGTTGGTGCTTTTGCAATTTTTCACAGCGCATTTCATATTTAAAGTATTTTATTTTTTTAAATTTTTACAAAATTTTGTAACGTTTTTAAAATTTTTTTTTAAACGTCAATCACTTTATTTGCTGATGTGACGTAGCACATCGAACACCTGTTGATTTAAACCAAAAAAACCTGCGCAATGCGTAATCTATATTTTTATAATTCTTGTATATTTTCTATATTTTTCATAATTTCGGGAGTATGTAAGAAATCCGCCAAAGTTCTCAATGCCACAACACTTGGTATAGCAAATCAAAATATTGGTCTCTATGACTATTTCCAACAAAGATTAAACCATTTTCAAGATAATTATGAAGCAGATTCTTTTAATAAAGACAAAAGAGCATTGACCCGAAAATACAGTCCATTATATGATGAATTTAAAAGAAGATTAGACAATTTCAATGCAGCCATACTTATGGATAAAGATGCTCAAACATTAGCCAATGAAAATTTATATAAAGGTGGCAGTGATTGCCTGTGTGCTTTGGAAAATAAGTCAAATGATAATGAAGATAAAATGCGTTCAAATCGTGGCTTCTTTAAATATTTTGGATTTGATAGCAATTCAAAAGAAAATGATAAAAATATCGCAAAAATAACAAAATCACATAAAGTATCAGCAAATAAGGGAGAAAACAAATCTAAACAGATAGGTCGTGGAAAATCCAAAGCATCTTTCAAAATAGAAGACAAAGGCGCTTTAGTTGAAGTTAAACCGGGAACATTATATGATGAGTACATGAAACAAATCGGAAAAATAATCGATGTGCATATTTCCTAATACATCTCTATTGTACGAGTAACAAATCGTTTCCCTTTAAAAACCACTTAATTATTTTTTTATTTATGTGTATAAGCTATTTGTTATATTTTGCAACAAAATATTTTTAACAAATAAACATTTAGCAATTCAAGTTTTATCCATTCCCATATACGGATAGAAAACATCTGTTTGGGGCACAAAAGTTTCCTTAATCGTTTGGGGCGAAGTCCAACGTAATAAATAATACGGACTGCCAGGTTTATCATTAGTTCCGGACAACTTCCCACCACCAAATGCTTGTTGACCGACAACAGCTCCTGTTGATTTATCATTTATATAAAAGTTACCAGCAGTACATTTAAATTTACGTAAAGCTTCTTTTATAAATTGTTTATCTGTGGCAAATACTGCACCCGTCAAGGCATATTTAGGAGTATTACGCACTAATTCTAGTGTTTTATCAATATTCTTCTCCTTGTAAACAAAAACCGATAGCAAGGGACCAAAGATTTCTTCTTTAAAAAGGCGATCTTCAGGATCACGTACTTCGACTATAGTGGGTTCAATGAAAAAGCCATGTAAATTTGAACAACGTCCTCCGACCAGAACATCACATTGAGAATTTGTTTTGGCATAGTCTAAATAGTCGTTAATGCGTAGAAAAGCCTTTTCATTGATAACAGCCGATGTAAAGCTTTTATAATCACAAACATCTCCAATCAGCAATTGTCTGGTGAGATCACAAAGAGGTTTCTTAATTTTACTCTCCCATAAACTATCTGGTACATACAACCTCGAACAAGCCGAACATTTTTGGCCACTATATTCAAATGCACTTCGTAAAGTACAGGCTACTACTGTGTCCACATCGGCTGATGGGTGGACAAAGTGATAGTTTTTACCTCCACATTCTCCACTTAAACGTGGGTAGGTTTTATGAAAATCTAAATATTTGGCTACTAATTTCCATAAGCTGCGAAATACTGTAATAGAGCCAGTAAAATTAATACCTGCTAAGTTTTGAGAATAAGTTACTGTGTTGCCAAACATAGGCCCATCGGCTGGTATGAAATTGACCACACCTTCAGGTAAGCCTGCTTCACGCATTATCTTGAAAACTAACCAACTAGATAACATGGCATTATCTGCCGGCTTCCACAGAACCACATTACCCATTAACGCTGGTGTAAAGGCCAAATTGCCACCTATAGCAGTAAAATTAAAAGGACTTATGGCCGCAACAAAACCATCTAATCCTCTCCAAATCATATGATTTTTGTAAATTTTTGCATTTGGATTTAGGGGCTCATAATTAACCAGTTCCTTTAAGTATTCAGCACTTAAACGGGTAAAGTCAATTAATTCAGCTGCAGCATCTATTTCTGCTTGATAAACTGTTTTAGCTTGACCTAACATAGTAGCGGCAACTAAATCAGCTCGATATTTAGTGGCCATTAAACAGGCCGCTTTCTCCCAATATTCTAATCGCTTTTCATAAGGAGTATTATCCCAATCCTCTTTCACTTCCTTCGATGTCCTAATAGCTTGATTTATAATATTCTGATCTGCATAATAATATTTAGCTATAATGTTTTTATGTTTATGAGGCATACGTTGGCACCGTTCCTGATTTGTTTTAATTTCTTTGCCACCTATTACAATCGGAATTTCTTCTATATTACATGAGTAGTGTTCTAATGATTTTTCTAAATTGATTAATTCCTCCGATCCCGGTTTGTATTCTAGTATAGGTTCATTTTTATAGTTAATATGATCAAATCTTTTCACTGCCACCACAGATGAAGTCAATGAAGGTTTTGCATCTTTCTGGGCAATTTTGGTAGAAAATCTTCTTACAATTATAAAGGACGATTTTGAAAACATTGTTATATGCTTTTGATATATTTGAATGAACTGTAAAAAATTAGAAGTTTATTATTCAAACATTTGATAAAATTAAATTATTAAAAATTGACAAAAACGATTGGGTATTATTTAAAACCCTTATTTCAATAGTTTTCCATTAAGTTAAAAAAAATTAAAAATCTCAATTACAGTTACAAAAGTTACAAAAATGAACAATAGAACAATGTTACAAAAATTTTAACCGATGTAGAATTTGACCCCTAGTCAAAATTTTGCAGAAAAAACATTTTGAATTTCACTTTCAAAAAGATATTTGTAATTTTTCTTTCACTGTTTGTACAACAAAAATAACGTTTTCCAACACCAATTTAACAGCACAGCTGTTTAACGGTACAAACATATGTTTTAGACTTTTTTGCAACATCTGATTTTTGTTTACAAAAGCTTGTATCAACAAATAGAATTTTAAGAAAAAAATTAAATTACACAATATAACATTAAATGCAACTTACACGATTGTTACTAAAACCAAAAGCTTCACATGTATTGACAGCGTATTTGAAACAATGTAATGAACCACCTTGGACTTCCTACTTTGTCAAGGTAAACAATTCAATTACCATTCCAATTGACTAAAAACCAATATTTCCACAATTTTCAGTTAAAAGATGTTCAGAACGATCAATGGGGTAGATCACATTTTAATTGGACCCTCGATACGGGTACAAATTATCATATTTTGCGTACGGCCTGTTATCCTTATCTAAAATATCATTGTAGTAAAAGAGAAATTCAGGATTTATCATTGGAAGATAAATTTTTTCGTTTTTTGAAAATTATTAATTTGGGTATGTACTTGCTGGTTTTCTTTTGCTTTAGAAGATATGTAATTTCGAATTGGACAGTTAAAAAAATGGGATTGTCTTTTTTAGGTTTACCAATGTTATTTTATGGTTTAGCAGCTATACGTTTAATTAGTCACAAAGAAACTGTTATAATGCCCGACGGAGAAAAGGTCACCATTTATTTTTTATATGCTGAAGATAAAGGCTCTCGTTTTTAGTTGATTTCTATTATTTTGTTTTAAATAAATTATTTTATTAATTTTGTCAATAATTTTAAATAAAAAATTATTGCATACTCAGTTTTGAGAAACTACTCCATCACAGGAATAAAACAAGCGCTAATACATGCTTTTTAATTTGAAATTTATTGTTACACTTGATATACATAACTAAAGAATATATACATAACTATGTTATGTTCGTAAATTCGATACATGTTAAAATTAATTCTTGATCGAACACTTTTAAAGATATTCGAATAATCTATAAATCACTAGGAAACAAAAATATAATTTCACTTTTATTTGAAGCCGCTTTAATCTTACTTCGAATTTCGAACTTTAACATTTTTAATTTTTATGATACATATGAATGTACATTAGAGTGTCGCGTGGACAATTTTTTTTGGGGGATTTTGGGAATTTTACTCATATTTGGGTTTTTTGTAAAAATTAAAAAAACATATTTTTATACCCACCATCAAAAAAGATGGGGTGTATATTTTTTTTGTCATTCCGTTTGTAACACATCGAAATATTGGTCACAGACCCACAAAAGTATATATATTCTGGGTCCTTATTACAACAACAAAATATATTTTAATTTGAAAAAATTGTCGCTTATGTTTAAATTTGATGGCCTAACTGATTTTTATCAGTTTAAAAGATTATACCTTTAGATCTAGTCGTCTGATTTACATTATTTCTTTAATGTAAAAAAAAATTGGAACACTTCTGTTAAACATAAGGAACTATGTAATTCTAGCTTATTCTAAAATCCCTATTTATACAATTTTCATAGGCATTCCAACACTTCCATAATATTTTAGCCGCAAATTAATTATTGTAATTGGAATATAATCTTAAGATTGATAAAATTTTATCAAATAGTTATTCCAATAAATTTTACAATTAAAAATTGTTAATTAATTAGGAAAATGAAAACAATTTAACCGAAGGTGTATTCGAAACCGGTATTTAAAAGTAAAAAAACGGGTTATTCGATATTCGAAAAATCAATATTTAGAAAAAACTGACACTGCTATAACAGAAAAAAGCGGGCTTAAAACCGGTTGAAAAACCGAGTCGATCACCCTAGTAAACAGTCATAGATGGTTTAAAAACCTAAGAATGTCAATAAAATTCTACATAAACAAGTTTTATATGAGTCAAAATCACCCTACCGAATTTTACGAGAATCGGTCCATAATTGACCCTACCCCCCATATAAGCTCCCTCAGAAAACGACTATAACGGTAATAACTTACTTCAAAATGATAGCAATGCAACGAAATTCGACATATACAAGTTTTAGGGGGTAAACATATGTGCTAAATTTTTTGGAAATCTGCCCATAATTGACTCTACCGCCCATATAAGTTTCCCTTCAGTAAATGACTTTAACTCTTGTAACTTGCTTCAAAATGATAGTTAAGCAACTAAATGCAACGTAAACAAGTTTTTGGAGAACTAAAATATCTCCCCCATATGGAGATCGGCCAAATATGTGACCCTACCCCTATATAAGGTTCCCCTTAGAAAATTACTTTAAAGCTCATAACTTTGTTTAAAATCCCAGTAAATCAATGACACTCAACATAAATAAGTTTTAAAGGAATTAAAATCTGTTCCAAATTATATGAAGATCGGCTCATAATTGACCTACCCCCGACATAAGGTCCCCTCATAAAATTACATTAACGCTCATAACTTGCTGCGAAATTATAGTAAAGCAATGTTATTCGACGTAAACAAGTTTTCGGAGAACTTAAACCTCTCTGCCAAATTTTATGGAGATCGGCCCATAATTAACCTTCCCCCCATATAAGGTTCCTCTCTGAAAATTACTTCGAAGCTCATAATTTGCTTTAAAATTCCTGTATATCAACGTAATTGACATTAACATGTTTTATGGAAACCACGAAATTCGAAATAAACAACATCTTCAAAATTATAGTAAAGCAATGAAATTCGACATAAACAAGTTTTATAGGAACATTGTTCTAACTTTTTTTTGAGGATCGGTCCATCATTGACCTTATCAGCCTTTCTCATAGAAAAAATACCAGTATATCGATAAAATTCGTCATGAACTAGTTTTATAGGATCTAAAATCATTCTGTCAAATATTATGAGCATCGGGCCATATTGTATCAAAGCTTTGAAAGCAAAATCTTAGGAGGATCAGTCCAAAATTGACCATAAGTAAATTTACAGGAAATCAAATTGTTAAAAAAATATTAAATATGATGAAATAAGTACCATCATCACCTCAGTTTAGAAAAAATTCAATAAATGTTTAAATTGTGGTAGCAAAAACATCGATTTATACAGTATAGGTAGGTCCATTTTCACTTCAAATTTAAGACACATGATTTCATGGTGGGTATATAAGATTCGGCACAGCCGAATATAGCACTCTTACTTGTTTTATTTTTAAATTAAAATTTTAATTTCTTAAATTCTACATTGTCCATTATTTGAATTTAACATCTCCGGTATGGGAAATAAACGATCCCATAATTGAAAACGTTCCGGAAAGATACCATACGATTTAACATTTAAATTTTCACCAATTTCCAGATATTGTCTTTTGTCTTCGGTATACAAAGGCCATTCAACAGCTTTTAAATAACCATCGGAAGCGTTATTAGGATCACTGTAACATTATGAGTACAAAATTAATATTACAAAATATATAAACTTAACAAATAACATATTACCTCTTTTTGGCAAATTCAAACCAAAATCTAGTTAAACGCTCAATGGTATCGTTTTCAGGATCCGTTTTTTTGAATTGAGGCGTTAATAAGGGCACATTTAGTAAATACAATAACTCATCATGATGCATAGCACCTAAAAGAGTTTCATAAATGAGTATGGTATTGTTATCTATAGATTTTCTTATTGCTTACCTAAAGTCTGGTTAGTGTCAGGATTTACAAAATGACTATAGCGTCCTTTATATGTAAAAAGATAAGTGTAGACGGACGTATATTTTGAAACCATTTGTAAGAAACGATGATAAGCAAAACCAATTAAACCATCACCATACAATTGACCAAATGGTATTAATGATTGGGGAAATTCTAATGGTTTATTTTGGAAATAAAATTTACGTATAGCTGTACTTGCTTCCAAAGACTTTGGCGTTTCTCGTTCATACAGAAAATAGATTTGTGTATATTTTTCAAAATCATCATTAAAATGTTGACGCTGTGTATCATTGCGTAAAGCATCTGTAGACAAGAAATTAAACACATGCTAATTTACAGTTTTCATATCTACTTACAATAGCCGATAGAATAAAATTCGTATTCTGTTATGCCTGTTATTAGAGGAACCTTACTAAGATCTCCTTTGGACATTGTGGTATATGGGTCCTCTATAAGATAACGTTCATAATTTCCACCACAATCGCTTTCTATAACAGGCAGCCAATTGTAGACAGGATTCCAGTTGTCTTCAAACATTTCTTCCATAGTGTTAACAAAATCTAGCATAGATTTCTGAAAATATTTAAAGATTTTTTTATACAGTTTGACTTAAGCTGAATTATTGATTTAGAATTAGAAACTTACTGTTTTTAAACATTTCACCAAATCTTTAATTGGTTTGATTGGACAGTTCAAGAGTTTGGCCTGCTTTTGAGCCAATTCTAATTGGTCTGTTTTATACATAAATTGAGCCAATGGTGAGGCACTCATCATAATGCCGCGATGGAATAAACCCTTAGACATGGGTGACATCATATGCAAACCTACACTGAAACTACCAGCACTATAGCCCCACAATGTCACCGAATTTGGATCCCCTCCAAATTTATCTATATGATCTCTTATCCAACGTAATGCTAAAACTTGATCTTTTAAACCCATATTACCGGCAGCATCAGTTGTTCCGGTAGCTAAAAATCCTAATGAACCTAAACGATATTCAATGGTAACCAATACAATATTTTGATCCATAAAATTTTGTGGTCCCGCATAATTGCTATTGACAGCACCCGAATAAAATCCACCTGGATGCAAATATACTAAAACAGGTTTTCTTGTATTCATATCTTTAGTATAGATATTTAGACGTAAACAATCTTCAGATATTTTTGCTAAATTATCCGTTACTTGTGCGCACATGGGACCGTCTTGAGTAGCATCGAATATTTCAGGTTTCCAGGCTTTTACCGGTAAAGGATTTTGAAAGCGCAATTCACCTACTGGAGGTTGACCATAACGTACACCACGAAATGCCCAAATATTATTACCTAAACGCGTTTCCAATTGTAAGCCTTTCATCTGACCCAGAGAAGTCTCCACAATAATTGTAGAATCTTTTTTACCATTACATATTGTAATCAGCAATGATGTAAAGAATACACCACAAAGTACATTCAATTCAAATATCATATTTATTTATTCCAGGCGAGAGACACTTTCTTCAATAACAATCAACTTTTGAATTAATCATTTAACAATTGCACTTTGAATATTGCTCAGAAAATGTGTTGCTATTTATATGATTTTTAGTAGAGTTAAAATGTTAAAATGTTTTACTTTATTATTCTTAGAATTTGTTACGAAAACCCCCTGAAAAGCTATTAAGGTGGTGTCTCTTGTTTCGACATATTTTACAATTTTTCATTTTCTACAACAAAAAAAGTGTTAAATGTAATATATGTACTTATTAGAATTATGTTTTATTTTTAAATGTCATCCTATTTAAAAAATTATTTACACTGTTTCTCGACAATTGAATTTATTTATCAAGTAGCTTAGTCGGAATTCATTGTTAAGTACTCCTCGGACTTAAATTCGTTTCTATTCTACCACAGTGTTAACCAGTGTACCTATTACACTGTGTGACAGGCAAAATTTACTCAACATGTGCCCTAGTGCGGTTGGTAGATCTGGTTAAGTAGATCATCATATATAATCCATTTTATTTGAAAAAAATTATGTTTGTTGTATTTTGAAGGTCCTTTTTTTCTTTAAAGCTAAGAAACGATAGTATTAAAGCTAATTGGTTTTACAACTTTGGAAATTCTAGTTAACATTTATGGGAAATGATCCATCCCATAACTGGTAACGTTCTGGATAAATACCATTAGATTTAACACTTAAATTTGACCCAATCTCTATATGTATATTGTTTCTTGTCTTCAGTATATAAGGGCCAATCAATGGATTTTAAATAACCATCGGTATTATTATTCGGATCACTGAAATATTAAGATTGAAAATAATACTAATAAACTTAACATAAGAAATACAATTTTAAATTTTTTTAGCAAACTCAAACCAAAATCTATTTAAACGCTCAATGGTATCATTTTCGGGTCCATTTTTTTAAATTGAGGTGCTCTAGTACGAACATTTTACAGACACAACAGCTCGTCATGATGCAAAGCACCTGAAAGTCATATTTATATCGTTGATAGATATAGAAAAATACATTTTCCATAAAATCTATATATATATAAATGAAAGTGTGTTTGTATGTATGTATGTTTGTTTGTTTGTGCTTTATAGACTGCTAAACGGCTGGACCGATTTTCCTGAAATTTTCACAGTTTCTTCCTGTATGTCTGGAAGGAACTATAGGCTACTTTTTATGTTGAAATTTCATGTGGGCGACGTGCCACGCCCATATTAAGAAAATATTAAATTAGTATATCTGAGATAATATAATAGTTAGAGTCGGAGCAACTTTAGTATCAATATAATTATTTAAGACAAAAAGTGGGCGGATTAGCATTAGGGGGCGTGGCACCTCACATATAAATTAAGTACAAAAATTCGTTTATCTTGAAAACTATTATAGTTAGAATATTAAAAATTTGCACGAGTAACTTTAACATCCATGTAAACATTTTGGAAAATAAATTGGCGGACTACCCATGAGGGGAGCAGCACCTCCCATATTAATAAAATACAAAAATTGGTTTATCTGGGAAACTAATAGAACTAAATTCTTCAAATTTTGCACTAAGAACTTAAATTTTCATCTGAACATTTTTGAGAAAAAAGA
The DNA here is from genome assembly GCF_015586225.1 of Lucilia sericata. Lineage (NCBI taxonomy): Eukaryota > Metazoa > Arthropoda > Insecta > Diptera > Calliphoridae > Lucilia > Lucilia sericata. Next base: position 184,767 of record NW_023994299.1, read on the forward strand.
GCGGACTTTCGTCATGAGGGGCTTGGAGCACCCATATAAATTAAATAGGAAAATTTTATATCTGAGAAACTATTAGAGCTAGAATCTTCAAATTTTAATTGAAGAACTTTGACATTCATGTGAACATTCAGAGAATAACGAGCGGACTTTCAATGGGGGGCTTGGCACCTCACATATGAATTAAATACAAAATCTGGGAAACTAATAGCACAAGATTCTTCAAATATTGCAAGAAGAACTTTATTATACATTTTGGAGAAAAAACGGGCGGACTTTCATCTGGGGGCTGTGAGTTACTATATGAATTAAATAGAAAAATTCGTATATCTGAGAAACTATTAAAGCTAGAATCTTCAAATATGAAGATCTTTGACATTAATGTGAACATTTAGAGAATAACGGGCGGACTTTCAATGGGGTCCTGGCACCCCCTATATGAATTAAATACAAAATTTCGTATATCTGGGAAAATATTAGATTTTTTTTAATTTGTCATCGATTACATTAAAATCTTAATTAACGTTCGGAAAAAATGCATCTCTGGAAAACATTACAGTTAGAATCTTAAAAATTATTAAGAAGATTTTTTATTTATATTGCTTTTAGTGTAGCAAAGCACACTGGGTATAGCTAGTATAATATAAAACCCGCTATAAGTACCATTTAAATATCATCTATATTTGGTCTCATTTACTTACCTACAGTCTGATTAGTTTCTGGATTTACGAATTGGCTTCGATTTGGTATGTAATTTTTTTGACATTTTCTTAGTATTGGTTTGTTTGTTCCTTTGAGATCTTTTGAAACTGATGAGAATCATTATAATTATGTAACATCGTGATTGTATTTAGTTAATAGGATTTAATTTTTAACGTCGTAACTTTATTCATTTATATAATATACACATCTATTTGAGTTTTAATGTAGTTTTTACTTCGGAAACAAAAAGTTTTGTTTTCTGGTCACAATCTAAATTTTATGCACATCCGTTGTCTTAAAGTTAGCAAACGTGGTAAGCTCAGAATCCGTTGTCAATAGTGAGCTTACGTTATTTTTTCCCTCTGTCTCTTTACCAAAGAAGACAATGTTTTAAATTTGTCATTTATTTCACAACCAGACCCCTAATATCGCTTTGGAGCTTATAATTCTGTTGGACAGAGCTGAATTTTATATAAGCCGTATTGACGATTTTGGAGATGATTGAACTCCGTTTTTTATGAGGATAAGGCCTTCTTTAATCCTACTTTCCACATAACATCAAATTAAATTAAAAAAAAGTATAAATAATTTTTTGGAGTAAAATAAAAACCATTTTAAATAGACTTCCGTTAAAAACATTTTAAAATTGGTTTCATTGAAATCCGACCTCAGTTTTCGCTAAAATTGATATCGATGAATAGTTGGTCAAAAAAACGTCTGCCCCCTGCGAATATCTTAATAAAAATTAGTTTTTATTTAGACCTTTATATGTATTTATACTTTATTAATACTTTTATAGATATTATGTTATCTTCTTTTATTCTCTCATATTATTTCTTTACTTTTTTCAAAGGAATTAATATGCATTTAGGAAGTATTTATTAAAAATTTACTTTAAATTCTACATTGTGCATTATTAGAAACTAACATTTCATTTATGGGGAATAGGCGATTCCACAACTGAAAACGTTCCGGAAATATACCATTCGATTTAACATTTAGATTTTGACCAATATCCAAATATTGCTTCTTATCTTCAGAGTACAATGGCCATTTAACAGCTTTTAAATATTCATCAGAAGCATTATTAGGATCGCTAAAACGTAAAAGTATATTAAATAAACATGCAATTATAATAAAAAAATCGAGAAATAAAAATTTACCTTTTCTTGGCAAACTCATACCAAAATCTAGTTAAACGTTCAATTGTATCATTCTCGGGATCAGTTTTCTTTAACTGAGGTGTAAATAAAGGAGCATTTAACAAATACAACAATTCATCATGATGCATAGCCCCTAAAATTATTATAAAATAATTACATTATCGTTTAGGTTTTAATATTTTCTCTTACCTAGAGTCTGATTAGTTTCAGGATTTACAAAATGACTATAGCGTCCTTTGTAGGTAAATAGATATGTGTAGACAGGCGTATATTTAGAAACCATTTGCAAGAAACGAAAATATTCAAAGCCAATCAAACCATCGCCATATAATTGACCAAAAGGTATTAACGATTGTGGATATTCCAGCGATTTATTTTGGAAATAAAATGAACGTATAGCTGCACTGGCTTCTAAGGACTTTGGCGTTTCACGCTCATAGAGAAAATATATAGGCGAGTATTTGGCAAAATTTTCATTAAAATTTCGACGTTCCGTTTCATTGCGTAAAGTGTCTAAAAGAATGATATTAATATGCCCAATCAGCTATTAAAAAGAACCCATTTTTACTTACAGTAACCTATATAATAAAATTCGTATTCTGTAGTGCCGATTATTAGTGGAACTTTATAAATATTGCCCTTGGACATTGTAGTATAAGGATCCTCAATTAGGTAACGTTCCTGGTTTCCACCACAATCATTTTCTATTACTGGCTTCCAATTTAGGACGGGATTCCATCCAAACTCAAACATGGCTCTTGAGGTGTTGACAAAGTCCATCATGGGTTTCTGTAAAAAGTTTTTGTATCAACTATTTTTGTAATTGTAACTTCGTATGTCAACTTACGGCTTTTAAACATTTTACCATGTCCTTGATTGGTTTAACTGGACAGTTTAAAAGTCTTGCTTGTTTTTCTGCCAAATCTAATTGATCTGATGTGTATTTAAATTGACCCAGTGGAGAGGCACTCATCATAATACCTCGATGAAATAAACCTTTTGCCATCGGTGACATCATATGCAAACCAATACTAAAACTACCAGCACTATAGCCCCATAAAGTTACCGAATTAGGATCACCACCAAATTTATCAATATGTTGCTGTATCCAGCGCAAAGCTACAACTTGATCCTTTAAACCCATATTGCCGGCAGCCTCTGTAGTTCCAGTGGCTAAAAATCCCAGCGTACCCAAACGATAATTTAAAGTAACTAATACTATATCACGATCCATGAAATTTTCAGGCCCAGCATAACTGCTAATAGCAGCAACGGCATAAAATCCTCCTGGATGCAAATACACTATAACGGGCTTTCTTGCTTTCGTATCTTTAGTGTAGACATTTAAACGCAAACAATCCTCAGATAGATAGGTTAAGTTAACCGTTACTTGTGGACATATAGGACCATCTTTGGTTGCATCATACACTTCGGGTTTCCAGGCTTTTACAGGTTGCGGATTTTGAAAGCGCAATTCACCAACAGGAGGTTCAGCATAACGTACACCCCGAAATGCCCAAAATTTATCGCCTGATCGTGACTCCATTTGAGTACCCTTCATCTCACCCAAGGAAGTATTAACACAAATAGTGGGATTTGATTCGGCATGACAAATTATTAGCACACTTAGTGCCACTAATATGACACAAAATATTTTTAATGCAATAATCATAATAGTACTTTTCAATTACACTTGACTTGTTAATTTGTAATTTAACAGAAGTTAATTGGAAATCGTATTGAAAATGTACCGCTATTTATATGATTTGTTGTAAAGCAAAAATATTATATGCAATTGAACACATACTTACTGATTCATAGAATTGCTTTTGGAAAACCCCCTTTGTTTATAGTTTATTAAGGCAGGGCTAGTTTGTTAGTTCTCCATTAAAAATACCACAAATTAGCAAATTTGTTTTAATAAGAGTAATTGTACAACGTAGGACCATCCTAATGATTGGTTTGATTTCATATTAATTTCATTATTCTTGACTTGACTTTTAATGACATCTGTTATCTTTTCAACAAACCCACCTGTTTTTTTCTTTGATCAGTAAAGAGGCAAGCAATTGTATTTTTTTATATAAAAATCGGGATCGGAGAAGTGCAACTAATACATATAAACATTATTTGTATACCAATTTCATATGTATGTTATTTGAAACCCTTCTCAACCATTCATTCCAGTTCCTAAAATCCTAATTCATTAAAAATAATCATATCGGAATAAAATTCAGCACGATTATTTATGTTTTGTACATATACAAATTATTAAAAGAAAATTTCCCCCAATCGTCCTAAAATTAGTCATAGATCCCATCCATACAAGGTTAGGAATATAAAATATAGAAATTATTTTTCAAAATATTTTTCGAATCGACCTATAATTGGCCATATCTATTGGTAATGGTAAATAACTCATTATTTAGATAATATTGATATCGGGATCAATCCCGTAAAGGGACCTCCTGAGGGTCCTTTCACCCTCAGCTTAAAATTCAACAGAAATATGTTTTATATACGTATGGAAGTGATTTTTATTTTTGGGCCACTTAATCGCAAATAACTCGTTACCAAACTACAACATTAGATAAAATGCGACACGGTCATAGCTCCCATATAAGATCTACTTCTGAAAATCAAACAAACGCACAGAATTCGATTCTGTAAATTTAAAATTATTTGCAAATTTTAAAATTATTTGCAAATTCTTATCGCCCGGCAGAAAACATTCCGTAAATAACGTAAATATCTGATTTGAATCCAGTAGTGCTATTAATCTCTCTCTCCAGAACTTTTAGCTTCTCATAGCATTGTTTGAATATGTGGATATAAAAATAAATATTTTGGGTATCTCTCCTCGACTCGTATCGTCACTCAATTCCCTTATCAGTACTCAATATTAACAAGTAAGAAAATATAGTAGGTCATGCCATATGACTAATACCCTACACTAGTTTTTTATTTAAATTTTAAAATGTTTTTATACTATTTCTTTTGTAGGATTTTACCTCAATTTCTATATAATTATATTGACTTAAAACTGATTTTCAGAAAAGGGCTTTGTATGGGGCTAAGGTCGAATATTGGCTTATACATACTTACAAAATATGATAAATGAATTGGAAAAGGAATTTTCGGAAGATCTATGGTTGGCTATGAACCCAACATAGCGAAAATCGGCAATCTTACTTTTACTGTTATAAAACTTAGCTGAGTTTATATTGGTAAAGTTACATTTATATATAACATAATTATGAGCTCCAACGTCAGCACAAACGTATAATACCCTCTCCAATATACATATTGAGAATAATTAGATATGATCGAGGTTTGTATATTTCTAATTGATTCTAATATAATTGATCAAACCTATTGTAATACAAAACATAATTTATTCCTAAGCTCTCACTAAGTTAAGTAATTTAAATTTCAAATAAATGAAAGCTGAACTCCAACTCTAATAATATTTCATGTTATATTCCAAACAATAATTTTTACATTCTCTAATAAAGTTATTTATTAGAGAATGTGTCACTTCTAATAAAACCACAATGTATAAATATTAATGGATTATAGTATGTTTTATTGTATTTTATATTATTTATAACTTTTCGTTAAAATAATATTACAATAAATAATATTTGCCTTAAATATGGCATTGCTCTCTAATTGGGTTTAACATTTCCGATATGGGAAATAAACGATCCCACAACTGTGAGCGTTCTTGTAACTCGGCATTTGATTTAACGTTCAAATTTTGACCAATTTCTAAATATTGTTTTTTGTCCTGGGAATACAAAGGCCATTTCACCGATTTTAAATATTCATCGGAAGCGTTATTGGGGTCTCCCTTTTTGGCAAATTCAAACCAAAATCTAGTCAAACGCTCAATTATGATATTTTCTGGATCGGTTTTTTTGAATTGCGGTGTAAGTAGAGGAAGATTTAGTAGATACAGTAATTCATCATGATGTACCGCACCTGAAACGATTATGAAATAATCGTATTTATTAGCAGCATATACATACATATACTGTTCATTTTCACTCACCTATTGTCTGATTCGTATCAGGATTTACAAAATGACTATAACGACCTTTGTAGTTAAAAACATACGTATAGACGGGAGTAAATTGTGAAACCATTTGTAAATAACGAAGACTAAAACAAATCGCTCCATCACCATAAAAATCAACAAATGATTGTAAAGATTTAGGATATTCAAGAGATTTATTTTGAAAATAAAATGAACGAAATGCAGCGCTAATTTCACGCGATTTCGGAGTTTCACGTTCATAGGAAAAGTAAATAGGTGCATATTTTGCAAAATCTTTATTAAAATATTCACGTTCTGTATCATTGCGCATAGTGTCTGTATGAATTCAAAATATGTTTAAGTTAGCTCTTAATATAATAGGTAAAATACTTACAATAGGCCAAATTATAAAATTCATATTCTGTCATGCCAGTTATCAGAGGAACTTTATAGATATTACCTTTGGACATGGTAGTGTATGGATCTTCTATAAGATAACGCTCTTGATTTTCACCACAATCATTTTCTATAACGGGCACCCAATTTAGTAGAGGATTGTAACCATACTCAAACATGCCCATTGTCGTATTCACAAAATCCATCATGGATTTCTGGGAAAAATGAATAGATCAATGTGTCAAGACTCATTTTAAAATTCAGTACAAACTTACCGTTTTCAAACACTTCACCATTTCCTTAATCGGTTTCACTGGACAGTTTAAAAGTCCAGCTTGTCGTTCTGCCAAATCCAATTGATGTGTCTTATATTTAAATTGAGCCAATGGTGTACCACTCATCATAATACCTCGATGAAAAAGACCCCTCGCCATGGGAGACATTACATGTAATCCAATACTGAAACTACCAGCACTATAGCCCCATAAAGTTACCGAATTGGGATCGCCACCAAATTTTTCGATATGTTGTTGTACCCAACGTAAGGCCATGACTTGATCTTTTAAACCCATATTACCAGCAGCATCTGCAGTGCCCGTAGCCAAAAATCCCAACGAACCTAAACGATAATTTAATGTCACCAATACAATATCTCGATCCATGAAATTTTCTGGCCCAGCATAAAGGCTAATAGAACCACCAAAATAAAATCCTCCCGGATACAAATACACAATAACTGGTTTTCTAGCTTTTATGTCTTTAGTATAGACATTTAATCGTAAACAATCCTCGGATAGATAGGTTAAATTAACTGTTATTTGTGGACATATGGGTCCATCTTTGGTGGCATCTAAAATTTCGGGTTTCCAGGCCTTAACCGGTTGTGGATTCTGAAATCGCAATTCACCAACGGGGGGTTGGGCATAACGTACACCTAGAAATGCCCAAAATTTATCACCTGAACGCGATTCCAATTGTTTGCCCTTCACTGCACCGAGGTGAGTTTCTACACGAATTGTTGGTTTAGATTCAGCATGGCATATTGTAAACATCCATAGCGTTATTAATATGCGACAAAGCCTTTTACATATAATGATCATATTTATAACTTCAGCAGAAAAACACTTTAAATTGCACTAGACTTGTGTGTTTGTCATTAAGTAAACGCAAATTGAAAATTGTATTGAAAGCGATTTACTTTTTATATGACTTTAAAAGAGAATTTACTTTGGAAAACCCCTTTAATAATGAATTTGTTAAGATGGTGCCAGTAGCAGCTTTATAATATGAAAATTACTTTAATATGTATTCCAGAATTATACATACGAAATTAATCATTTAAATCTTTGGGTATAGGTATCTCCCTATTGTTGTAACAGGTTTTTTATTCTTGTTAATATATTTTTAAGAGACTTTTTGATGACTGTAATATACATAAATGTATGTACTTAGTATGTGAGGAATGTAATTTTTCCCTCCCACCTGCTTTCAATATTGGCTAGAGATTTTAAATGCGACAGTAATTGTTTTAAGTATTTAAATTAAAAAATTGAGAATTGTTACTACTGGTTTCGGTGGTTGGCCTTTTAGGGGCCTTGTGCCAATTATAGACTTTTTTCTGAGTTTTTTAAGACTTATTCCATTATACTGAATTTTTTCAGCGTCTTGTTTTATGAATCTGATTTATATCGAATCTGAATAACGAAATTACTTTAAACATTATAAGCGTTGGCATGAGTTTCGGAAGAAGACCATCTAAGTGGAGTTGAATTAATATTGGGCGTGGGCCAAAATTACGGCATACGATACCGGTCGTAATATCTATTCAAATTCTATTAATATTTTCCAATCAAACTACAGGCCAATAATTTTATGAAATTTATCACATACGTCTCTTTCGGACGTAGACGAGGACACGGATGAAGCCTATTGAAAGTGATGAAAATCGGTCCATTATTTCACCAAGCCCCATACATCCGATCTACCGATTCCTTTACAACGAAGTTATACATATATAACCACAAGTTATACTGTCAATTTTCGTAATGATCGGGCCTCATTTGATCCTTGCCACCGTACAAACTTACCTTACGTCCATTATTGACCTATAAGCATTAGTATGAAATTCAGCACAAATAACTTATGTAAACATAAATCCCTCCTCAGAATTTTATGAGGATCGGTCCTTATTTGACCCTACCCGATGCTTAAATATATTGGAATCGATCAAAGCGTGATTAGCAATCTCCAAATATTTTAAATTACAGTAGCACAGTGTTCTGAAACCTACAGAAAAATTATTTTAATTTTCCATGTAATAATGTATATTCACACTAAATAATTATTTCCATTTAATCAGATTTCTATATAAATTTAACAACAAATTCAACAACATTTATTTAAAATATTTTTCTTTAACTATCACATTACAACAATACAAGTACATAAGGGGGAAACTGTATTTAAAAATCTCACTTTGAAATCATAAATACAATAGTTTTTAAGTCATTTGCTCGTACAATCTGGTTTGGTATTTTCACATGTTTCATCGTAATCCGACAGAAGTAAATGTTTAATAGATGCCGAAAATTTCGTTAGCGAACAGGGAGCATCACAATTGGGTATGGCCAACTCTTTGGGGAATTTATCATCACTATTGTAATAATAAACAATCTGTAAAATAATAAAATAAGTTGTCAATTTAGATAAAATGGATAAGATAAAACCATTTTATAATAATTTAAACATCACTTTTAGAATAAAAAAAATAATTTACCTTAACCTCAAAATCATCTTTAAACAGGGAACTATGATGCAATTCGAAAGCTAATGCTGAAGCATATTCCGGTAATTTCGCCGTTTGATCCAAAATATTTAAAGAATTCATAACATTTACTAGCGTTACATCATGGCCAGAATATAAAAATATTTTACGATCTGGATTCAAATTGCGCTTTCTTTTATCAATCATTTTTGAGTGAATTTCATTTAGAAATGCACCACCCTTAACTTTTTTCATAAGATTTGTTTCCGTAAAGAGTACATAACTTCTTTCGGCCAAAGGTTCCAAACGGTCGGGATAGATGTTTTCAGCCCAATCGGGTAAATCTAAACCAGCTTCACTCTCAATTTTCAAAGTATTATATAAGTATTCAACATCCAATACATTGCTTATATTCTTGCCCGTATGTCGTGTTAAAAGTTTATACAGTTCAGCATTTTCTTCGTTTAGCTTTTTCAAATCGGGTGGTGGATTTTTGTATAATTTATCTAAAATTGTATCATATTTGGCACAGGGTTTCTTTTGGGCCAATAGCTGTAGAAGAAATGGATTAACTAAATATAATTATATTTCGAAACATCTATTACAAATTGTCTGTGTAATTACCGTATCTTCTTTTCTGGGTATAGAATTAACTGGCACCGGTTGCCATTGTATTGGCAAAGGATTACTATGTTCCAATGGAGGCATAAAACCTGCCAATAGACTATTAGCACTCATAATACACCTCTCAGCTGCTGAACTTAAGACCCTAATTTGTTGCTGCGTATAAAGACCATTCGGCGGCAGCAGTCGATAATATCGCATTCTCAAGTTTTTGCCCAAATTATAAGATTGAAGACTACCTTTCTAAAAGAGAAATGTTGTTCCATAAATTATAGATTTTTATACAAAATGTTCGATAAATATTATTTTTATAGAAAATTATCAATAAATTTTCTTATATAGAAAATTGTCGAAAAATTTAATTTTTTTTTTAATTTTTCATAAATTTTCTATAAATAGAAATTGTATTTTTATAAAAAATTGTCGATAAATTTTCATTTAATAGAAAATATTCTTTTTATAGTAAATTTTCTTATAGAAAATTGTCCATAAATTTTCTTTTTATTGCGAATTTTCGATAAATTTTCTTTTTATAGAAAATTTTCGATAAATTTTCTTTTTATAGAAAATTTTCGATAAATTTTCTTTTTATAGAAAATTTTCGATAAATTTTCTTTTTATAGAAAATTTTCGATAAATTTTCTTTTTATAGAAAATTTTCGATAAATTTTCTTTTTATAGAAAATTTTCGATAAATTTTCTTTTTATAGAAAATTTTCGATAAATTTTCTTTTTATAGAAAATTTTCGATAAATTTTCTTTTTATAGAAAATTTTCGATAAATTTTCTTTTTATAGAAAATTTTCGATAAATTTTCTTTTTATAGAAAATTTTCGATAAATTTTCTTTTTATAGAAAATTTTCGATAAATTTTCTTTTTATAGAAAATTTTCGATAAATTTTCTTTTTATAGAAAATTTTCGACAAATTTTCTTTTTATAGAAAATTTTCGACAAATTTTCTTTTTATTGAAAATTTTCGACAAATTTTCTTTTTATTGAAAATTTTCGACAAATATTCTTTTTATTGAAAATTTTCGACAAATATTCTTTTTATTGAAAATTTTCGACAAATATTCTTTTTATTGAAAATTTTCGACAAATTTTTCTTTTATTGAAAATTTTCGACAAATTTTCTTTTTATTGAAAATTTTCGATAAATTTTCTTTTTATTGAAAATTTTCGATAAATTTTCATTTTATTGAAAATTTTCGATAAATTTTCATTTTATTGAAAATTTTCGATAAATTTTCATTTTATTGAAAATTTTCGATAAATTTTCATTTTATTGAAAATTTTCGATAAATTTTCATTTTATTGAAAATTTTCGATAAATTTTCATTTTATTGAAAATTGTTTTTTTTTTTTTTGAAAATGTTTGGATAAATTTTCTTTTAATATAAATTGTCGATAAATTTTCTTTTTATAGAAAAATTTCGATAAATGTTCTTTTTATGCTAAATTTTTGATAATTGTTTTTCTTTTTTTATAGAAAATTTTCGATAAATGAAAATTTATCCAAACATTAAAAAAAAAAAACAATTTTTTATAAAAAGAAATCTATCGACAATTTTCTATAAAAAGAAAATTTATCGACAATTTTTAATAAAAAAAATTATAGACAATTTTCAATAAAAAGAAAATTTATCAACAATTTTCTATAAAAAGAAAATTTATCGACAATTTTTCTATAAAAAGAAAACATTTTCGATATTTTTTTATGAAATTGTTGATAAATTCTTTTTTTTTTTCTAAACATACCTGAGTCAGTGCTCCTAAACCACCAGGCCATTCATGCGTAGCATGTGAATCATTAGGATATAGTTCACTTGGATTCTTTTCACCATGTCTAAAAAGCTTTAATAAAATTAACTTTTCTACAAAATCCGTTTAACCTATCAAAAAATAAATAAATACTACACCATTAATGACGTTTACATTTGTTTACATTTTTGTAAATATGCCAAATTAACAGCATTTATTTTTTTTTTTTTCTCATTTTTTCTCACTCAAATTTTATGTTTATATACAAAAAGAGCACTTACTTTCTCTTTCAATAGCAATGTTTGTGAGAGTTCAAAGAAAACAACAAATTGTAAATGTCATTGATGATCAATGTACTTGTCGCCTACGTCATACTTACAATTGATATCATACGTAAATTTCGTAAGCCACGTTCATCATTTGTATCACCAAATACAAAATAGGCCATCATTACAGTGCAGAGGGCACCACCCAAGATCATTACCGAGATTTTGGTGCCACGCCTGGACTTACAATCGATCTTAGCCATTTTTATTATTTATTATATGGATGGATTTTTTTATATTAATATGCTGTTTTTCATTTAATTTTGAAAACAATTATGTTTTATATATTTCTTTAATTAATTTGCATTTGTTTGATTTTAAATTTATTACACTTTTGTTTAATACATTTCTAAAAATAGTTGTACGAGGTTTTTTTCTACTTTTTTAATTCTAAATTATTGTGGTTAAAATGTTAAAAGAAAATTTTTGTTTTATTTTAAAAGTTTTTCAACCTCTTCGTACCGAAAAGTATGTTCAACTGATTTTTTATTTAAATGCGCTTTTTGCACATTTAATGTGTGTGTTTTTCGGTTTGAGTACAGATAGTGAGCGAGATACTAAACGAAAACCAAGCGCGTAAATAAATCTTTAGACACCGTATACAATTTATGTCTGTAAATAAATATTTTGAAAATATTTTGTCTGTCCGTCTGAGTGTAAACAAATAAAGTGGTAAAGTGAGTTTTATTTCATACAAATACCCTACTGTGAGTAGTGGTAATTTATATAATTGGTTCGTTGAACACATATTTTTAAAATTTTTGTTCAGTAGAGCATGTCTGCAAGATTGTTAAAATTTCTACAACCATAAACATATTATGATTAATATTAATATTTTTAATAAATAATAATTTCTAATATTTTAATATAATTAAATACAATCGTAATATTCTCTTAATCAAACTATCTTTTGATGCAATTATATTATGGTTTAAAATAATCATATCATTTTTTAATGTAATCATATTATGATCCAAATCAGATACACTAGTGTATCATTAGATGCAGTTGGTATTAAAATTAAGGATTCTTAAAGTCGTATATGACTTCTCTCACACATAAAATACTCTTGTCTAAACAATTTCACGATATGTAACAGGGATGGATAATTTGATACATTTTTACTTCTGTTTGATATTATTTCAAATTCACAAAACTAATTTTAATATTTTTTTGATATAGTTTTCGAAATTTTTTTCTTTTAGAGAATATTTTCTATACATTTTCTTTCTATTTATAGAATAATTTTTCTATAATATTTTAATAGAAAATTTTTGATAAATTTTCTTTTTAATTGAAAATTTTCTATAAAATTTCATTCTAATAGAAAATTTGAAAAAAAATTCTTTCGATAAATTTCCCTTTTAATAGAAAAGTGTTTGATAAAATAGTTGATAAATTTTCTTTTTAACAGAAAGTTTTCTTTTTATATTTTCAATTAATTTATTATTTTTATAGAAAATTTTCGAAATATTTTTAATAAAATTTATTTTTATAAAAAAGGTTTGAAGTGTTTTCTTTTTTATAAAAAATGTTCTTTTTAATATAAAATTATCGATAAATTTTATTTTTAAAATATTTTTTTTAGAAAAGTTTCGATATATTTCTAATTTATAGAAAAACTCTTTTGTTATTAGATAATTATCGATAAATTTTCTGTTTTTAAAACACATTTTTTTTAAATTCATTAATTTTAGATAAATTGTTTGTTTAAAAAATTTCTATAAATTTTATATAAATACTTACGAAATTCGTGGCACCAGCCAAATTTGTACGTTGACTGTACATTCTTATCTTATAGGAAAATATCAATAAAAAATTCTGCTATAGAAATTGTTGGAAAAGAACCCACCTCCGTTCTCCTAAACCACTATGTTAGAAGTAGAACTGCATAACAATTATATTTGTTTTTTCCGCATAACATTTTCTGTAATTTTAACTCTCTGAATGTAAAATTTCATTTTCCGTCCCTGGTTAGTATTCTCTTAAGCATCTCACAGAGCATTTTTATTGAGTGTAAATTACGTCAGACACTCCCATAAAAAATAAACAAATATTAAACCCCGATAATCTAATTAGTATTCTAACAAAAACAACTAACACTCACACGAGTCTAGAAATACTGATAAGAAAATATTCATATTTTTGTAGATGTTAAAAAAATACAGAAACGTGCTATATTTGGCGAAATGAAATTAAAAACATTACTTTTTTAAAAATTAGTAAACTACTAAAGAGTAGAGAACCTATAACTGCTAGTCCTGTAACTAGTTACTTGGGGGTAGGCAGATGTTCTTTATGAAAACCCGCTTATTAAAATTAAACGCTCTATCAAATTCCGTGAGATTAGACTGAAATTATACTTATTACAAACGATTTACGTATAATTTAGAATTTGTATCTTTATACTAAATTTGTGGAACCGATCACTGATATGGTACCACCGTACATGGGTAGGGTATGCTACGGTCGTTTAGTTGGCCTTTAATTTCTTATTTATATTGTAACGGTTGTTTTTGCTGTAGTTTAAAAAACAATTGAAAATATTGAAACTGTAAGCAACAAACAAGGAACCGACTTGCATTTCATAACAAATGTATGCCAGCAACAAACAATCTAGTTTATTTTATGATTTTTCCACAATTTATTGATTTATATTGAAATACATACAATAAAATAACAAAAAAGAACGAATAGTCGGTCAAGACCGACCATTTGTTTGGGTTGTATCATGATTCAAACTACATGTATTTTTTTAGTTATCACCCTTCAGCAAACGAACGAACGATCAGCCCTACAGATTGGTCGTTTGCTAAAGGGTCAAAACAGACCAATTTTAACCAAATTTAATATCAAGGAATTGTTTTCAATTTGGAAAACTGTAGTTTAATTAATAATTATATTTTGCACCCGGAAACCGAGTCTATATTAAAATGTTTAACTATATAAATACATATTATCACCCTTCAGCAAACGAACGAACGATCAGCCCTACAGATTGGTCGTTTGCTAAAGGGTCAAAACAGACCAATTTTAACCAAATTTAATATCAAGGAATTGTTTTCAATTTGGAAAACTGTAGTTTAATTAATAATTATATTTTGCACCCGGAAACCGAGTCTATATTAAAATGTTTAACTATATAAATACATATTATGTATTTACTTAGACCAAACTATGATTTAGACCTTGATTAAGATGTAATCCTTTATTATTTAAGTAATTTACAAATGTGACATAGTTTTAGATAAAAATTTCAATGTTGAACCTTGTACATCGCTCATTAATACCTCTTGAACGTATGGTAACGATTTCATGCGTCCCAGCCAATCAAACAGCTTTGGATGTGTTTCTTCAGTAAACGGGCGCAAAAAATACATGCTGCTTATCGAAGTTATACAACTTAAATCTGCAATGGATATGTGTGGACCAGCCACATATTTATTATACCCAATGAAACGTTCCATCATATCATAAGCCTCATCAATCTCCTTAAACTTCTCATCAGGTACATTAGTTCTTAGACCCGAGAATATAGGTCCATACGTTTGTTTGACACACATCATAAAAAGTACACCATTTTCAAAATGTAAAAGTTCATTGACTTTTGCACGTCGATATAAATCCTTGGGATACCAATTGCTGTCACCTTTAACATAACGATCGACTAAATATGTCATGATGGCATGTGAATCGCCAATGAACTTATGTTCTTCAGTTTCTAAAGTTGGTACGGTATGAGCAGGATTTTTTCTTAAATAATCTGCTGTGAGATTTTCTTGTAATCGCGGCTTGATCTCACGAAACTCAAAATCAATATTTAAAGCTTTGAGAGTAATTAGTACCGCCATAACGGTGGGACTGGTAAAAGTTCCGTACAGTATTGGTTTGCTAGACATTGCTGAGAGTAAACTAAATAATTTGCTCGTATAAATGTTTAATTTTACTTTCATTAGAGTACCTGTACGAAAGTTCAGTTTTATATTTGTTTTTAAACATGTATACAATCTTATCGTTGTTGTGTTAAATTTGGAATGAAAAAAATTATTTTGCAACGAACATATCTTTCGATTTTTAAGTTTCGTTTTTGTTCAATGAACCTGTTTTAGCATTTATAAATACGAATAATATTAACCATAAACAGTATGGGGTTGAGAGATATAAATGTTAAAAGTAATAAATAGAATAGACCTTATTCCGAAATTGTTTTTTTTATAAGAAACATGTTAAATACAATAAATCATACATTTTATACATAATTTATTTCACCATAAATAAATTTTCAACAATGTTTGGAAATAACATTAAAGTACATAATGCCTTAAACTCTCTAGCAAACATTATCACTTGGTTCCTCTACCAAGTAACCCTCATTGGAACGATATACATTATGATTCTTCTTGAGCTTTTTACGATTCCAATTCTTTAATACCGTTTCATGATTAAAACGCTTACGTTTGCGCAATATAACATCTCGTTCATCTACATAATCGTCTTCTTCGATTTGTGGTAATGATGCTATTTCTGTCTCCCCATTATCATAATACTGATACAAAACTTCTCTAGGCGGGGAATGCATGAATGTTGTCGTCGGTACATGCAATTGATATTCAAAATCACTGGGATAATTAACTCTACCAAAACAATCCACCACATATGTGGCCGTATTACAATATGGCTGCCAGTGGTCGGTATAGGTACGAGTGTACGGAGTTACCTGATGTTCAACTTGGGGTATATAGTAGCAGCCAGGACGATAATATTCATATGGATAAGCTTGATTGTAGGGTGTAGGAATACCATTGCTAAACAATCGAACACCTGACACACGCTTACGCGACATTATTTATTTTTACTCTCAACTTAAACTGTATTAACTTCTATTACAAGTCCAATTGTTCCAATGGCTGTTCTATAGGCTCAATCTGATTGACAATGTTAATACAAATACGCAAATAAAAAATATGCACTTCAAAATGTCTCATCAAATAAAAATTCAAATAGATCTCTAATATCATCAAATTCGTTCTATTAGTTCGAAGAACTTTTAAAATATTTATACAAAAAATCACAAGTATAAAATATATAATGTTTTATTTTAGAAAAATTCTTGACAATGTTAAAAAATTTATATTTTTTAAAATTTCTTTGCTAAAAATTTTGATTTAAAAAATCCGACGACTCTGCGTAAATATTGAATTGAAATTTTGACAATACATTCGAAATTAACCATTTGGCTTAATTTTATTTTGTTTTTATATAGAGTTTTCAATAACGGTAACGAATAATTAGAATTTGTGGAAATATTTGACAAAATAAGCGTAACTCGTATTCTCAGTATTTTCAGACACGATTCCAAATTTCATCTCAATAGTCATATAAGACATTTGTAAGGAATGAAGCGTTTTTCTGAAATATAATAAATGGGCCATTCCATTTCAAATTAATATTTTACAAGATTTATCGATATTTATAACTAATTTTATATAGATAGATAGATAGATAGATAGATAGATAGATAGATAGATAGATAGATAGATAGATAGATAGATAGATAGATAGATAGATAGATAGATAGATAGATAGATAGATAGATAGATAGATAGATAGATAGATAGATAGATAGATAGATAGATAGATAGATAGATATATAGGTAGATAGATAGATAGATAGATAAGAGAAAAACACAATAAAATTAGATCAATACCTCTTACAGTTTACCTTTACCTGGGATTTCAATGCGCTGGATTTCCAGAAAATCGCATTTTTTGTACTATTTTAGAGAGTCTCCACTTTTTACTGATGTACATTTTAAATAAAGTATTTTCAAAGTAATATAGTCCAGCTAATACAAAATATATGTCCGAAGTTTTATTCAAACTTAACCCAGCAATATTTGGAAATTCTCTGTATAACATGTCGACAATATTTAATAAAAAAAACACGAGAATATATGGTACAAAGTCCGATATTGAAAATATCATTTAAATAAAAAAAAACAAAATGAACCCCTTAAAGCACATGGGAACAATTTAGCCGCAAAGTTTAAAATACCTTAAAAACACTATACATTTGATAATGCTTAATGTAATTTAAGAAGTAACAAAAATTATGCAAAAAATTGTATATTAGTTGTGTTTTGTTGCTATCAATGAGTGTTAACGCTTAAAGTTAGCAACAAAACGAACATTACCTGACTTGGCATCACTCCACAGAAGAAATCTGCTAAATCTTGAAATTATTTACATATTCTTAAAAAAGGTTTTTTTATTTGATATTTTTTTGATTTAAATTTTATTTTAAAATATTTTTTTATTGTTTGACATAAACACATTAATATTTGTATTTTTATTTTTGAATTGGTAGCACTTTTATCGACGTTAAAATTAACTTGTATAATTTTACACGTTAACTCCTAACGTTTATAAATTTTAAATTTATATGAAATTGCCTTTGAACGTTAGCAACAAAACACAACTATTGTATGTTGGGTATGAAAAATAAATACATATTACAAAAATATAGTTAGTATTATAATTTACGATTTTATTACTTATCATAAACGTGTGATATTAACAACTAATAAGCGTAAACTCTAATTAACAGTAATGCCATTTTTTTCGTTTAATACTAAATTACATTTAAAATACAATCTTTGGTTTTCTAGAAAATCATTAAGGCATCAAATATTTAGATTAATTAACAAATAACATTTGTTCTTAACTAAAAAATTCAGGTTAATTCTTCTTTTTTCTACGTTCTCAACATACACTGTTGATCATATTCTTCAGAATATTTTGATTGATCCATTAAATTGGGATTTCTATATCGTTTATGAATGATATAACACAAATATACAGATAATGGTAATAATGCCAAACCCACTGGCATTAGAAAAAGTAAACCAAACCGTTTTGGATCTGTAGATAAAACCTCGTCTTCCTCACTATAATCCGCCCAGTATTCTGCCGAATCTTCGTTACCATCATCATCGGGTACATTAACTTTTAAATATGCTTCCCGTATACTGTGACCACGAAAACTTATCGCCACACAAGCATAATAGCCCTCATCTTGTAGATGTACTTCATTTATTATAAGTTTACTTAAATATACATCACGGGCGGTAGGTTTTTCACGGGCCGAGGTCAACAATTCATAGGCCTGACCATTATAATGTACTATTGAATGTATATTCTCATAATCATGGTATTTGTAATTGGCTAGTCGTCGAAACCATTTAATAGTAGGATACTCTTCACTAAATACACGACATTGAAAAACCGCTTGAGATCCTTTATTAATAGTTTTATTTAAAGGATATGCATCTAAAAATTCCGGAATTTTCATGGAGGTATCTAAAATTAAATTAAAATAAATAAAAAAATATTAAATTGAATTTAATACAAATTTCTATAACACAACTTACTTTTTACATCCAATTGAAATGTTCTGACTAATTTAACATCTAATATATTGCCCATTTTAGGCATAACAGTACATTTGTATAGACCAGAATATTTTTCTGTTATATTTTTCAAGTATAAATGTGCTTTACAAATATTAATTTCACACGGCAACTGTGTCCAGTCTTCATAATCATTTGTGTCATAACAATTGGGAGTACCGCCCGAACCTTCGCCACATTGCTGTAATTTATGAAAATTTTTTTTGAATTTTCTAGTTTTTTTGCACTATATTTTCTGTTACTACTCACTTTGAAATACCAATTGTATGTTATATCTGTAGTTTTCGTTTCATCCACTAGACCCTTTAAACTACATGGCAATGTTATATTGTATCCAATTTGCTGTTGTATAAGCTCTGAATTTTCTGAAAATAAAAATGAAATATAGTCTTGATATCTTTAATTTAGACATAAGTAGACATAAAGAATTCTCTAGTACACAGTTATTTTTTCAATTAACATACTAATTTGGAGGTAGGATCAATTATCCTATCCTTTTGAAATTTGATAGAGTAATTTTGGTTCATAAAAAACTTGGTCATGTTAAAGTTCATCACTTTTTATGAACGTTAAATTTACATTCTGAAGGGGACCGACCTTATGGAAGACATATTTTGCCCAAAGACAAGACATTATATATATACCAATCAAGCTGCAGTAACAGAAAATATTTATATTCTCCATAGACTGACGGACATTTATAAATCGTCTTCGAATCTTGGAACCATAAAATATGGCCCAAAAATTATTCTTGAGTTACCCTGAGTTAACTTGTAATGTTATAAGGTGTTGTCCAAAATATTTTGGTTTTAGTGTTGTCCGTTCGTTTTCAATTAATTATTCCAGTTTAAGTCATTTGTAAAACATACTTATAAGTATGTAAGGACTGCGTCAGAAAAAACTTGTACATACTTGTATTAAGTTTAATAGAACTTAATACATGTTTATTGATGTTAGCTTTCATTTTATTTCGTTTTTTGTCTCTCCTGTAAATTTATTAAAAGTGTTGTTACGCCTTTTTGCATTTGAGATGACGATTTATAAATGTATCCACTTTTCTAGAAATCCTCCCATTAAAGATTTTAAAGTATATAGTCCTATGCATTTTTGAACAAGGTGTTCGACTAACGCTTAAAGTCGCACATTTCCTGCGGCAACTTCCCTGTGTTCTGTAATTCTTTTTATACCCACCATCAAAAAAGATGGGGGGGTATATTGGTTTTGTCATTCCATTTGTAACAAATCGAAATATTGGTCATAGACCCACAAAAGTATATATATTCTGGGTCCTCATTAAATTCTAAGACGATCTAGCCATTTCTGTCCGTCTGTCTGTCCGTCCGTCCGTCTGTCTGTCTGTTGAAAGCACGATAGAGTCCGAATGGAAAGAGCTAGAGGGTTGAAATTTCACATAAATATTTCCTATAGATAAGGTTTGTTTGGTATTGAAAATGGGCAATATCGGTCCACGTTTTCGGATAGCCCCCATACAAGTGGCCCCTCGAAAAGCAGCTTAAACAGTCATAACTTGTTTAAAAATTCGAATATAGCGATGAAATTCGACATAAGTAAGTTTCTTACGATTCAAAATCATTATGCAAAATTTTATGAGGATCGGTCCATAATTGACCCTACTCCCCATATAAGTTCCCCTTCAGAAAATGACTTTAACGCTCATTAATGACTTAAAAATACTAGTATATAGATGAAATTCGACATAAGTAAGTTTCATACGAGTCAAAATCTATCTAAAAAATTTTATGAGGATCGGTCCATGATTGACCCTACCCCCCATATAAGGTCCCCTTCAAAAAATGACTGCAACGCTCATTAATGGCTTAAAAATACGAGTGTAGCGATGAAATTCGACACAAATAAATTTAATATGCACCAAATTCTGTCTACCAAATTTTATATGGATCGACCCATAATTGACCCTACCCCTCTATATAAGGTCCCCTTCAGAAAATTACTTTAACGCTTATAACTGGCCTAAAAATACCAGTATATAGATGAAATTCGACATAAGTAAGTTTCATTCGAGTCAAACGAGGTTTGATGGTGGGTATATAAGATTCGGCATAGCCGAATATAACACTCTTACTTGTTTTACAAAACCTTTTCACAGGCCAAAGTTCTGGGCGGTTTTCTGTCATTTTAGTTTGAATACCACTTAAGAGCCTCTTTTCCATAGTAACATGATGCCAAATCGGTCCAGATATGTGAAGACACTCTGAGTTGTTTAAAATTACATTTTACATTTTTTCTAATGTAAAAAGTTATTTGCCATATTTTGCCACAACTGCAAATTAGTTGCCACATCTTGGGGAATTTTATTTGATTTTATACCCTACACCACTGTGCTGATGTTTGTAACGCATAGAAATATTGGTCCTATATCCACCTTAATGTATACCGATCGACTTAGAATCACTTTCTTTGCGCAGGCTACAGGCTACAATTTTCAAGATATTTTGATAAAATTTGGGCTATAAGTTTTTCGGCACAAGAACCATGAAAATGGTTGAAATCGGTCCATTATTTCGGAGTTTTTAACTCATAACTATGTATTATATACTACAACTAAGTCTTATATACGCATAAATGGCCATGTCAACTTTAATAATGATCGGCCGTCGTTTGACCTAGCCCCCATACAAACCACCTTTAGAAAATATCTTAAATGTCAAAAAATTGACTTATAACCATTAGTATCGCGATGTATTCGATTTTATTCTTGAACCGACCTCGTTCATCAGCCGCATAAACAAGTGTATTTTTTATAAAATTTGATTTAATTTTTTCGCTCTTTTTTTTTGCTACTTAGTTTTTTACCGAATTAATCTGGAATTTTCTGAACTTTATACGACTTCAACCCAGCAAAAGCTTTGGCTCTGGGCATAAAAGAATCAGAGCATTCAACTTTACGTGCTGCTCTTCTTTGGTACTTTTGGTAGTAGTTGTTAGACTTATTTTTTGTGCTAGACCTTTTTTTCTTCCCGATCCACGTTTTCATTTAATGATCAAGTCTTCCTAATACTGTTTAATGTCTTTTTTGGCTAGAAAAGTATATAAGTTGTTTCACTCCTTATGCATTTTTTTGTTTATTTATTTCATAAATTGAAAAACCAAGTCCATGGAAGCAAATATGACTTATTTCATATACATGTATATATTAGGCTTCGTTTCAAAATTTTTGCGACATTTTTTACAGAGCAGAATCTGCAGGATTAATAGCAAATCATGCTTTAATAATTGATTTTATAGGACAAATCGGTAAGAATGATCTGAACTCAAATTCATTTAGAATTATCCAAAGATGCACTTTTTTAAAAAAATATTTCAAACATTTTTTTTCTTTACACATAATCAAAGTATTTTTTGATTATGCTGAAAAAAATGGTGCAAAAATTCTATCATTAACCCTTTAGATGTGATGAGACTTTAAATTTTCAGATTTTAAACTTTACAACGCTATATTTCGAAAACCACGAAAGTTATAGGGCCAAAATTTGTCATTATACAAGTTATATAGGGAACATTAATTGGGTGGAGCTTTATTAAATTCGGAAGTGATGATGAAAAACACCATTGTTTGATGGGAAATTATTAACTCACAAGTTAGCATTATAACCATCATAACTCCTAAACGGATTACAATAAATTAAAAATTTTAACATAATTTTTTTAAGGGCATTGAATATTATATTTTCGAATGTTAAAATCAAGTTTTGATTTTTTTTTTTTTAATTGCATTTTTTCTTTTGCTCTTATGCATTTATAGTGCATCCAAATTCTGTCAAATTAAGTTTATATATCTTAAATTTTCCTGTAGAATAGTATACTAAAGTCGGATTTGAAGTATATTCAGCAGTTTTCGGTCTATCAAAAAATTTCGCCCAAAATTTACGCCAAAATTAGTGCTGATCCAAAAACTTTCATAAAATGTATGATATCACAATTTCAAAAATAGTATATATGTCTTACCTGCATAATCAATGAAAAATCCATTTGTAAAACCATTTCCAACTCCATTTAATAAGATTACAAAGACGCAATAATTAAACACTCTATTTACTGTAATTTTATTGCTGACCATCTTCAAGAACCACAATAATTTAATGCACTAAACATTATAGTAAAGTGCTGCTGCTCTTTTTTTAATGTATCATATACATATATATAAAGTTTTTTATTTATTTATTTATTGCAATTTTCTTCTTTTTCATAAACATGCACACACTCATATATGAATATCTATTCAGATTTCTGAAATTAATAAAGTATTACAACTGTATGTATAAATAATGTATGTACATTAGACCGGCTCTCGACCTACATATAAAATATAATCGCTTTTTTATTCTCCCTCTCAAAATTAGGCTTGGTTCATTTTAAGTTATACATAATTGAAAAAATTATCAAAATTGAAAATATGAGAATTGTAATTAATCTCTATTTTTACATAAAATATAAAAATATTCAAATTATTTAATTATTACTATATAGAATCTAAGATTTCTAGATTTAGGAATAAAGATCTTATCTACTTGGTTTACACTGTTCTTAATCGAAAAACAATTTCAAATGCATATATTCCAAATAAGCGGCAGAACATAAATTTTCAGAATGCAAACCAATTTTAATACAAACTTAGTTTTCAGTAAGTTCTTTTTTCGTGATCCTAACTAATATACACATATGTATCAACAAATATAAGTTATTTATTAATGGTAGTGTTTTGCTTTGTATTTATTATTAATAATAATTTTTTTTTTATTAATTGTTACACTTCGTCAGCGACGTCGGGTGAAAAAAACATTAAAAATGCTGAATTTATAAAACACAATGAAGATATGTATTTTCACTATCGCTGAAATAAAAGAATTTAAATACTTGCATGCCTACGTACTAGGGTGATCGATTATTCGACATTTTCCAAAAACCGGTTTTCGAATAGTTCGAATAGATGACTTTAAAAAAAAACCGGTTGATATTTTTCAAATTCAGAAAAACCCGGTTAACCGGTTTTTCATTATAAATAAAAAAATATATTTTAATTTGAAAAACTTAATGTGATTAATGTGAAATGATTTTTAACAGTTTAAAAGATTATCCCCCTTATTCACAAACAAAATTTTTATTTTATAAACAGTTTAAAAATAAGATTTTATATGGAAATTTTGTTTTATAAACCTTTTATAAAATAAAAATGTTGTTTGTGAATAAGGGGGTATATCTTTAGATCTAGTCGTCTGATTTACATTATTTCATTATTATAAAAAAATTAGGAAAAAAGTGGGACACTTCTGTTAAACATAAGGTACTATGTAATCCTAGCTTATTTTAAAAGCCCTGTTTAGGAAATTTGCATAGGCATTCCAACACTTCCATAAAATTTCAGCCGTAAATTAATTATTGTAAATGGAATATAATCTTAAGATTGATAAAATTTTATCAAACAGTTATCAATTTTACAAATAATTTTTTTTAATTAATTAGGAAAATCAAAAAAGTTTAAGGAGCTGTAGAAAAATATACGCTAGTTCCTCGACTCGAATATTTTTAAAATTTAGACGGGCTGTATTATTATTTACTTAAAAATTATATTTAAATAATCTTTGAATACAAAGCAAATGAAAGTATTCGAAACCGGTTTTTAAAAAGTGAAAAAACAGGGTTATTCGATATTCGAAAAATCAACATTAAGAAAAAACCGACACTGGTAAAGCAGAAAAAACCGGTTTTAAAACCGGTTGAAAAATCGAGTGGATCACCCTACTACGTACGCTTTACATTTTTTTAACTGGTATTGCCAGACTGGTATTGCCAGTCCGATACACAAGTTCTTAATAAGAAACCAATCAGGGCTTGCTTTATGATAATTCTTATTAATTTTTTTAACTTTATTTCTTATTTCAAATTGAAAGTGATACTATTTTTCTGAAAGCTGGATCCGAGTAGAACAAGAATATGTTTTTGAAATTTACCAAACACCTCTAAAGTCATGAGATACGGGTAAAAACCCGGGTTTTCGGACCTTTAAGCACTTATAAGTCAGTAACTTAGTTATTTGACCCTAATCCCCATGCAAACCGTCTTTCAAAAAGTGACTTTAATTCCATAATTCTCTTAATTACATATATTAATATCACGATGAAATTCAGCATAAAAAACTTTTATAAAAATATTAATCGTTCCACCAAATTTTATAAGGATCGACCCATATTTAACCCTATGACCCATATAAAACATCTTTCAGGAAATCAGTTTTTGAACAGTTTTGTTCTAAGAGAAAGATCAATAACGTCGTCAATGGATTTTGAAAAGAAAAATTGCGTTTTACTTATGAACAGACATAGTTTTCTAATGCATTACTAAATAGTACGGTTCCTATACAAAATACTTTCTAAAACCATCTAAAAACTTGGAAAATGGTGAAATACTAAAATCAAAAACACGTTAGCCGATAAAATGCACACATATTTCTGTAGGTTATTTAAACATCATATATGTCATTATAAAGGCCTCAGCCTCTGCTTTCTAAATCCGTTGAGAAACTTAAAATCGGTTGATATTCAACTAAGTTACTGACTTATAAGTGCTTAAAGGTACGAAAACCCGGTTTTTATCCGTATCTCAAGATCTTGGAGGTGTTTGGCAAATTTCAAAAATAGATTCTTGTTCTACTCGGATTCACCTTTCAGAAAAACAGTATCACTTGCCAGGTATTTTAATTTTCGTTTATTTTGTCTCACTGTGTTATTAAAGCCCATTATTTTATCTAATTGGAAACTAAAATGTATGTTGTCGAACTCTGCACAGTAGGACAGAATCAAATTTTTTTGAAAATAAACGTCTGGTTCGATCGGGACCCCATTGCCGTTGCAAAAAATTATTAGATTTAGAGTTAATGTATCCCACAGGGGGCTAATGTAGAGCAGCACCGATGTCGATTTCAAAAATTTTTATATATTCTGAAAGCAATCGGCTAGGTCTTAAAAAACACGCCGTTATCTCTTAGAATTATATGTAGGTATTTGAACAATTTTGCCATAATCTTGGTATACTTTTTTAAATATCAGTAGTAAGATTTTAGATTATAATCAATATTTTCCTGTTACGTACAACAAAGTTTCCTATCACACATATAAAACCTCAATTCTGTAATTTTACAGAAATTGCGAATATTTTCTGCCTCTAGCCCTAAACTTTAAATTATAAAATTTCATTCTGAAAAAATTTTGGACGATAGGTCTACGTTAACTGGCTAGGTCAACTTCTCTTACAGTTTGAATTTGAATTTTGAGAATTTCGAAAAAAAACTTCTCTTTTGAAACAGTATAACAATTTCAGATAATAGAATAACATATGTACATAAAATTTTAGTAAAATAGATTATTGTTAACCCATAAAGTGTGTAGGTTTAACTCAAACTAAGCAATATTGGGAAATTTTATTTAAACCTGTGTTATTTATTATATATTGATAATGGACTGGTTGACTGGAAATATTTTACAATATGGAGAAATTTATTTTTGTGAAGATTTTATATATTTTTTTTTCGGATTTCACACACTGCAAAAATTGTTTATTAATTTTTTATAGAATTTTAAAATATTTTTTTCATTTAGTTTTGTTTATTTGAAATCATAAATATTAATGTTTTATATCGTTTAACAATTACGTTCAATTAATTTGTATATTTTAATCAATTAGTATTTTATAACTTTATATAAATAAATATGTATTCTTTTATAAAGTGATGTTTTTGGTTTGTTTGTTTTTTAAATAATTAACATTCACTATTACATAAATATGTGTGTATGTAGGTTGACATACGAATAAGTGTATTTTTCTTTCTTTATATTCTTTTTTATATACCCAAGATCAAGTTCAATTATTTAAGCATTTAATTTAACTCTTTTTTTGTTTTCTCTTTTTTTAAATTTTAATATTGCACTTTATGTAAAACATTTGATAATTTACAAGCCGTTGATCTCGGTACTACCGAAAATATTTCACACACGTTTGTCACACTCTCGCTACTCTTTGTTTGAAATTGCAATCAATCAACAAGTGTTTGGACTGGCCCACAAACAATTTTCATGCGTCTTTATTATACGTTCGTTCGATTCGACATATACAGTAGAAATAAGAATCATTAAAAAAAAACGAACAGCTCGACTACCACCACGAAAAAAATTCTACAGACTGGCAGTCAGAAATGCTAGAAAAACAAAACGATATTCCTTCAATGTTCAAATATACGGTAGTCAGTTATTCAATATTGTTGACATATTTGTTAAATACAAAAGTTTATATCGATAGAAGTCGGTATTTATGTACTCTACATACATAATCGAAAAACTCATCCCGCAAGGGTCTTGAGTTCTTTAGGATCAGAAAATATGTTTTTTTAATAAAAAAAAACAAGTTACACAACTAGATAGTTCTAGAAAAGATGCATTAGTTTAAGATTTAACTTAAGACCTATGACTTCGAAATTGGTTATGTGAAAGTTAAGTGTTATTGAGTTTTAGAACAAGTCGTTTGAAGTAACGCTAGTCTATAAGTAGTTCCGTTTTCATCCGTTCTAGAACTAATTAATTTAAAACAAGTTTTAGTTTTTTCTTGTTTTATTGATTATAAGTTTTTGTCATTTTCCCTTGCCCACCATCGAAAAAGTTGAGTATTTTTAATTCCGTTTGTAACACATCAATATATTGGACATAGGCAAGCATTATATTTCTATATTATGTATTGTTATTAGATTCTACGACAATTTAGGCAAGTCCGTGGGAAGCTAGAGGGCTGAAATTCTTTATTGTATTGAAAATAAACAAAATCGAACCCTATTTCAGAAAATGACTCTAACGTTTATAACAAGCTTAAAAATACAAGTAGAATGATGAAATTTTACATAAACTTGTTTTTTATGAATCCAAATCTACATAATTATGTAACAAATATATGTAAATAACAAATATCGGCCCATAATTGACCCTTCGCCCCCTATAGTAATTAAATCAGAAAATCATTTTGCATTCACTAAATCTATTATGAATGAAAGTTTTGAGAACTAATTATTTAACAGCATAATATAGAAAAAAACTAAGTTTCTAATATATACGTTGTTCTTTAGTTATATATTAAAAATATTACCGCCTATAGAGTGCTTAATGTTATTCGAATATTAATTGTACATATTCCGCTTTTTATCGTTGGTGCCTTTATTCTTTATAGTTCTATTCGTATCATTAAAAAAAAAATTCAACATTTCCTATTTTATCATTAAGTATTATACTTCCAACATTTCAAAATTTATCAATTTTATTTATTTATCAACCAACGTTATAATGGACTGTGATAATATTTTTTATTATCAGTTTTTCTACTGCTGCAGTGGCAATTCAGTACCTACTTGTATTGTTGTTAATATTATTATAACAATCAGATTTTGATGGAACATAAATGAACTATTTATGTAAATATGTATTTTAGTTGTAAAAATAGTAGGATTAGAACTTTTTCCATTCAGTGAATTTAGCAATGTTTGCTATAATGTCTTCAGAAGACGTTAACTTTCAGTGAATTCAGACGATATATGAACAAAACTATGCAGATAGATAAAACAGATTTGTTGAGACAACCTATTGAATATGATCGGTACCTAGTGCTTTTAATATACTGAACTATTTTCTTATTGAAAATATTATTATCATCTTGTATTCTTTATAAGAGTATAATTTTCAAAATTAGACAAATTACAATATGTAGTTTTTGTTAATTACATACATAATAAATCTTTTTTCTATCAAAAAAATTTTGTTATATTACAAACATAAAAACCTTTAAATTTTTAATTAAAAATACATTATAGATGAAAAACTAATTCTTTTAAACCTCTGTCATACATTTGTTCTTGTTTAGATTTGTACTCCCTTTTAAAACTATTTTTCGATTGATAAGGAATGCTTAGACGTTGTTGTTGTTGCAATACGAGTGTTACTTTTTTATATTATTTATAGTATCTACCAGAAATTTTACTAAACACTTTTCCAACTATCCATAAATAAAGTCGACATAATAGTAAACTACCCCATAGATAGTGTCTGCGATAAATATATGAATAATCATAAACAGTAGTAAATAAATATATATTTATTACACCTTTTGTTAACTACAATTTTATTGGCATGTACATTTTAGCATAATGTTTGTAACACTTGAGAATTTATCCAAAATTGTCTCTATATAAAATATAAATAGATACTTTATTGAATATGAAATTAAACAAAAATTTTCTATAAATTTAACCTCTGTTTTTATGAAGTATACCAATCGGCTAAGAATCTCTTTTTGAGTCAATTCAGTTATGTCAGTCCGTCCGTCTGTCTGTCTCTGTGTCCATGTAAACCTTGTGCGCACGCTACGAAACCCAAGGACGAAACAAAAATTTCCAAAACTTAGTAAAATCAAAATAAAAATATTCCGGATATACGGTAAAAAGCAAATTAAATGCTTTATTATTAAAAAAAATAATCCAAATATTATTAATATTATTATTATTATTATTATTATTATTATTATTATTATTATTATTATTATTATTATTATTATTATTATTATTATTATTATTATTATTATTATTATTATTATTATTATTATTATTATTATTGTTATTATTATTATTATTATTATTATTATTATTATTATTATTATTATTATTATTATTATTATTATTATTATTATTATTATTATTATTATTATTATTATTATTATTATTATTATTATTATTATTATTATTATTATTACAACAGGTTGGAACTTGTTCTTTTTCACATATAAATTTTGAGAAATTTTTACTAAAGAACTGTTCACTTAAAATTTGGACATATTTAACTTATAACATCTCATAATTGAAACTTTAATATGAGAAATAATAGAGAAAATACTAATATATTAGAATGTCTAACAATATGTTGAGACTATAAAGAAATTATGTACAATACTCTGATATTCTATATTTATAATAAATACATAATATAAATTTAGGGAACATTAAATTCTACCTGAATTCATAAGTATTTTTAAATCTCAATATCTTCTTTATTTTTGATAAATATATACATATAATTGTTTTGCTATCAATAAAAATACAATCAATATTATATTCATAAACATATGTATGTATTTCTTAGTCTGCATCTGATCTTTCGCTATCCTCCTTGGGGCCAGAATGGTTGTCCTGGATATGGTTGCATACCAACGTGTGCATATTGATTTGGATTTATAATACGTGCTATATCCATATATGTACGCCCACTACGTACTTGCAACAAATTTGAATTGTAATTTACATTTTGCGACATTTGTGCCCAACAAAAATGAGACATTAAGATAATAAAGACAATGACGATAAAATATTTAACACTTAATAATGAATAGCCGTACATTGTTCGTTTTTATTTTTTGTAAATAAGATATTACTTACAATGTCAATATCATCGTGATATTTATACATTTTTTTTGGAAAAAAATGTTGTAATTTTTGAGGATGCGTTTTGTTTTTCGGCAAAACGGGAAATTAAATTGAAAAAGAAAAAAGGAATATGTATTCTATAGATTTATCTATATAACGGCAATGTTTTGATTCGTTTTTAAATTTTGCTTCATGTATTTTTTTTTCTCTCTTTTCTATAAGTGTGTTTTTAATTGTTTAAAATAAACACAAAAATAAACTGGTCTTTTTTGGAGAATTTTAATTATGTTCAAAACTTGTTTTTTTTTTTAATCTTATGGATCATTCCATTATATACACTCGAAATAAAAATTCAACGTAAATTAAATATTTTAAAATTGTTAGTTTTGAGTGTAATTGAAACCAAAAATATGTTCTGCATATATGAAGTAAACATTTAAAATTATACTCTTAAAATTTATTAAATATGATCGTACACAATCCCATCCCTGACTTTGACAATAGCTTTATACATTACGTTTTGTTCTAAATATATAAACAAGCAAACTAATTGTACTTAGTACAACATATACCATATAAAGCTGTTTGTTGCTATTTTCTTGCGCCTGCATGCACAAAAATTCTCTATTTTTTATGAAATTTTCAGAAGTTGTCTCGAATTGTTGCTCATATCTCCGCTATTTATGAACCGATTTTGCTGATTTTTAAAAGAAAACTTCTCGAAAGCATGCCTGGAAGAATTATTGAAGCTTTGGATACACACAGAAAACAGATCGATAGGAAATCGGTTTCCATTATAAATATTTGGTAAAGTTAATTAAAATTCTATCGCTCATATTAAAAAACTATAAATATGAGTGATTTTCTATGTTAAGAACCGAAAAATCATGATTGTAATCAAATTATGGCTATAAAAATTTCCGAATTGGTAATTTCAACCGAATTGTATCTTTTGTGAAATGGTTTTTATTAATTCAGTAAATACAGCAGAATTTTATTTAGCATTCAAACTTAAGAATTCTAAATATTAGTAGTTGTAACCGAAAAATTTGTTAAAGCGAAAATTTTGAGTCAAATAAACTACATACCATCATTGCAACTAAATATCAATTATAAATACTTAAAAATTCGATTGTGGTTAAAGAACATAAATAAATTCGATGTTTCCAACCGATTGTTGACATTCACAAAAATAATTATTAAAGAAAATAAAAGAATGGTGAATTACGTAAAAATATTTTAAGAAATAAACGGAATTGCGGCTTAATTTTAAAGGATTTAGGTGAAAAGGTAATGTTCAACATAAAATAAAGTTTGTACTTAGTTGCTTTTAAGATTTTTAATGCGTTTGCAGGAATAAAAGCAAGGAATCCAAATCTCCACTGAAATTCAAATCATCCAAAGGAATGTTTTGCAAAAACTAAAGGAAAATCTTTTTTTACGACAAAAATAAAGGTCAGGCATGTAATGTATCCCAAAATCTGATGCAAGAAGTGTTTTATAATTATTTTTATCTGTAAACATTTATATTTTATAAAATTTTATTGTATACAAATAGAATCCACAAATATGTGTATAATAAATAATATTTCAAGTAGTAATACTGTTAGTTTCTATTTATATTACCGAATTTCATTTTGAAACTATTATGATTTCCATATATTCTATATTGCCAATCAAATTTTTCAGTCATCCCAATAGAATTATGGGATAGTTGTGGGAACCGACTAAATTCGATTGGAAACAAATTCGGTTACCACAACGAATCTGTTTTCTCTGTGTATTATAGAAATTACAAACGGAATGAAAAACTTATATATAATCAAACCCGTTTATAACGATCTCCTGGGGACCAGTCAGATTTGTTCATAAATAGACGGGTGAAGTTTTTGTTGATCAAAAAATGTAAGTTTTTTTTTTCAAAAAAAAAAACTTAATATTTTCTTATGATTTCAAAACATAATTATTGAAGTTCGGAAAGGAAAATTTTATGAGGTTATACTTGAGGTACTGAAAAAGTAGTTCGTTTTATCTGAGGATTCGTCATAACCGAGTTCGTTATATACATATAAGATTCAGCAAAGCTGAATTAAGCACTGTAACTTGTTTCATTTTAAAACCTGTGAAAAAATTCAAATAAGTTTAAAATCTCAAGTAAAGCTTCAATTGTATTAAAAAAAGCGATATAAATCAATGTTCAATATACTTAAGTCAAACCAGTCTTATCTATTACTCATACTAACACTTATAAAGTTATTGATTTGCTTAATTTTATTATATATTATTTTTTTAAATACTTGGTTGAGTGACCCATATCATTAAATTTTGTAGATAATCAAATCTATTTAATATTAATTAATATATTCTTTTTTTGTTTTTTTTTTTACTACAAAAATTCTTTTAAGTTATTTCTTGAGAATAATCTTTAATTTAGTACTTTTGTGAATTTGAAATCATTTAGTCGCTTTAGTATTATGTCGAATTATTAAAGAAATTCAAAATGAACGCTTTGAAAAATTTATTTCTTAAATTTCTGTTATCGGGGATTTATTTGCAAAATCAAAAAGTTGCTGGACAGGCTGTAGCTGTATCATTTGCAAGTGCCAATGGAGCTACAGCTTCCGCTTCGTCCAGTTCCTCCGCTGGATTTGGTGTTGGTTTTCCACAAGCCGCAAATAATTTCTATCAACCATTTGGTGGGGGATTTAATGCATTCGGACAACCAAATTTTGCCGCACCAATATTGCCGCAACCATATTTTCCCGGAAACTTAAGGCCAAAACCAAATTTTAATAATGGTCAAGGAAATAAAGTGGGTAACCAGCAAGGTCAACAGGGATTTAATCGGGGTAATAATGGTAATAAAAATAAACCAAATGGACCAAATCAACATCCTAACAACAATGGCAATAGACCAAATCAACGTCCCAACAACAATGGAAACAGACCTAATAATAACAACGGCAATAAAAATAATAATAACAATAATAATAAGAAACCAAACGCAAATAATTCAAATCAAGGACAAAGACCTAATAATGTAATAAAGAAACCGGTCGCAAATAATTCAAATCAAAGTCAAAGACCTAATCAAGGAAATAATAAACCACAAGCTAATTTTAATGGCAATTCTCAAGGAAAAAAACCTAATCATCAAAATCCTGGAAACAAACCAAATAATAATAACAATAAAAAACCCAATCAAGCTGGTAACTCCAATGCACAATCTCGTCCTACAACTACTGTGAAACCAAAACCTCAACCAACCAAACCTAAACCAATTGTTACTACAACCAGGCCACAAAACAATGCAAAACCAAATACCACAAAAAAACCACCGATTACAACCAAACCACCGGTCACCAACCCTCCTAAAGTAATAAGTCCAATCCCACCTTCCAATGATTTACCACATCCTAATAATCCAACAGTTACTAATCCGAATCAAAATCCTCCTGTAAACAATGATTTACAACAAAACAATCCTCAAAATCCTAACTGGAATACACAAATACCTAGTCCAAGTTATCCAGAAAATGGTAATTTACAACCAAATTATCCTCAAAATCCCAATTGGAATATACAAACCCCTAATACTGATCTTCAAGGCAATAATAATCCCCAGACTCCCAATTGGAATATTCAAACTCCAAATCCTAATTTCCCAGCAACAAATAACGGTCATAACACAGCTTATCCACAACCTATACCTTTACCACAACCACTACCATCAGACCAAGGAGATCTTATCAGTGAGATAGTAGAAAATCCACTTTTTAGACCAGTACCTCAGTTTCCTAATAACAACAACCCATCGTCTCAACCCATACAATTGCCGCCACCAACATTCTCACCCGTACCTCAAGTACCTTCTACAACTAGTCGTCCTCTCACGTCTTTACCCGAAAAACTACAACCAGGCACTATTATAAATCCTGACTCACCATACTATGTTGCTAAAGAAACCGAGGATCCAACGTTATTGATCGATATAAGACGGCTTTGATTAAAAGACAAAATTCAATATCAATCCCATTTCAACACAATTTTTTCTTTAAACTAGTGATGAGGTATTTGAACTCAACTTTGAAATTCGGTCAATGTCAAAACATTAAAATTGTTGTCTTAAAATTTTTAAAATTATTTCCGTATTTTAAAATGTATTTTTAATTTAATTCAGTCGTAATAAGTTTAATGATCAAGTATAAATGTTATAAAATCCGAAATATAATTTATATTTACAGCCATGCTGATGAAAATGGCACTGATGTTTTTTTGACTTCTAATTTTTAAAAATGTATTATTCTTTAGTTAAATATTATTATTATTGTAAATGTACATCTTTAAGTGTCATTTAAAATTGTTTTACTATAATGTAGTACAAGTTAGAATTCATACATATAATTACCTGAGATCTGGTTATATAATGGTCCATTCCTAACAAAATTTATTAGAGCGAATAATAATAAAACTTATTGTGCCCGTAATTTCAACAAACATATCGTGTAAAATATCTAGTAGATAATTTTAGCTCTTCCGATATGAATATTATATTTAAGAGCCGATTATAAGGGCTCTTTAAAAGGATATAAACAAAAATGAATTTATTTATGTATCTGAAGCATGTAGCCGAATAAGGTCGTATAAACCACTTGGGAAATTGTACAGGAAACGATAAAAACATCACAATACTTTCCAATTGTATATTTTCATAATTTTTCTAAATATATAGATATAATTTATAGCTATTTCAGTAAAAAATCCGTTCACAATTTGCCAAAATTGATATGTACAGTGAATCAATTAAGTAATTTGCCTATGTAAAATTTTATAAATTTTAAGAAAAAACTTTGTCTGAACAATTTTTTTTTCAAAGTTAAGCAATTTCTTTGTTGTGTTTTTTAAAGAATATCTTATATTTTAATTTTCTACCAAAAAAAAGTAAAATCGTGATATTAACTAACGAGATTTCTTATAAAATGTAAACGTATTGTTAATTTTTTAGGTCAATAAAGTATTTTGCTTTTTTAGGTTTTTTGTTTATTTTTTTAATATTGCTGTGTATTTTTATACAATTTTACATTTTTATTACTCCTGTATATTAAAATAAAATTTTTTAGATATTTAAGTAGTGGTACGACTAAATTTGGACATTTCTTTAACCGATTTATTATCCTATATACCTATAAGAATCTATCAATATTTGACTTAAGATGAAATCTATCGTTTCTTTGATTTTATTTCGAAAATAATAAGTAATTTTGAAAAGGATACATTATATACTAGAAAATCAATGGATTTGGACATAGAAAAAAATGTTTAGTGGAGTATAAAACTACATATTATAACAAAATAATCTGGGTTTTTGGTCATTTTGTATTGATAAATAAAAA
This sequence comes from Lucilia sericata, assembly GCF_015586225.1. NCBI lineage: Eukaryota > Metazoa > Arthropoda > Insecta > Diptera > Calliphoridae > Lucilia > Lucilia sericata. Next base: position 220,888 of record NW_023994299.1, read on the forward strand.
CTACATTACGAAAACCCCATCTATTTGGGGAGTAGGAATGTGAATTTTATTTAGAATTGTATAATATTGATTCTTATTCAATAAATCTAACACTAAGTATCATCCTAGCCACTCTATGTATGGGGATATCACCGTATCCCACTATAGAACTATTACAAGCTAAAATCTTGATTTTCTACCTCATATTTTGAATGCTTTATTTTATGAATAAAATGCCGTAGGCGTAGTTGGATCTGGATAGTTATTTTTGATTTGGGCTCTAACTATATATAAGTCTATGTATTAGCTGAAAAATATTGCTTTTGTGGACCTTAGGTGATGAGAACCGCCTCTATTTGTAAATATCTAAATTAAGTATTTTTCCTGTACCACACGATAGTTCACTTTATATTGTTTCCAAGCAACCTAAGGTCTGTTTAGAGGTCTAAATTTAAACATAGTGTTCTTTTAAGTTCGTATATGGACTTTGGAGAAGATAAATGAGGACTTCAATGGTTTTCGCTTAGATACAAGTCGTTCTCCTTTGGCAGTTAAAGATTTTGAAAGACAACTCAGTGCGTTTTTTTTAAATAATTCTTTGTGTTATTTCATTAATTTCTATATTTTATATTTTTTAATGATTGATTAAACCTCTCATAATTGAATTTCATTGATTTACACTTGTTCTAAAAATCTAAACTAATTTTTTTATATTGGAATTGCCTCATTATTTCCCTTTAAACATTTTTAACGCAAATAACTACACATTTTCACACAATGAGGATATGATTTTTGAAAATTACAATTGAAAAATACTTAACACGTGTCCTTTTAACAATAAAACAATAAATTCCAAAAAGCAATTAAAAAATAATTTGAAAACCCTAACGAAATTAACTGGAATTTTCAATATGCAAAATACTTTATTGACGTGCAAATTCTGATGAAAAATAATAAAATGCAACAACAAATGCACCAAAATTATTAATATTTTTTCCTTGGTTTTCCCATTCTATACAAAACCAAAATTCTCTTAAAAAAGGGTAGGCAAAAAACTTAGTTGATTCACTGTATGTATATCCATTAGACCGACTCACTTTGTAGGGAAAGCAAAAACGTGATTTTACCTTGATTTGTTTTATGATGATTCCCAAAATATTTTAAGTCTAGCGATGACCGTTCGTGAGGTGGACCAAATTTAAAACAAGTATTTTTTAATTATTTTTTAATTTTTAATTTTTTTTTAATTTTAGTTTTGTTTTGAAACAATATATCCAATATGGGGTATCGTTTGAAAGGGGTTTTAAAGCCGCGTGCATTGATATATTAATCACAAATTACCGTCTGCTCATAATTTTCATATTCCAAAAAATGTAAAATTTTTAGGTTTTTCACTAATATAAATAAAATTAATGCACAATTTTGCACACTACTAGACGTGGCTTCAAAAAACTTTTCAAATGATACCACGTATTGTAAATTTTGTTTTAGAAAAAAACTGTAAAATTTAAAAAAAAAATAACTAAAAAGGCACCTTTTTGTAACCGGTCCAGCTCACGAACGGCCATTTTTTTTGAAGATGGGTAAAATATTGAATTGAACATGAAAAATCGTGTTCCCCATAGGATATTTTTTTTGAAAACTGTCCAGCTCACGAACGGACAATACTGAACCCAATAAATTTGGGAAACATCATCTATATATATAAAATTCTAACGTTACTGACTGACTGACTGATTGACTGATTCATCATCGCACAGCCTAAACGGTAAAAGCTAAAGAGCTGAAATTTGGACAGGGGGTTGGTCTCCCACCAAATAGATCCACTAAGACGGGATTTTTGGAAATTCGAATGTTTAGGGGGTAAAAAAGGAGAAAAAACGGGTAAAATCGGTAACCTCATATCTCCTAAACTAGAAAAGATACAAAAATAGTTTAAAGCTTATCGTCGTTCATTTAAAAAATAAGCGGACAGGTGTCTGGTACTTTTTTCAATTACGGCCCCTTTAGGGAATAAACGGGTAAAAACTGTATTTTGGTACTTTTTTTGCACCCCATGTATCTTTTAAACCAGTGAACATTCAAACAATATTTTTGACTCCTTCATAACTTGACGAAAAAATATAAATTTAGTACTTTTTGGATATTCGGATGTTTAAGGGGTGAAAATTGTACCTATTTTTGGTACTTTTTTCATAAAACATTGATTTTGGTTTATTAACTTATACATATAAATACATAATAACAGGCTCCCACTACGATGCTGCAACATTTTGGAATAGAATTTTTATTTCGTTAATGGGTAGAAAAAATGTACCAAAAGGGGTAAAAACGGGAAATTTGATTTTATTCAAACACAATGATCCATTTTAGATAAAATTTTTAGATTTAGAAACACTAAATATGCTAATGAGGTGTTACTTGGAACCCCGGTACCAAGTGATATTTTTTGGTACTTTTTTATTCTCCATCTGGTGCTTTTTGAGTTTTCTTTGATATTGAAATCGAAACATGAAATTAATAATAAATAATTCGTACTTTTTCGTTCTACACAGGTATTTTTTTGAGTTTTCTTTAAAATTAAACCTAGAAGCATGAAATTAAGCATGTAGAGCCCGGAGTAAGTGAGAATCTATAAAAGGGGACTTTTTGGTACTTTTTCGTATTTCGACTGGTACTTTTTGAATTTTCTATAATATTGAACCTAGAAAAATGAAATTAAGCATGTAGAGCCCGTAGTAAATGAGAATCTATAAAAGCGGATTTTTTGGTACTTTTTCGTTCTACAAAAGGTACTTTTTGAGTTTTCTATAAGATTTAACCTAGAAAAATGAAATTAAGCATGTATAGCCCGGAGTAAATGAGAATCTATAAAAGGGGACTTTTTGGTACTGTTTCGTTCTTCAAAAGGTACTTTTTGAATTTCCTATAATATTGAACCTAGAAACATGAAATTAAGTATGTAGAGGATGTATTAAGTGAGAACCTATAAAAGGGAACTTTTGGTACTTTTTCGTTCTTCAAAAGGTACTTTTTGGATTTTTGTATAATATGGAACCTAGAAACGTGAAATTAAGCATGTAGAGCCCAGAGTAAATGAGAATCTATAAAAGGGGACTTTTTGGTACTTTTTCGTCCTTCGACTGGTACTTTTTGAGTTTTTTATAAAATTTAACCTAGAAACATGAAATTAAGCATGTAGAGCCCGGAGTAAATGAGAATCTATAAAAGGGGACTTTTTGGTACTGTTTCGTTCTTCAAAAGGTACTTTTTGAATTTCCTATAATATTGAACCTAGAAACATGAAATTAACTATGTAGAGTCTGGATTAAGTGAGAACCTATAAAAGGGGACCTTTTGGTACATTTTCGTTCTTCAAAAGGTACTTTTTGGATTTTTGTATAGTATGGAACCTAGAAACGTGAAATTAAGCATGTAGAGCCCGGAACAAATGAGAATCTATAAAAGGGAACTTTTTGGTACTTTTTCGTCCTTCGACTGGTACTTTTTGAGTTTTCTATAAAATTTAACCTAGAAACATGAAATTAAGCATGTAGAGCCCGGAGTAAATTAGAATCTATAAAAGCGGACTTTTTGGTACTTTTTCGTTCTACAAAAGGTACTTTTTGAGTTTTCTATAAAATTTAACCTAGAAAAATGAAATTAAGCATGTAGAGCCCGTAGTAATTGAGAATCTATAAAAGCGGACTTTTTGGTACTTTTTCGTTCTACAAAAGGTACTTTTTGAGTTTTCTATAAAAATTAACATAGAAAAATGAAATTAAGCATGTAGAGACCGGAGTAAATGAGAATCTATAAAAGGGCACTTTTTCGTTCTTCAAAAGGTACTTTTTGAATTTCCTATAATATTGAACCTAGAAACATGAAATTAAGTATGTAGAGGATGGATTAAGTGAGAACCTATAAAAGGGGACTTTTGGTACTTTTTCGTTCTTCAAAAGGTATTTTTTGGATTTTTGTATAATATTGAACCTAGAAACATGAAATTAAGCATGTAGAGCCCGGAGTAAATGAGAATCTATAAAAGGAGACTTTTTGGTACTGTTTCGTTCTACAAAAGGTACTTTTTGAGTTTTCTATAAAATTTAACCTAGAAACATGAAATTAAGCATGTAGAGCCCGGCGTAAATGAGAATCTATAAAAGGGGACTTTTTGGTACTTTTTCGTCCTTCGAATGGTACTTTTTGAGTTTTCTATAAAATTTAACCTAGAAACATGAAATTAAGCATGTAGAGCCCGGAGTAAATGAGAATCTATAAAACGGGTCTTTTTGGTACTGTTTCGTTCTTCAAAAGGTACTTTTTGAATTTCCTATAATATTGAACCTAGAAACATGAAAATAACTATGTAGAGCCTGGATTAAGTGAGAACCTATAAAAAGGGACCTTTTGGTACTTTTTCGTTCTTTAAAAGGTACTTTTTGGATTTTTGTATAATATGGAACCTAGAAACGTGAAATTAAGCATGTAGAGCCCGGAGTAAATGAGAATCTATTAAAGCGGACTTTTTCGTCCTTCGACTTGTACTTTTTGAATTTTCTATAATATTGAACCTAAAAAAATGAAATTAAGCATGTAGAGCCCGTAGTAAATGAGAATCTATAAAAGCGGACTTTTTGGTACTTTTTCGTTCTACAAAAGGTACTTTTTGAGTTTTCTATAAGACTTAACCTAGAAAAATGAAATTAAACATGTAGAGCCTGGATTAAGTGAGAACATATAAAAGGGGACTTTTTGGAACTTTTTCGTTCTTCAAAAGGTACTTTTTGGATTTTTGTATAATATTGAACCTAGAAACGTGAAATTAAGCATGTAGAGCCCGGATTAAGTGAGGACCTATAAAAGGGTACTTTTTCGTTCTTTAAAAGGTACATTTTGTGTTTTTTATAATATTGATCCTAGAAACATGAAATTAAGCATGTGGAGCCGGAGTTAATTAGAATCTATAAAAGCAATCAGGGACTTGAGTGAATGAAAATTTAAACTGGAATATTTTCTGGTACTTTTTGAATTTTCTATAATATTGAACTTAGGAACATGAAATTAAATAAAATAGGTTTTTTTGGTACTTTTTCGTACTTCACTGGTACTGGTACTTTTAGAGCTTTCTAAAATATTTAATATATAAACATAAAATTAAACACGCAGTATCCCAATTGAACGAAAATTTAAAAAGGATACTCTGGTACTTTTTTATTCTTTTACTAATACTTTTCGAATTTTCTATAATATTGAACCTAAAAACATAAAATTGGACATGTAGCTTCCTGATTGTATAAAAATCTTTATGCGATTTTTTTGGTTTCTGGTTGAAAATTTAACATGCGTCATCCTGATTTAATGAAAATATATAAAAAGGCACTGTCTGGTACTTTTTAGTTCTTCAACTGTTTTTTTTTTTTAATTTTCTGTAATATTGAGACTAGAATCATAAAATCAAACTTAAAGAGTTCTCTAAAAGGGGAATTTTTGATATTGCAGATATATATACATTTACAATAATGATATTTATTTTATTCCATGATGATGAGGGTAGCGAAGCACACTGGGTATAGCTAGTATTACATAACAGCGAATATTTTGAGGGGGATAACTCAAGCACCATTTTTTGTGAGTGGGTCTAATATCCATATATTTTTTTTGAATATGTTTAGATATTAATGATTTTTATACCTTCTCACGAACAAACAGTAAACCACTGGAAACAACAATACAAGAAAAAACAACTAAGAAAGTTTAGTCGGGCGTGGCCGACCATTTGAATTGATTTATCTTGAATATTACCTTAATTCCGATTTATTTAAGCAATTTGTTAACGTAAAAGTAATTTTCTAAGAGAGGTTTTACATGGGGGATATGAGCAAATGTAGACCGGTCCCGAATGGGTGGTGTCATGATTTGGGGAGCAGTTTCCTATTATGCTACCTTCGAGCTTTAGTTTTTAAGCTCAAGAATAAATGCTAAGAACTACTTTGGATTAATAAAAAAGGCTTTTTTCGGGTTTCAATGACCTAAATGGACCTAGCCCTTGGATCCTACAAAAAGATAACGCCCCGATCCACACTGCCCGGTTCGTAAAATCTTATATAGAGTTCCAAAATGTTGAATTGTTGAGTTGCCCTCCATATTCACCAGACTTAAACATTATAGAAAACTTGTGGGAATGGGTTGCCCGGAAAGTTTATGAGTCTGGAAAACAGTATTCAACAGTTCCTGAACTAATCTATGCAATTTAAGAAGTCTGGAGCTCAAAACAAGTTTCCAGAAATTCCTGATCCAAAAATATAAGCTTTAAAAAAAAATTTATATATGTGCTATTCAAGTGGCACTTTTATGCTCTTTTTATACATAAAATTTGCCATATTTTTGAGTTATAGGTCTGAAAACTATCAACTAAGTATTACAATTAATGGACCAAAAACTTCTTAAATTTTGAATTATTAAGAAAACTCGAAAATTGTATTCATAATACATATGTACATACATATATTTCTATAAGTATGGATATACGTCCTTTTTGTTGTCCATGTTTAAATTAGTCTTAATTTTTTTTTTGCAATTTAATAAATGAATTCATTATATTGAAATGTATTCTTCCTATTCTGTAATTTTATACGATTTTAAACAAAAAATACTTGAAAATTATGATATTTTTAATTAAATTAATAAATAAAAAATTTTTAATTATTAAATGTTTTATTAATTTTTATTATTTTAAAGTATTTTGAGTATATTTCCCATACTTCACCTAGTAATTTAAAGAAACGTTTGCAAAAATTTATCGTGCTTGTCACAAATTGACATATTCATGTATTCGAGGAGGACATTTATATGGGCGCTTGTATATTTATGTTGTATAGTTATTTATTTATAATTTATTTTTGACCAACTTATATTTGCAATCCTTTAAAATCCTGGTCTATTAAAAAGTCCATTGTAACTGCCCCCATAACCAGTGCCATAACCATTATTGCCATGCTGTAAAGGTCCTGTATGAGTGCCAGTCTCTGTATATTCGGAATTTGTTTTGAGCGAATGATCATAAACACTATATCCGCGTGGTCCTTGATAACCATAATGACTAGGATTAGGATTATTATTCCAATAGGGATATGGCCCAACTGAAGTAGGTTGAGGATAACCGGCAGAAGGATAGCTAGCCTGATGTGAAAATGGCGATCCATTAGAAGGGTAGCCTCCCTGATGTGAAACTGGTGATCCATTTGATGAACCTGGTTGAATATAACCGGTAGGTATATATGAGTCCGAAGTCGTTTGATATGGTAGTTGAGAGCCATGAGACCCTGTTTGAAATGATTGAGGAGTTACATGTCCAAAAGAAGCAACATTTGTATGTGGGTTGGCCATATAACCAATACCGCTGCTATAGCCCTTCTGACCTGTTGGTTGTGTACAACCAGTCGAACTGTAACATGGGCTTAAAGTGGCAGAACATCCACCACTAGCACAGGCCGGACTATCATAAGTATGTTTATGGTGATGTTTACTACTATCTGTAGTACCCAATATAGAAGTCACTGCGCTATATAATGATTTTGATTTTTCATCCGTTTCCTCGCTGGTGTAACCAGCATTTGCGGTTTGAATTATAATTAAAAACGCTATTATTGCAACGATTATTCTATGCATTATTCTTAGTTTGTAATTTTTTAGTATTAATTGGCTCTCTTAATACGATGTTAAGATTAGAACAATATAAATAAAACTAAATTTTCTTGAATGAAAATTTAACCGAGACTATTTAAACTATTTAAATATATAAAATCATAACGTAATCCACAAGTTTGGGGTTATCATCAGGAGGTACACACATGTACATATTTATGTATGTATGTATTTAAAATAGTTTATTAAGAAAATTTCTAAAAATAAATATATATGCGAGGGTCATCACAATTTTTAAAGTTATTAATTCGTGCAAATTGTATTGAAAATTTCTGAAATAAGTATAATTAGAATGTTTAGATATATAGTTTATTTAAAACTAACATAAAAAAAAAACATTTCATAACAAATTAGAACTTACAGAATATGTACATACATATGATCATTTATTTAAGGAAAATAATTCAAATTAAACATACATATGCTAGATTTAACGCCTGGGTTCGATGCCATACATTGTTGGCTCTTCCGGTATTTTTACATAATGTGGTGAGTCTGGTGTTATAATACTTTTTAATTGTCCTTTGTCTGATGGTTGGTCTGGTTGGATTAAATTGGCGTTCTTAAATGGAGCCATTGGTGGCATTGGCAGCCAATAAGGTTGAGGATGTTGGGCAGGATATTGATGTGGAAATGGTGGTGGCGGGTAATAACCCAACGGTGGCACTGGTCCATAATATTGACCATATATATCTGGTTGTACAAAATTTGTAGCTGGTGGTGGTGGTGGAACATAATGATGGTATATTTCAAGATTTCCATTTTGATATTGTTGTGCATCGTACATATTTAAGTTTACAGAAATCGGACCAAATGTATGAGTAAGAGTACTTTTTGCAGATGAGCCATCATTATCTCCATTGTTTATTTTAAATATTTTCGATAATCCAAGAAAATTATCCACAAAACCACTAATTTGTTTAGGCACATCTATTACGGCTTCACTTCTACCTACCAGTAGGCCAAGACTTAGTAATAACAAAAGTAATTGAATATGAGAAATTATTTTTTTATGTAAACTATTTAACATTGCGTTAAACCTTCTCTCTTGACCAAGATCTTGTTCTAAACTGCACACTTTTGCCATGAAAATCACGTATTGAAATGAAAGAGCTTATTTTCATTGAAATACAAATAAACATAAGAAATTATCTTTAAATTCTCTTTTTATTTTTATAAACATAATCACCAAATTGATCAGCATCATTGGGGTTAATGGGCAAAGAATCAAATATGATAATTATTTAATAAAGAATTGAACACAAAATGGTTTAAGAATTTATTTACTTTTTTTATAGAATACACAATTTTTTTGGAGTATATATGTATGAAAATTTTTGCGCGACTCTTATACACATATTCTAAAACCGATTTAGCGATTTATATTAGGGCCGCCCAAAATGGAAATTGCTAATGATGTTCCCACCGAAAATGAAAAGAATTTCATTTTAAAGAAGAATTAAGAAGGATTATGAAATATGAATTTCAGTTCAGTAAATCGTATGTAGATTTTTTTTCGAAAAATTATAAAATTTTCAATATTTTTGAACAATGTATCACAAAAATTGATGATACGCTATTGAAAGCGCCTCTCAAAGGCCTTTCACATGATATTAAAATTACATATCATTCTTTTGCATGAAACATGAAAAACCTTGAAAAAGGAGTGAATGAGTAAAATATGAGGTGGAAAAATATCTATAACTTTGTTATTTGTTCACCGATATAGTACCTTGTTGGAAATATAATTTTCTCTAGAAGATCAAAAAAATAATTTGAATGATATCAGAAAATAACCAATTTAATCATTTCTATCCATTTCCGGCACGGGTTCCCTTAATCCGATTTGATTAAAATATTACATAAGTAAGATTTACCCTGCAAAAATTATTATTCTTTGGAAATTAATTTTTTTCAACAATAGTTCGAGTTTTCGAGTAATGCAACTGTTATTTTCGGTGTAAGATCGTTTTTTTGTTGTAAATTTAAAAACTAACTCATTGGCCACCGGTAGGTTTTTTCTATTTAAAAAATAGAAAAATGTTATGAAACATTCAAAGCCACTATTCTCGAAACGACTTTTTTTGGATTATGCTAGTCTTGCTGTAAATGGGCGACATAAATATGTACATACATATATATATATAAAATCGAATCATAATAATTGAAAGAATATGTAATATGTATGTAAAAAAATATATAAAAATTCCACCCTCCTTTCAAACTAACTCATCTTTTCACGAATATTATATAAATAATAATTCAATTTCAATTTGTAATATGTATGTAAAAAATATATAAAAATTATTAAATTATGTACTAAAAAAAAATCACCTCACACGTTAAATTTATAATTTTTTTTTTCACATACTTTAAGGATTCACACAATAAATATACAATGTTACCATATCAATAATTTTACATGTATATTAATGTTAACGCCTTAAGATATGTGAAGTTTTTATGGAATAAAATTTAAAAAAATGTTAAAATAAACTAGTTACAAATTCTGTTCGCCTGGTATTTTTGTTAAATTTGTGAAATACGTTTGATGCTTCTTGCTTGCAGCTAACTAGCTCTAGACAGTGGGACAAAAACACATTTGAGGCAACCTTTTTGAAAATTATAAAACCAGACATGTGTTGAATATCTATATTTGATTCTTTATTTTTTTTCTATTCTTATGAATGTACTACAATAATGTAGAATTTTAAGATTAAATAATAATGTTTTTGTTGTATTTATATTATTATATACCGCAATAATTAATGCATAATTTAATAAAAATAAAAAATATTATAAAAACGTCAAATTTTACTTTTTTTTATTCTCCAATACATACTTTAAGAGCATCTTTCTTTGAAATGCTGCCTTTATGTATTGCTATTATGTGGTATATATTTGGTAGGGCGGGAAAAGTGCTTTTTACTTTATTTTTATTTTTCAAAAGACATAAAACAATAAGAGAAAATTAAGTTTTAAAAATTTCAAAATTAAAAAAAAAACAAACATGTTTATGCAATGAGATGTAAACGTGTTTAAATAGTGATTGTAGATATACAAAATACATGTATTTTGCGCAATATTCATATGGGAGTAGAGTAGCAAGTAATGAAAGCACAGAAATCCCATAAAAATACACACTTATTCTAACTAAAAAGTTATACATTCTTGCTGTGTTTACATTTAATATCTCAAAAGATAATTATAGATTATTGGTTGGTATTGTTTTGTTTTTCATGTTTCATATTAATACAAATTTACGTAGTTTTTTAAAATAAAAATTACATAAACATTAATAATAGTAGTAAAGGGCGACGAGCCTAAGGAGAACTCAAAGCAAAAGAAGAAATGATATATAATGATTATAAAAAGACGAAGGAAAGAAAAAAGTAACGTAGTATTTTGTTTTTTGTTTTTGTATTTAAAAAGTCTCTAAAATCTAATCATCCATACTCTCATTGTTTCGATCAGGAGATGCGTTACCATTTTTCGGTGATGCTGATCTTGATCTGGAACGTGATTTGTTGTCATTAGAAACAGAACGATCGCTGTAAAATAGAAAACGAGAAAGAAGAAAGAAAAACACGTAACATATTAGTAATAAGAATGAAAAATATTTTCATATTATGATGAGGAACAGAAGCAAGACGCAAATTTTTTTTTTTTTCAAATGTTACACCCCATTTTTTCCGTTTGGTTTTTGAGATAAAACGTCTTAATATACTTAAACGTCAGATATAATTTATTAAATAAATATCATATTTTTTTAGTAAAATGGGGTGAAATATTTCTTTTATACAGTAAATAGCATTTAAAATAAAGACAAACCAAAAGACTAATATTTATTTACATTGATCATATTTTTAACTTCTGCTTTCGAAAGTTCAGAAAAACAGTTTTGAATACGAGAAAAAATTTGGAATTTTTTGAAAATAAAAAAAGAGAATGGAAATAAAACATATGAAGAGAAGGGGTAATAGTTAAGGTAAGTAAAAGTAATGAGAATAACGTACTCAACACGAATTGTGAGAGACGGCATCATTGCAAAGGCGACAGACGACAATACATGTAGTGTATATCCATCCAATAATTAATAATTAAAAATTATAATTATGTATGTGATGCATTGCAATCATTCAAATCATTGGTTATATGTATGTTTATTGTTGAAATCAATCGATTGTTGCAACACAAAAGAAAATAAAACAAAAAACGGAAAAGATTTAATTTACAGTGAGTGCACAAATTCAAACATTAACTAAAAACACAACTTACCGTGAACGAGAGTCTCTGCGAGATTTAGAACGGGAACGTGATCTGGATTCACGTTTAGAATTGGAACGTGAACGGGAGCGAGAACGGGAATCACGTTTGATCGAACGAGAACGTGAGCGGGAACGAGACTTAGATTTCGACTTTGACAATTCACGTGATTTGCTGTTGAGATTAGAAATATTATACGATTATTTATATGTAATACGTTAAAACAATTGTATATGTTAAAAAATGTGCAACCAACAAAGACATCATAGCTAATTACATCCTTCTTTAATAGTAGAACTAGCCTTCATGAAAATTGTTTTTTTGCTGGATGCATTTTTCATGAACTTACTTTGAACGTGAGCGGGATCGTGATTTAACTGGTGACTTAGACTTTGAACGTGCTCCGCGGGACTTGGAACGACTGCGAGACTTGGAACGTGAACGTGAGGAACGACGAGAACGAGAGCGAGAACGTCTGCGTGAACGAGAACGTGATCGGGAGCTAGATGAACCAGATGCTCCACGTCCTCCACGACCACTGCGGCCACTACGACGGTCTTCAACCAAACGTATACGACGACCATTTAAGTCAGTATCATCCAATTTTTCAATAGCAGTCTTCATATCAGACAATGAAGCAAACTCCACAACTCTATAAAAAAAAAGAAATAAAGAATTTAATAATCAACAAATTATTCCTAGTCTACTTGTTCTTGAAATAGAGAGAGAAATAAAACACTTACCCCTCATTTCGTCTTTGCTTATGAGCATCAGCATAGGTGACTTCACCGGCCTGGCGCATATAGTCTTTAAGGTCCTATTATTTAAATAACACCACGTTAAAGCATCATAGAAAGAGTAAACAAAAGATAATTTTACATTAGTAAACATTTGATGTAATAGAAACTGAAAGAGTAACACATTCGAAAATGAATAAACATATTCAGCCTATTGTTATAGAAACATGCGTGCGTCCGATCAATGTCTTGTCCCCACTTTTGAACATTAGACTGATAATATAGGAATCGACCATCAATTCACTGACTGACCACACAAAGTTGCAAGTAATCCTTATAAAAATTTCCTCATCCTTAGTCTGCCTGCCTTTCTGTGCGCGTATCGCGTTATTTCTGTGTCCCTTACACTCTCGCCTAAGCATGTAACGTACAACATTTGCTTAAATATTCAATCATTTTCGTGGTGTTTTCAACTCTTTTCATAAAAGAAAAAAAAGTTAGAAGAATAATAATCAATAATATATATAAAAGAAAACTTAAAATTACAACTTTTTGACATGGTTGAATTGAACAGTTCTTACATAGAAGACGAGACGTCTGTTTTTGGAACGTTTTTTTTTTATGGACCAACCAATCTACCAGAACCAGAAGGAGATCGATCAACTGACCAATTTTGACATTGTGGCACGTGTTATGTATGTATAGGTGATGTGGAAGGGTAGTTGTTAGAAGTAGACGGCCATTTCTCAAAAAAGTTGCACATCTTATCAAGCTGTAGTAACGCATACTCTTCACACTTCACAAGAACGATGCACACGTGTTTTTCATAGGAACTGACTGTACTACACAATCGCAATTAGGGCACACTTCATCATCATCATTATCATCATAAGGGGGGGCACACATTTAGAAAATGTACATTTTATTATAACCAATACTAAAAATCAAGAGCTGGAGGAATGTAAAACATCGGAGAATGTACGATTTAACCGACACAGACCATGTCAAATCTGAACTGTCTGAATACATATTATTGCCAACTTCCAGTAGTCTTTGTTTTTGGAAAAAGGGGAACACAGTGGTGCTGGTGGTGGTAGTAGTAGGCGACATTAGTTATTAGCCAATGACATCTGCCAAAATTGTTTGCCAGAGGAATGATATAAGCCTGAACCTATGGACGGATGTATGTATGAGTTTAGATTGCCAACCTCACTGGAAGACAGAGTCATGTATCAGTTCGCTTTAAAAACGTACTGCAACTACTGAAAAAGAGAGAAATTGTGACATGTCTCAAAGTTAAAAAGGAGACAAGTTTATGTAAGAGTATTAAGCCGGTCTATTCGCGTGGTCAAACATCTTGAAAGCATCTGCTCAACTAGGACGTAGAGCTTAAGCTTTCCTCGCTTCACTACGTAGTCGTCGCATCATCAACTGTCTAAGAATGATTATGCCCAAAAAAGTTGGAAGAAATGAATCATGTCATCCCAGTCATCGAGATTTAACCAAAATATTCCCTCTCCTTTCTCGCTCCCTCTCAATGTACAAAAATTGTCTTCTTGGAAGATTGTTTGCCTGCCTGTTTTATATGCCAGTCAGAAAGGCTTCATTTAACTTTTTTTGTATCTGTCCCGGTTGTTGTACATAGGCTCGACAGGCTGGATTTTCGGTTCAGATTGGATTAATATTCCCGCACGATCTTTATTTATATTTCGCTAGTTTATTCCAAACATGTAATTATATGTTACGCATTTAGTTTATTTCACAATCGCACAATTGGTCGGACCTCTGCATCTATCGAGTACTCCGAAATCTTGTGTTCGGAAAAGACAAAATCGAAATATACTTTCAGAATTCTAGAATTAAATTTTTATATTTCAAAAATATTAAAAATTTGTTTTAAAACTTAATGAAATTAATTTTTGAAATACCTAAATTGATGGTATCATTCATTAATTCTCAATCTTAAACACAAACACAAACGTATAAATAAAACAACTTCAACATTTTTGGATGACCACCATATTTCGATGTAAGTTGTCGGTTGACAGGGTAGGCAGTCTATAGATAGAACGAAAGAGATGTATGGATTTATCTCATTGTTTTTTTTACTCTTCCGCGCGGCCTCGCATCACAATGATGAAATTGTCTTTTTTATAAGCTAGTGGCTACAGATTGTTGTGTATGTTTTGAGTTATGAGACTTTACACTCGTTCGTATACGCATAGCATTTTTAAAAGCGATCAGTTTGCGATGTCATTCGTAAGCATCTTCTGCGCTGAAGGTAATTAAACAATTTATGTACGTTAAGAAACCTGAACTTGAATGGCATCTCTGACAAAACAAATACGTCTTCTATATTATCTATTTAAATGAAATAGTTCTTTTTTCGGTTCTTCCTTAGTATAAAGCAAGTACGCATCAATCGATCATCATTTTTTGCACGTTGAACGACGATTAGTGTTGAAAATGTTCAATCATCAATTGGAATACATGGTTTTGTTGACTAACTTGACCAACTTTATCAATATCATAATGGTTTTTATTTGTATTATCATTTGCCAACACCTTTCTTTATATTAGCATGATAACGATAGTCGCACATCTAATTGAGAATTTGTGGAAGATAGCACATATGATTAGGACCCACAATACAACTGATTATTATTGGATAGTTTCCGTTCTGAAGTGCATATTCGTATTTGACCCATTTGTATTTTGTTCACCTAATTTTTGAAACACCACTTGTATGTATTTTAGTTTAGGACACGCACTGTATTGGCAGGGTGATTGATGATGTACCCAGTTTATTTGATGTGCATTTGGTAGTGTTTTGGTCGTTAACATTTCAAAAATAGAAATAATTTTAGGGGGAAATGATAAGTCAGTTTCTTTTTAATTCACATACATTGAGTTTATATACAAAATATTGAAAGAGAGGATTTTCAAGGAAATATTTCAAAAATATATATGTTTTTGTTTATTAATTAAAAAAATAGTTAAGCAAAAGTTAGTTAAAATAAAAAAATAATAAAGATTAAAAAAAAAATCAAATGGAGTTCAGTTAGGACAAAAGGATTTTTTGTTGCATCATGCAGGAAAGATATGTAAGTATATATTTATAGTATATACCATTGTACAGAATAAAATATATCTTTATATGTATAAAAAAAGAAAAATAACAATGTATGCATTTTTAAAGGAATACACACAAACTTGACATTCATTTAAATTATTATTGATTTATTGATTATAATTAAAGCATGATCCGAACTTTTTTATTTTTCTTTAATACTTTACTAATACAAAAATCTTTAAGTTTTAAAATTATTCAAAATAACAAACAGCTATTCTGTTTTTAATAATTTCACGTTTTTTATTTACAAGCGAAAATTCGAGTTATGCCTTATTAATAATTTTCATGTATGTAATTTTAATGTAAAAAAATAAACAAACTGAAATTAACCATTTAGATAAATTATATTAATGTCTTATACCCTCCTCTTGAATATTCGAAGAATACTTTAAATGCATTATATGTAATTGGATTTATCATTCGTTTTATAAAGGAGGAATATAATACATTTGTTGAATCTTTTAAAACCTTTGAAACTACTTTATTCTACGGGTTAAAATATCGAGCTATTGAAATAGATATGTGAGTAAAAAAACGTTTTACATACCTGCCAGCTAACACGACTGGACAAATTCTCTACAATTAGACGATATTCAGTGCGCAATGGTGGACCATAGCGGGAGTTTGATCTGTTGTTTTTATTTCTGAAAGAAGTCATATTTATGGTGGAATTATTTTTTTTAAATAAAGGAATTTTACAATATTTTTTTGATAAAAATTTTTAATATGCCAAAAATTGTGATTAAAGTAAAATAGGCCTAATATGTAATACGCAGCAGGTATCTCTCTTACTCTAGTTCAAAATGAAATATGTACATGAAATAGGGTTGTTGCGAATGCCAGTTTAGCGAAAGCGAACTTTATTTTTTGCGAATGCAAATAGTATAATTCAAGTTAATTTGCAAAGAAAATTGAAAATTATAGAATTACATAATATATGGTGAAAATGATGGTTAGAGTGTTATTCATTTAGTTTTCTTAGAAATAGCATTCGCTAAGATTTTGCGAATGCAAAAGCGAATATAAAAACGGTAGGGAATAATTCATAAGGGAGCATTCGTTACATCCCTAATATGAAAGAGTCCAACTTAGATGGTTCAATAAAACCCCATTTGTCAGAGCTTTTGTAGAGTGCAGACAAGAATGCTATTATTGTCATTCATTACGGGATCATTGTCAGATGATTATGAATTGAATATGAGAATAGAGTGTCACATCTGGGATAAACATTAAATATAATTAACAATGAAACCGAGTGGATAAATTATTGTAGAAGTAAATAATAAAGTTTAGTCAACCACCTGGTTGTCATTAACTCGTCTTTCGTCACGAATGTATTCTTTGTAAATAACATTGAAGACAGTCATCACAACATTACCTTTCTCAAGTAATCTAGGGAGTAGACACTTCAAAATAAAACCTAAGCGACAATCCAAGAATGTTTTTAGTTGCCCTTTAGTTGTAAATAAGGAACATATTACATTTGTTCGTTTAGTAAGCTTAAGTTATAGAAAAATGGTTGCAAAAATGTGTAACAAATTTATTTGAATTTTTTTATTGTTAGGTTTTTTGGTTTGTCGCTTTGGAACTTTGATTTAAAGTCCCAAACTCGGAAAGACAGAAAAGTATTTCAGACTATTAAAAAATATGTATACTCAAATATCAAGTAGATTGGCGATTGGCCGAAAATATTTCATAAACAAATTTAAAGTAAATTGAAATTCTCATTACTCAACCCTTGAAATTAAACAATTATAGAAAGATAATTACGATTACAACTCACTTGTCATTGTAACGTCCACCACCACGACGACCACCATCATAGCGGTCATAACGATCCCTATGGCTACCACGAGCTGTGCCACGAGCAGGTTCAACCACAACTCTGCAAACAGTATGTAAAAAGATAAAACATATATTAAGAAATTGTATTTGAAACTTAAGTTTTATTATTACCTTTCGCCCAATAGCTCTTTCCCATTTAATTCATAGACCGCGTCATCTGCATCACGGTAATCTTCAAATTCCTGTAAAATAATTTTTGTGTATTTAATGTGTTGTCAAATCTTTATTGATTTTTGCATTTTATTTCTGTATCTACTTACCACAAAACCGTAGCCATTTTTAATTAAAATGTCGCGTGTTCGTCCATAGCCTTTAAAGAAACGCTCTAAATCTCGTTCTCTTACACCATATGGTAAACCTCCAACATACACTCGTGAACCCACCATTGTTTTATTTATTTAATCTGTGTTTTTAAGCTAGAAAATAAATAATTTTATTAAAATTTTAAATCAATATCACTTTCAATACAGTCTGCGCAAAACACATTTTTTTTATATGATTAGGGTAATTGTAAAATTTTTGCAATATGGCGTCACCGGGTACAGAATTTTTATCATATACATACTGTTTATAATATAATTAAATTTTTTTCACAAAATATTTGTTTTTTAAGCAAAATTTATTTTGCTAATTCTCACCTTTGCTAAATAAATTTAGCTTAACAATTTATTGATTTCAATTATACTTTTTATCTTAATTATTTCGGAAAATTTTCACTTTTTTCACAGCACACATAAAAACAATGATTAAAAACTCACGACGTATCAAGCGCGTGTTCCGAAAACGAACGAAGAGTGAATTTTCATTCGTAATCAAAAAGTAGAAATGGCGTCAAATAAGGCGAATTCACGTAAATTCGCTTTGGCGGCATTAATTTTGCTGCCATGGAAGTGTTCGGAAATAGTATTTTTCATGTACTAAATCATTTAGCGTTATTTGAATGGTTTCTGGCGATTTTAAAAGCATTGCGCATTGTTTTGCTGTTTTCTTTTTTCATCGGGATCCAAATCTTCAATAATTTCATTTGTAGCCCCCGTACACTTTCCTGGAAAATGAATTAATTGCAAATGATTCCCTCTGGAATATTTCTATTCCCCCAATTTTTTCCAAATATCAATAGAATTACCAACTGAAACCTCGATCAGTACATAATTGACCACAGCACCCATATAATGTCCACGTCTAAAAATCACTATAATTCATTACCAAATAATCGAATCGGGACAAAATTCAACAGGAATGTGTTTTGTACATACATTATATACATACATATATAAATTATTCTGCCTCAATCAGTTTTTCGGAATAGAATGAAAATACCCGATAAGCCCCTTTTACACGAGCACAAAATAATATGATCTGTAAAAATTTTGTGTAGAGGAGTACAGATGAGATTGTCTAAACGCAATATGTAATGAAACCATCACACATTGAGAGAAAATGCGGATGTAAAGTTTGACAGTCGTATGGCTCTCTTCATTTTTTAAAATGATTCAAAAAACAAGCAACACCCAATTTACACGATGAGTTTTTTTTCATGTTTGCCCAGACGTCTGTTTTCATGTTTGCCGATGATTGGTTGGTGAGCGGGGTAGAGAAGAATGGGGGGAAAGAAAACAAACATGATTTGGGATTTTCATGATTTTTTTTTTTTCAGATTCCTCTATACACTTATTCGTACAGTTGATATTATACTCATGTAAAAAAATAAGTACGTGTATTTTTAATAAAAACATTAAAATTTGCATTAAAAAATACTATTTATTATTTTTAATCAAACTATTGTTTTTATGTAAAAATTTAATTTTACTTTTATTACGAATAAGTAATTTAAAAGGATTATACAACTAAACAGCAAAAACGACATGAATAGTTGCATTAGGGTTCTATAGTTGAAACGAAAAGTCGATTTTTCGACTTTTTTAATTAGTTAAAAGTCGACTTTTCGACTTTTTGCATTTTATGAAAAGTCGATTTTTCGACTTTTTTTATTTACAAATTCGACTTTTCGACTTTTATTTACAAAGTCGACTTTTCGACTTTTTTCACAGACGATAGTCGAGTTATCAACTTTTTTCGAACTAAATAGTCGACTTCGAATTTTTCGATAATTCGAAAGTCGATTTATAGAACCCTAAGTTGCATGTAAAAAATCACTGTATAAATGTTCATGATTTTTGGAAGATTCTCAAAAGAGAATTGGAAAAAACAGACGTCTGAAAAGTCTTCATGTAAATTGCGCCCAAGTCGCATTACATCAGGTATGTATTTTTATGCAAACACACACAAAAAAAGTGAAACAGCTGTTAAATCTTTGATATTGTTTTATACCAATCGTGTAAACACAAAAAATATAAATTATACGATTTTTATTCTCTTTTTCGTCATATGGATAAATTTTCATTAGACTTTACGTACGTAAAGTGTGATCGTGTAAAGGGCCCTTTATCATCACTGGAAAATATCACTAAAATTTGGTTTATCGCTAGATTTCATAAAAAAAATAGTTACAACGAAATTAATACAAAAATGGCAATTTCAAGCCAAATTACATTGATTAGCTTTTTGAACTTTTTTAGAATAATATTATTTCTTGTTGTATGCAACAACAGCTTTATTCCTTAACAGAATTAAATTTGGTATCATAATTTCAAAGGAGATAAAAAATGGAAATGAAAATCGCTAAATTAAACGAAAAAATAGCTAATTGTCATCACTGTAAAATAGTACTAAAAACACGACCGCGTTCAAGGCGAATTATGGCAGCATTGTTTGTAAATATATCTATCTCTTTTTTTCATTTACAACACCCTTTTCCTGCTGAGAATTGTCTTTTTCTTGCAAATAGAGCTGAACGACCAAAGAAGCCTTTGCAAAAAAACATACTACAAAAAACCGGCCGCGTTGTTTCAATTCGTTGTGGAAGTCTGCCCGAATTGATTGTGTATTTTTTGATTGCTCGGCCTTCAAATTTTCTCAGAAAAATAAAAGTTGTTTAAAAAGAAATTTTTAATTTAAGTGAATAAAATTCATTTTGAATTGACAATTCTCGAATAAAGAGTATTAAAATGTCTGTAAAAAACGAAAATGGAAACAACAGCGATTACAATGATGAGGTAAATAAACTTTTTTATTGTTTTTTTTTTTTATATTATTACCCTTTTGAATTATAAATAATTAGAGGCATTGATCTAAGTATTTCATTTTTAAATTCTATGAATTAAAAATGTATTTATGGTTTTCTTTCCATATTGCAATTTTTTCGTTGAAAATTTATGTATAATAAAAGAAATTTGGTGAAAGAAAAAAAAAACAAAATGGCGGCTTGATAATTTGTGCGTTTGTATATAACAAACTTAAAATGAGGTTACTTACCCATTTTTGTTAATAAATTTTACATACTATAAAAACGTTTTTATCAAAAAGGCTGTTTTGTTCAATGCAATGAATTTTTCATTTATACAGCTCAAATAATTTTTAGCGTTAATATAGTTTTTTTCATCATTGTTAACTGTACTTCAATTAAGATGCATACAAATGACACTGAAAAATTAAATAAAAAAATTGTCCTTTACAGCCCATTAACGAGCCAGAGCAATTGCGTAAACTGTTTATTGGCGGCTTAGATTACCGTACTACCGATGAGGGTTTGAAAGCCCATTTCGAAAAATGGGGTAATATTGTTGATGTCGTCGTCATGAAAGATCCCAAGACAAAACGCTCTCGTGGTTTTGGCTTTATCACATATTCACAGTCGTATATGATTGATAATGCTCAGAATGCACGTCCTCACAAGATTGATGGTCGCACTGTGGAGCCTAAACGCGCTGTGCCACGCCAAGAAATTGATAATCCCAATGCTGGGGCCACAGTTAAAAAATTGTTTGTTGGTGGACTTCGTGACGATCACGATGAAGAATGTATACGCGAATATTTCAAGGACTTTGGTAATATTTTGGGAATTAACATTGTCTCCGACAAAGAAACTGGCAAGAAGCGTGGCTTTGCTTTTGTTGAATTCGATGATTATGATCCCGTTGACAAGATCATCTTGCAAAAAAGCCACACCATCAAAAATAAAACTTTGGATGTGAAAAAAGCTATTGCCAAACAGGATATGGATGGCGGTCGTGGTGGCGGTGGACGCGGTGGTGGTGGCCAAGGTGGTCGCGGTGGTGGCCGTAATGATCGTGGTAACCAAGGTGGTGGCGGTTGGGGTGGCAATCGTCAAAATGGTGGAAATTGGGGAGGCAATAATTTCGGTAACAATGGAAACTTTGGTGGCGGACAAGGTGGTGGACCAGGTGGTTGGAACAATCAACCAGCTGGCGGTCCCTGGAACAGTGGTGGTGGTAATGACGGTGGTTGGAATAATGGTGGTGGCTTTGGTGGTTCTCAAGCCAATGGTAGCAATAGTGGTGGCGGTGGAGGTTGGGGTGGTAATAGCAGCGGCGGTGGTGGCGGCAATTTCGGCAATGACTATCAACAAAGTTATGGTGGCGGACCTCAACGCAGTAGTTTCGGCAACAACCGTCCTGCACCATATGGCTTCAATAAGGGTGAGTTTTACAAAAAAAAAAAAATGTTCTTATTTTTTTAATAAACAATATTTTCAGGTGGTAATCAAGCTGCTAGTGGTGGTAGTAGTGGACCACAAGGTGGTAGTTTCGGTGGTAATAATTACAATAGTGGTGGAGGACCTGGTGGTGGTAATGTTGGAGGCGGCGGCGGTGGTAACAGAAGATATTAAGTATAAGGTAAGTTTGATGAAATACATGTTTAATCTTTATCAAGACCCACTATGAACAAGTAAAATTACATGGTACATTATAAATTATTTATTAAGCTTTATAGCTATCTAGGGACTGTATTCAATAGTATCTTAAGTAACACCAAAAAGAGCAAAAAACTGTTTATTTCGCTAATTCGTGAAAATTGTTAAATTTTTTCTTCATATTTTTCTACGACCATATCTCTTAAACCTTATTAGAATTTCAAGTTAAAATTTGTAAATAATTTTATTTTTATTTAATGTCAATAAATATTATATTTGTAAATTGTTGAAAAAACAGTCGAATATGTTTTGCTCCAAAATAACCTGTATCTCGAATACCAAAGCCGATTTTAACCATTTTGACGGATTTGTGTTCGAATAACAAAATGGTATAAAACATTTTTATCTTTAAAATTTGTATCCCGAATGCAAGATGCGAGAAAATTAACCATTGATAATTTTATGAATACAGCTATTCTAATACAGCTATAAAATGATAATTATACGAAGTACATTTTATTTTTGTGTACCATGTAATTGATCTTGTAAATATTACAAAAGCGTCATTCCAAATAGCCATATTTTGTGTTTATTTTATAGATATGTATGAACATTTTAAGTATCAGCGCTCTGTTGTACCATATTTATATGCCTTCAAATCGCTGAAATATAACGATAACAAATCATGTTCTAATTGTTAATTCTAATCAAAAATTTACAAATTTTTTCCTCCTTCGCAAATAGGTAAAAATAGAGCAAAATACAAAAACTATCAGACAAAAAGAGAGAGGCAGGCAGGAAAAGGAAAAACAAAGCAAGGAAGAGAAATACGCTAGGCTCAGGCAGGCAGGCTTATCAGGCAATAAAATAAAATTTTATTCAGAAAAAAATATCTAAAAAGCTTAATTTTTTGAAGAGTATCTTCTGTCTATCGTCTTTATAAAGAGGTACAAGGAAATAAATACAGCAAACGATTTGAACACAGCCTGTGTGTAGAATACACAAACACAAATTGATGTAACTCTACATTTTAGCTATTACAAACATGAGCAAGTGTAACTTTGTTTTTTATGAACCCTGCTTTTTAGGCTCTTAAGCATCTTATATTTTTAGTAGAGTAAATAAGCTTTTATTTATAAACAGATATCATCAAAAATACCCTTCGGATATAGAATACAAAAAAAAAAAAGAAATACTTGAATTATAATTAATATAAACAAAATATGTAGTAGTATGTATAATTCTTTCATTTGATCCAATGTTAAAACCGCAAACAAAACCACCAATCAATTATAAAACTAACTACTCATTTTAATATACAAAATGAGATAGCCGGTTTTATACAAATATGTATTTAAAAAGGTATTTAAATAATAAGAGAAATCTTTTACAATTGGACAAGAAACGATTTTCAACTAACAGCAAAAATTTAATTGTTTTGTATGTAAGAAAAGTACCTATTTTTTGTGTACCCAGTATATAATTATAACCATATGTAGTATGTTCGATTGCCTACTGGTGTTTATTATTTTTTCTGGTATCAAAATATACATATATTCGGAAATAGTAACAACGCTAGCAAGCAGCAAACGAATAGACATGATGGTTTTATTTTCTATTTCCAATAAATTTCTTTTTTTTATATATAATTTAATTTCCTAATTTGTTTTTACAAGCTATATATGATCAGTCTTTTTGTCAGTGTATTTATATTAATATATTAAAAATGATTTAAAAAAATATACCATAATATTTAATTTTAAGACATTTTATATATTTAATTAAAGAAAAAGGAAGCGTAAAAGAAAAATTTACAAAAAACAAATAAGCGTTTTTTATGTAGTGTATAAAATATTTTTTTAGTAAACATAATTATGAAATCATTTAAGCGATTATCCTTTCAAGTGTCCCACAACTGAACATACTTGTATTTTATTATGTATATGGGCAATTTCGTGTCAAGTGACCCAACTCAAAAAATCGATATGGATGAAGTTTGCACCATGGTTACTACTAGTAGGCCAGACATAAATTTTCATTTCTATCGTTCAAGAAGTGCAGGAATTAGACGAGGTCAAAGTTGGACTTTTTAGTCATAGGGTTTTATTCAAATGAGTGGAACTTTTCACGTATTGGTCCTAGCAAAAATTGTCCAAAGGAATAGCTAATTCTTCATTGTTTCCTAAAAAAAATTTTAATTTTATACAATTTCCTTTAAGGGCTTTAGTCTTATAATGGGATATCTATAAAAAAAATTAACTCAAGAATAACATTTTTTCATGGAGTTTTTTCTCTTCTTTTGAGCAAAAAAAAAAAAAAAAAAAAAAAAACGGAAATTAAGTGCCAAATATTTAAAAAATCTTATTCTTGAGTTAAAAACAATTTTTTGGTAGATATCTTACTCGCATCCCATTATGGGACTATAAAGCCCTTTAAGGAAATTGTATAAGCTTTTCATTTGAGCAAAAAAAAAAAAAGTTTTTTGAAAAAATAAAAACAATTTTTTTTAATTAAAAAAAAATGGAAACAATGATGAAATAGCTATCTGAACTCCTTTATGACCAAAATGTCCAACTTTGACCCCCTCTAAGTCCGGCAGTTCTTGACCAATAGATCTCAAACTTTGTCTGGCCTACTATCCAATACTCACTTGGTGCAAATTTCATCCAAATCGGAAGACATTGATTTTAAAAGTTGAGTCACTTGCACGAATTGTCCATATGTATTTGGATGTGTTTGGAACATCCCACAGAAAAATTTAAATGTGGCAGATATTGCAAAAATTTATGGCAGTTGCGACCAGTTTTTATTTAAAATAAATTACGAACACTCCCTTCCTCCTTTTATATGTTTTGCGTAAAAATATTTCCGGTGAAATTTTATTCACGATAAGGGACGAATGTTTTTTCGAACGCTAAACTTTGATATGCTAAACTTTTATACTACGTTCGTAAATGCAACGCCTGTGTTATTCCGTATTTCAATTCGGAAAAAAGCAATAAATATATATCGTCACCTAGAACGCAAACGGCCCTATCTAACATTTTGAATATTTTACAGGAGAAGCAAAAAACTATTTAAATTGAAACGTTTGTTTTTATCAACGCGATTTATTTGTAGTAATTAAACAAATTGTTTAATAGTGAAACCTTCCAGCAAAAAACCCAAAGTGCTTCAAATTCTGGTGAAAAACCTATGGATTTTCCATCAGCATATCATTGGAGGGATTTTGTTCATTTTTGACCACTTTGAACTACATACATCTAATCTTATCTTTAGAAGCTGTAAAAATCCGATATTTGTATGTCAAAAATAAACCACATTCTTTCAACGAAACGCTTATGTAAATTTAATTGGTTTTTCATCAAAATTTGAAGTACTTCGAATATGTTGTTTGTAGTGACTTTTCTACATCTCTTTCCTCATTTTTAACTATGTTTTCATTTGTAAGGATATGTTTGGTTTATAAAAGTATGCAATCGCATTTTTAGATGTGATTAAGATGCCGTTTGTAAAGTATGACATCAATTATTTTTTGCTGGGGAATAATTTGTTATGATAGTTGACAATGGCGTATCGTCACCTGAAATGCAAAAAGGCGTAACAACAAAAAATTTGAAAATCGACTTTTTGATTGAAAATGGTCCACCACATCGAAATACAAGTTGTCGCAAATTTTTAGAACTTTATTGTCAAAAAAACCAATTTTATTAACATGAAATTCAAAAGTGTGTAATAACAAATTAGTCATTTTCACAAATCAGAATGTTCTAAAAAGCATCATAATAGACAATGTCTGGAGTTACATTTATATTTAAACATGTTTATTCATGTTTGGATATAATACATGGAAGAAGGAGACATTTTTATAACAACAATAGTTTTAATTTTATTTAGTTTTTAGCCTCTCCTATAAAATTTTTAAAAGTGTTACATCCTACATTAGAATCAACAATAAAATCGATTTTGAATTTTTGGTTAGTTAGGGCCGTTTGCGTTTCAGGTGACGGATATGTACATGTACATATGTATATCATATAAAATTAAAAAATAAAATAAAGTAAATCTGGTATCGTCATACCAGCTTCAAAGAATATTTGTTGAAAAAATGTAGCTTTATCCTGCTAAATCCTACTATTCGATTCAAAATGGAATGCAGAATAGAGGTGTTTCTCATTTCATTACATAATTGTGTGTATTCTGCATTGGCGTGTTTGGAAATGCATCAATGCGCAGTATAAATGCAAACAGGAACCACAAAAATAGCTGATGCGGTGAATATGTACATATTTGAACTGATTTTATAAAGTTTGTTATTACTTTGACAAAAGAAAGATTAGCTTATGCATAAAATGCGCATCAGATTACTTTGCATCAGCATCGCAAACTAATCATCAAATGCAGTGCTGTGATGCATTTCCGAATAGGCACTATTTCTTCAAATAGGAAGCTGGAACCTCATGTTATGCAAAACCGTTAACGGTTATCGGCCGATAACTTTTTGTTAAAACAACTGTATAGTTGGAAAAATAACTTGAATAAAATTGTAAACGAATGCAGACAGAGAACATTTCAATATTAAATGAAATTTTGTTTATAGGGGTAAATGTCTATTTTTATTTTGTAAATATATCTATGTATGTGTTTCGAAGTCGGAAAATATAAATTGTTTAAAGTTGCATTATAATAATGTTTAATTAAATAACAAGGATTTAAACATCCGTTTCAAGTATTTGTATATAAAAATATTTGTAATACTGATTATTCCCGTCTGTTCTGTAAACCGAATCTGAGTAAATTTCTCGTTTAAAAACGAATTCTTATATTTTTTTCTCGTTTTAAAACCGAGTACAAATCTAGTCGAAAGTAAATCGATTTTAATTTTATTTGAATAAATTAAAAAATTATTTTTTGCGCTTTTTAATATAATTGTAACTTAATATAAATGCTATGGGCATTTTAAACTCTTTTTCATTTAAAATAGGATTATTTTTTCTGAATTTTAAGTTCAAATGAAAATTCAATTTGCAAAACACCAAATTCGGTTTTAAAAGCTTCTCGGTTTTGAAACCAAATCGATTTACTGAACAGACAAGATTATTTTATATAGAATTAGCAAAAATTTATTTATTTAAATATCTTTATGAACAAACGTGTATAATATAAGATAACTGACATATAATAGACGGTTTTTAGCATAATTTCCAACATATAAAAGTACATCAGAAGAGGATCTTCAAAAATTGATTAAGGGAAAAAATCACTTTTTATTATTTTATCAAGAGAGCAGTACTAATAATTTCCATATCTTTGGTTTGTTTTGTTGCAAGACTGAAAATGTAATCTATCCTCCTGTGTTTACATCTATCCCAATGAGTAGTACTCTCTGTCTTGGATTTGAAAAATTACTCTCAATGCTTCGACTATACATCAGTTTGGTAAGTGTTTTTTTTTAATTTATAATTTTTAGATTTTGATCTCTTTTCAGGCTTCTATACATTATATGTAATACATAATAGAATATTTTTAACATAATAGAATATTTTTAACAATACCCTAATAAAAATCGTAAAATAAAAATTTTTCTGTGTTTATTTTATTAAACTGCCGAAAGCGAACCGCATTTGGCGTAAGCAGAAAATTATTGTTTCTGGAAATATTTGTTTCAAAATATGGTTTGTTTTGTTAGGATTATGCGTTTTTAAATTTACTACATATTCATTCTAATAAAGATTTTCATAGTTAAAAACTAGTCGATTGTTAAGTATATTTTCTATATAGTCTACATATCGTCACCTGAAACGCAAACGGCCCTAACTAACCAAAACCCCAAAATCGATATTATTGTTGATTCTAATGTATTGCATCAAAATAAATGTCTACACCAAAAATTGGACCCCTCCTAACATAATTATCGATTTTATTGACAAAAAACAAAATGCCCTATCTACAAAACCACTAAAATATTAAAGGTAAAAAGTCAAATTTATCCATTTTTATATAATCCACTGTTAACTATCATAACAAATGATAGGTTTCACTATTAAACAATTTGTTTATTTACTACAAATAAATCGCGTTGATAGAAACAAACTTTTCAATTTAATAGTTTTATGCTTCTGTAAAATTTGAAAAATGTTAGATAGGGCCCTTTGCGTTTTAGGTGACGATATATTCTTAGGAATCTTATAATAAATCTGATTACATTTCTAAAGATAAGTAACTATAACCTCAATAATTATGAACAAATTTAAAACCACAGATTTAAATATTTATTGTAAAAATAATATTTATATGTACATTTTCCATATAGTCAGGCATTATAGAAAAAAATACTCAAGTCTTAGTAGATCCCTTGAGACTCACGGTAACGGTACGCGGAATATTTTCTCATTAATTATGGATAATGATAACGTAGATCCCAGGGTATTTATGAGAAATTGTCACAGTATGATTGATCCTAGGACATCGGTGAGATACTCTGTTAATAACACTCCTGTGACTCCACCAATATCCAGAAGTTTTTCGTATCATGCGCAAATATCTGCAAAAGATGAAATACCTAAACCGCTGCAGGAGGAAGAAATTGCTCCTTTAAAAAGACAACCCAGTGCTAAATTTCGGCCAATAAATCATAAAAAACATAGTTGTACAGACGTGCACTGTCTGCTAATATTTATATGTTTTATAATCGGATGGATTTATATAGCAACATATGCCTTGTCCCAAGGAAACTTAAATAAATTATTAATTCCAACAGATTCAAAAAATGCAAAATGCGGTTTGGATTCTGGAGTTCGTGACAAGAAAATGTTATTTTTCTACAATTTGGATAAGTGTCTTGATCCATTGACACCCATTACAGGATGCAATACCAAACAAATATGTGTAAAAGAGTGCCCCAAAAAATCTTTTATATGGCAAGAAAACACGATGCAGGATCTGACTAATTTAAACATCTTAAGGGAAAAACTTATTTGTGATTCCACAGTGAACAAACAAAAGTTGAAGAGCTTGTTAGATGTTAAAAATGCAATAGAGAATGATCTTTGTAGTGGCTGGTACTTAGAAAGTAAACCTATATTTAATCATTGTGTATGGGATCTTTCCGATGAATTGTGTGAAATATTGCCCAAGAAGTTGACAGGACGAAACCGTAGGTCGGATTTAGCACCAGCGAATTTCATTGATTTTAAACCTGTCGCAACTAAATTAGCCGAATTCGGTAAAAGCATCAAATCGGTGTGTAGTAAACAACATCATAATACGACATCGAACATGATCGCTTTCAAAGAAAAAATTAAAAAAACAAATTCCAACTTTAACAGAATTATAGCTGCAATTATCTCAAAATTCAATTATAGCGGTAAAGAAATTTTAGCTGAGCATATAGCAGATGACTTAAAAAATTCATGGAAAGTTATAGTGTTTGCTTTTTTTATACATCTTTTTGCGGTTTTAGTATTTATAACACTCTTACGCTGGCTAGCCGCACCCCTGGTGTGGGTTTCGATATGTGGTGTTATTTTTGGTCTGGGTTATTCATTCTTTTATAGTTTTCGTCAATATAGACTGTGGAGCACAGAAGCCCATGTACCAAAACATGCAACGAATCTGCAGGCAAAAGTTCAAAACATATTGGAAAATGGCGATGTTTGGCTATATGTAACAATGATTCTAGGAGCGATCCTAACAATTATTGTATTAATAGTAATTGTGATCCGGAAGCGTATAAAAATTGCTGTGGCTATTATTAAGGAAGCAAGTAGGGCAATAACGAATATAAAATCATCAATATTTTTCCCAATATTTCCTGCAATCCTTAATATTCTTGTGGCCACAATGTCAATAATAATTTTGCTACATCTCAGTTCCATTGGCGATTACTCTTTTATAATGGCGCGTCGCAACATTACTGAAACTGCTGAACAATGTAATTGTACAGGACCTGAATTGCAGAAACCGTATAAACTTGGTGATGCATGTGATCCAGCTTTGTTCGAAAAATACTGTCGCAACGAAAATGATGAACTATGCATGCAAACTTCCTGTAGTTTCAATGAGATTATAAGAGATCGAAAAACCAATTGGTTTATGTTACTAAATATTTTTGGTTTCCTATGGGTAACGTTTTTTATATCGGCTTATGAAGACATGGTTTTGGCTTGTACATTCTCATTGTGGTATTGGACTTTCAACAAGAATAATATACCTAAATTGCCGCTACTAAAGGCTATGTGGATAACAACAGTTTATCATCTAGGTACCTTAGCTTTTGGAGCCCTAATTTTGTCCATTTGTCGCATGATAAGGTATATGTTGGAACTCATTGAAAAGAAGGCGAAAGCATACAATAATACAATAACACGCGCCATCTTATGTTGCATGAAATTTTTCTTTTGGCTGCTTGAGAATTTCCTTCGTTTTCTTAACCGAAATGCTTACATAACATGTGCCATCCATAGTACCAGTTTCTGTGAAAGTTCTCGAAAAGCTTTTAGTCTAATTACTCAAAATCTTTTACGTGTTTATGCGGTAGACAAGGTATCGGATTTTCTTTTTTTCTTGTCAAAACTTTTGGTAACAGGTTGTACGTCATTTACAACTTTTATCGCTTTGAAGGCATATCCAGATATAATATTTATACATTATCCTGAGGTTCCAGTTGCACTGGTAGCCATACTATCCTATGTTATGGCTCATTTCATATTTAGCACATATTCAATGGCCGTAGATACTTTATTCTTTTGTTTCTTACAAGACTCAACGGAAAACGATGGCTCAGCTGAAAATCCATTTTTTATGTCAAAAGAATTGAAAAAATTGTTGGGAAAATCCAAAGTAAAACGAAAAAAATTGCAAGGTTAATGTTCTTTAAAGGAGACAAGCATAGTCCATTATAATATATTACAATACGCCTTACAAATAACGATTTATAAAGATATTTTTAATATCGTCACCTAAAATGCAAAAAAACGTAACAACCAAAAAATTTTAAATCGACTTTGATTGAAAATGGTCCACTACATCAAAATACATGTCGTTGCAAATTTTTAGAAATCTGTTTTCAAAAACACACTCTATTGAAATTAATTTCAAAAGGGCGTAACAACAAATTAGTAATTTCCACAAGTTAGAAAGTCCTTAAAAGCAACATAATAGACAATATCTGACGGTACAATTGAATTCAAACGTGTTTATCGATGTTGGGATACAATACTTGTAAGAACAACAATAGCTTTCATTTATTTTATTTAGTTGTTTGTCTCTTCTGTAAAATTTTTACGCCCTTTTGCATTTCTGGTGACGATATATTAATTAATACAAGGTTATTATATCCTTTAATATATACATACATACATACGTTATTTATAGTATCAATTTGGCGATGAAAATTAAAATCAAATAATTTTAAAAGGTATGAAAAGAGAATATAGTGAGAAATTGTAATAGATCATTAATGAAATCTATATTTTTTTTTTTTCATCGGCTAAAAATTGATACTTCAGAATAATTTACATATAAAATATAAATTAAATTGTTAATAAATATTATAAATAATAATTAAAATTTTTAAAAATTAAATTTAACAAAGTGAAACTGAAATTCACCCTAATTCTACTTTAAAAAATTGGTTATTATTAGGAAATCTTTA
The DNA here is from genome assembly GCF_015586225.1 of Lucilia sericata. Lineage (NCBI taxonomy): Eukaryota > Metazoa > Arthropoda > Insecta > Diptera > Calliphoridae > Lucilia > Lucilia sericata. Next base: position 252,984 of record NW_023994299.1, read on the forward strand.
AAAAGCAAATATGACTGTTACTTCAAACTAATTGATTTTTAATGAAATATTAAGTGATATTCCCTCTATTTCACATTTCTATTACGTTTCCGCATTCTAATACGCAACGATCGATAAAAGGTCTTCCAACAAAAAACAGAAACGTAAGAAAAATTAGCAATTCCATTTCATTTCAATTTTATTATAACTCATTCTCAATCCAAGTAATTCTTATTAGCAGAGCATTAAGCTCTCACAATTTATGTCTTATTGTATTTTAAACAAAACTATGGATCGAAATTACTAAATCGTATTCAAACATAACGACTCATTTTATAGGGTGTTTTCCTATAATTAGAATTTATCGATTTGTTTGGACAAAATATTCGAATTTGTTTGTTTTAAGTTGTCCCCTTAACAGTATGATACCACTAAGAAGGGGTTATTTGGCCTCGAAAAATTCATAACGCCATCACCAATTACGGCTTTCGCCTAAAAGAGCCTAGTCCAAGAACTGCCAATCCGACCTATACCTTCGTATAGGAAGCTGGAACTCCCGAACTCCGCTCCTGAGTTGACTGGTCCCCACCAAAATCTTAAACGAGTTTTGTTTGGTACTCCACCATGTATCAAAGAAATTTCTAGGTTATCAAAAAGAATGCATATGGTTAATGCATGAAAATTCGAAGAACCGTAACGCGGTACAGATATGCGACGCCACACATTAAACCAATGCGAGAGTGAAAAAATCGAAAACTCGAAAATTGTAGAAAAAAATCAAAAATTTTTAAAAAGTGGAAAAAAAGTCAAAAACTCTAAAATAGTCGGAAAAACTCGAAAAAAGTAAAAAAAATAGTCGAAAAAAATCGAAAAGTCGGAAAAAGTCGACTATTTATAAAATACTTATAGTCTAAAAGTCGACTTTTAATTAAATGAAAAAAGTCGAAAAATCGACTTTTCATAAAATGCAAAAAGTCGACTTTTAACTAAATGAAAAAAGTCGACTTTTCGTTTCAACTATAGAACCTTATTACTTACATCAAATAATAGCAGTCTGGTAACATTATTACTTAAAAAGTCGACCAAAGAATAAACAAGAAGTGAAACGCTGTCATTTTTTTACAACAATAACATTACGCTCTTCTCACAGACGAGTGCTGTGTAAATCCAACACATATGTAAAAATTGTATTCTCTCTCCAAACTTCAAAAATTTTTCGCGAAAATTTGAGGATAATAGCACTTTGAAATATTTTTTATCACTTAACATTATATTTTATAATTTTTTTGCACAATTTAAACACATTTAATAGCCCGAAAATAATATATTTTTTACAAACGAAAAAAAAATATTTTTTATTTTTTGACATTGAATTTTTGTTGGTTGAAATTAAAACTAAAAAAAACAATGTTGTAAATTTTCGTATGGTAAACGAAAAAGATATTTCAAATAAATAATTTATTTTTTCGATATTATAGATTAAAAAACAAATAGACGTGTTTATAAAATGTTTGTAGATAAAATATGTGGAAAATATCTTAAGAAACCTTTCAAAGTATAAATTGAAATGTAATATTTTTTTTCAATATTTTTCAATACGATTTTTTGCAACTATGTTGACTTGAGAATTCTACTAATACATTCTTAGAGTTAGGTACCGGATGACAGTAGACTTAGGTACTTTTGACAACAGTTTCATTTCTTATTTATTCTTTGAAGTCGACTTTTTCCAACTAATCTTTTTCGCAGCCAGTCGATTAATTAAATATTTTATCAAAAAAAGTCTGTACTAATTTTTCGTCTTTTGTATTAAAAATAATTCAATGGTTTAATTAGCCGATAATTAAGTCGATTATTTGAATGTTTTATCAGAAAAAGCGACCTCGACTTTTTTTAATAAATCGATTATAAAAAAAATCATTAAGATGCAACAGCTGTTCTCTAACGAAAAAAGACTTGTGTAAAAGGGTTTCAGAGATGAATAATCCAACCAGCTGATTATACAAACAAACAAAGATTCTGTAGAAAATATAAATCGTCTGTAATTTTTGACGTCCGTCCAGTTAGCAACGAAAGATAGCAACGGCAGAGAAAATTTTGGGAATTAAGTGGCAACACCACAGGGGAAAAATAAATTGCTTAGCTAATAAAAAATACCATGGAAAACTCATAGAAAGAGATGGGAAACACAAAATGGAATCGAGACTATATATAGTCTTGGAACTATAGTTCCTTGTAAAATTAGATTCCTCTAAAAATCGTTGCTGGTGAACTGTAATCGTTGCTGGTGAACTGTATAGGATCTAGCGAGTGTCGCGCCAAAAACTCCTTGGATTATGGTAGGAGACATGGTAAGGATTGAAAAAATCCTTCCGTGCAAAAAATCGGTAGAGCAAATCCTTGGAAAATTGGCTTTCTCCAAAATGGTCAGTAAAATCGTTGCTGGTAAACTGTATAGGATCTAGCGAGTGTCGCGCCAAAAACTCTTTGGAATATGTTAGGAGACATGGTAAGGATTGAAAAAATCCTTCCGTGCAAAAAATCGGTAGAGCAGATCCTTGGAAAATTGGCTTCTTCCAAAATGGTCAGTAAAATCGTTGCTGGTGAACTGTATAGGATCTAGCGAGTGTCGCGCCAAAAACTCTTTGGAATATGTTAGGAGACATGGTAAGGATTGAAAAAATCCTTCCGTGCAAAAAATCGGTAGAGCAGATCCTTGGAAAATTGGCTTCTTCCAAAATGGTCAGTAAAATCGTTGCTGGTGAACTGTATAGGATCTAGCGAGTGTCGCGCCAAAAACTCCTTGGATTATGGTAGGAGACATGGTAAGGATTGAAAAAATCCTTCCGTGCAAAAAATCGGTAGAGCAGATCCTTGGAAAATTGGCTTCCTCCAAAATGGTCAGTAAAATCGTTGCTGGTGAACTATATAGGATCTAGCGAGTGCCGCGCCAAAAACTCCTTGGATTATGGTAGGAGACATGGTAAGGATTGAAAAAATCCTTCCGTGCAAAAAATCGGTAGAGCAGATCCTTGGAAAATTGGCTTCATCCAAAATGGTCAGTAAAATCGTTGCTGGTAAACTATATAGGATCTAGCGAGTGTCACGCCAAAAACTCCTTGGATTATGGTAGGAGACATGGTAAGGATTGAAAAAATCCTTCCGTGCAAAAAATCGGTAGAGCAAATCCTTGGAAAATTGGCTTTCTCCAAAATGGTCAGTAAAATCGTTGCTGGTAAACTGTATAGGATCTAGCGAGTGTCGCGCCAAAAACTCTTTGGAATATGGTAGGAGACATGGTAAGGATTGAAAAAATCCTTCCGTGCAAAAAATCGGTAGAGCAGATCCTTGGAAAATTGGCTTCATCCAAAATGGTCAGTAAAATCGTTGCTGGTGAACTATATAGGATCTAGCGAGTGTCGCGCCAAAAACTCTTTGGAATATGGTAGGAGACATGGTAAGGATTGAAAAAATCCTTCCGTGCAAAAAATCGGTAGAGCAGATCCTTGGAAAATTGGCCTCCTCCAAAATGGTCAGTAAAATCGTTGCTGGTAAACTGTATAGGATCTAGCGAGTGTCGCGCCAAAAACTCCTTGGCTTATGTTAGGAGACATGGTAAGGATTGAAAAAATCCTTCCGTGCAAAAAATCGGTAGAGCAGATCCTTGGAAAATTGGCTTCCTCCAAAATGGTCAGTAAAATCGTTGCTGGTGAACTATATAGGATCTAGCGAGTGTCGCGCCAAAAACTCTTTGGAATATGGTAGGAGACATGGTAAGGATTGAAAAAATCCTTCCGTGCAAAAAATCGGTAGAGCAGATCCTTGGAAAATTGGCTTCATCCAAAATGGTCAGTAAAATCGTTGCTGGTAAACTATGTAGGATCTAGCGAGTGTCGCGCCAAAAACTCCTTGGATTATGGTAGGAGACATGGTAAGGATTGAAAAAATAGTTCCGTGCAAAAAATCGGTAGAGCAGATCCTTGGAAAATTGGCCTCCTCCAAAATGGTCAGTAAAATCGTTGCTGGTAAACTATGTAGGATCTAGCGAGTGTCGCGCCAAAAACTCCTTGGATTATGGTAGGAGACATGGTAAGGATTGAAAAAATCCTTCCGTGCAAAAAATCGGTAGAGTAGATCCTTGGAAAATTGGCTTCATCCAAAATGGTCAGTAAAATCGTTGCTGGTGAACTATATAGGATCTAGCGAGTGTCGCGCCAAAAACTCTTTGGAATATGGTAGGAGACATGGTAAGGATTGAAAAAATCCTTCCGTGCAAAAAAATCGGTAGAGTAGATCCTTGGAAAATTGGCTTCATCCAAAATGGTCAGTAAAATCGTTGCTGGTAAACTGTATAGGATCTAGCGAGTGTCGCGCAAAAAACTCTTTGGAATATGGTAGGAGACATGGTAAGGATTGAAAAAATCCTTCCGTGCAAAAAATCGGTAGAGCAGATCCTTGGAAAATTGGCCTCCAAAATGGTCAGTAAAATCGTTGCTGGTAAACTGTATAGGATCTAGCGAGTGTCGCGCCAAAAACTCCTTGGATTATGGTAGGAGATATGGTAAGGATTGAAAAAATCCTTCCGTGCAAAAAATCGGTAGAGCAGATCCTTGGAAAATTGGCTTCATCCAAAATGGTCAGTAAAATCGTTGCTGGTAAACTATATAGGATCTAGCGAGTGTCACGCCAAAAACTCCTTGGATTATGGTAGGAGACATGGTAAGGATTGAAAAAATCCTTCCGTGCAAAAAATCGGTAGAGCAAATCCTTGGAAAATTGGCTTCCTCCAAAATGGTCAGTAAAATCGTTGCTGGTAAACTGTATAGGATCTAGCGAGTGTCGCGCAAAAAACTCTTTGGAATATGGTAGGAGACATGGTAAGGATTGAAAAAATCCTTCCGTGCAAAAAATCGGTAGAGCAGATCCTTGGAAAATTGGCCTCCTCCAAAATGGTCAGTAAAATCGTTGCTGGTAAACTGTATAGGATCTAGCGAGTGTCGCGCCAAAAACTCCTTGGATTATGTTAGGAGACATGGTAAGGATTGAAAAAATCCTTCCGTGCAAAAAATCGGTAGAGCAGATCCTTGGAAAATTGGCTTCATCCAAAATGGTCAGTAAAATCGTTGCTGGTAAACTGTATAGGATCTAGCGAGTGTCGCGCCAAAAACTCCTTGGATTATGTTAGGAGACATGGTAAGGATTGAAAAAATCCTTCCGTGCAAAAAATCGGTAGAGCAAATCCTTGGAAAATTGGCTTCCTCCAAAATGGTCAGTAAAATCGTTGCTGGTAAACTGTATAGGATCTAGCGAGTGCCGCGCCAAAAACTCCTTGGATTATGTTAGGAGACATGGTAAGGATTGAAAAAATCCTTCCGTGCAAAAAATCGGTAGAGTAGATCCTTGGAAAATTGGCTTCCTCCAAAATGGTCAGTAAAATCGTTGCTGGTAAACTGTATAGGATCTAGCGAGTGTCGCGCCAAAAACTCCTTGGATTATGTTAGGAGACATGGTAAGGATTGAAAAAATCCTTCCGTGCAAAAAATCGGTAGAGCAGATCCTTGGAAAATTGGCCTCCTCCAAAATGGTCAGTAAAATCGTTGCTGGTAAACTATGTAGGATCTAGCGAGTGTCGCGCCAAAAACTCCTTGGATTATGGTAGGAGACATGGTAAGGATTGAAAAAATCCTTCCGTGCAAAAAATCGGTAGAGCAGATCCTTGGAAAATTGGCCTCCTCCAAAATGGTCAGTAAAATCGTTGCTGGTAAACTGTATAGGATCTAGCGAGTGTCGCGCCAAAAACTCCTTGGATTATGGTAGGAGACATGGTAAGGATTGAAAAAATCCTTCCGTGCAAAAAATCGGTAGAGCAGATCCTTGGAAAATTGGCCTCCTCCAAAATGGTCAGTAAAATCGTTGCTGGTAAACTATGTAGGATCTAGCGAGTGTCGCGCCAAAAACTCCATGGAATATGGTAGGAGACATGGTAAGGATTGAAAAAATCCTTCCGTGCAAAAAATCGGTAGAGTAGATCCTTGGAAAATTGGCTTCCTCCAAAATGGTCAGTAAAATCGTTGCTGGTAAACTGTATAGGATCTAGCGAGTGTCGCGCCAAAAACTCCTTGGATTATGTTAGGAGACATGGTAAGGATTGAAAAAATCCTTCCGTGCAAAAAATCGGTAGAGCAGATCCTTGGAAAATTGGCCTCCTCCAAAATGGTCAGTAAAATCGTTGCTGGTAAACTATGTAGGATCTAGCGAGTGTCGCGCCAAAAACTCCTTGGATTATGGTAGGAGACATGGTAAGGATTGAAAAAATCTTCCGTGCAAAAAATCGGTAGAGCAAATCCTTGGAAAATTGGCTTCCTCCAAAATGGTCAGTAAAATCGTTGCTGGTGAACTGTATAGGATCTAGCGAGTGTCGCGCCAAAAACTCCTTGGATTATGTTAGGAGACATGGTAAGGATTGAAAAAATCCTTCCGTGCAAAAAATCGGTAGAGCAGATCCTTGGAAAATTGGCTTCCTCCAAAATGGTCAGTAAAATCGTTGCTGGTAAACTATATAGGATCTAGCGAGTGTCACGCCAAAAACTCTTTGGAATATGGTAGGAGACATGGTAAGGATTGAAAAAATCCTTCCGTGCAAAAAATCGGTAGAGCAGATCCTTGGAAAATTGGCCTCCTCCAAAATGGTCAGTAAAATCGTTGCTGGTAAACTATGTAGGATCTAGCGAGTGTCGCGCCAAAAACTCCTTGGATTATGGTAGGAGACATGGTAAGGATTGAAAAAATCCTTCCGTGCAAAAAATCGGTAGAGTAGATCCTTGGAAAATTGGCTTCATCCAAAATGGTCAGTAAAATCGTTGCTGGTGAACTATATAGGATCTAGCGAGTGTCGCGCCAAAAACTCCTTGGATTATGGTAGGAGACATGGTAAGGATTGAAAAAATCCTTCCGTGCAAAAAATCGGTAGAGTAGATCCTTGGAAAATTGGCTTCATCCAAAATGGTCAGTAAAATCGTTGCTGGTAAACTGTATAGGATCTAGCGAGTGTCGCGCCAAAAACTCTTTGGAATATGGTAGGAGACATGGTAAGGATTGAAAAAATCCTTCCGTGCAAAAAATCGGTAGAGTAGATCCTTGGAAAATTGGCTTCATCCAAAATGGTCAGTAAAATCGTTGCTGGTGAACTGTATAGGATATAGCGAGTGTCGCGCCAAAAACTCCTTGGAATCTGGTAGGAGACATGGTAAGGATTGAAAAAATCCTTCCGTGCAAAAAATCGGTAGAGCAGATCCTTGGAAAATTGGCTTCCTCCAAAATGGTCAGTAAAATCGTTGCTGGTGAACTATATAGGATCTAGCGAGTGTCGCGCCAAAAACTCCATGGAATATGGTAGGAGACATGGTAAGGATTGAAAAAATCCTTCCGTGCAAAAAATCGGTAGAGTAGATCCTAGGAAAATTGGCTTCCTCCAAAATGGTCAGTAAAATCGTTGCTGGTAAACTATATAGGATCTAGCGAGTGTCACGCCAAAAACTCCATTGGAATATGGTAGGAGACATGGTAAGGATTGAAAAAATCCTTCCGTGCAAAAAATCGGTAGAGTAGATCCTTGGAAAATTGGCTTCCTCCAAAATGGTCAGTAAAATCGTTGCTGGTAAACTGTATAGGATCTAGCGAGTGTCGCGCCAAAAACTCCATTGGAATATGGTAGGAGACATGGTAAGGATTGAAAAAATCCTTCCGTGCAAAAAATCGGTAGAGTAGATCCTTGGAAAATTGGCTTATCCAAAATGGTCAGTAAAATCGTTGCTGGTAAACTGTATAGGATCTAGCGAGTGTCGCGCCAAAAACTCCTTGGATTATGTTAGGAGACATGGTAAGGATTGAAAAAATCCTTCCGTGCAAAAAATCGGTAGAGCAGATCCTTGGAAAATTGGCTTCATCCAAAATGGTCAGTAAAATCGTTGCTGGTAAACTGTATAGGATCTAGCGAGTGTCGCGCCAAAAACTCCTTGGATTATGTTAGGAGACATGGTAAGGATTGAAAAAATCCTTCCGTGCAAAAAATCGGTAGAGCAAATCCTTGGAAAATTGGCTTCCTCCAAAATGGTCAGTAAAATCGTTGCTGGTAAACTGTATAGGATCTAGCGAGTGTCGCGCCAAAAACTCCATGGAATATGGTAGGAGACATGGTAAGGATTGAAAAAATCCTTCCGTGCAAAAAATCGGTAGAGCAGATCCTTGGAAAATTGGCTTCCTCCAAAATGGTCAGTAAAATCGTTGCTGGTAAACTATATAGGATCTAGCGAGTGTCACGCCAAAAACTCTTTGGAATATGGTAGGAGACATGGTAAGGATTGAAAAAATCCTTCCGTGCAAAAAATCGGTAGAGCAGATCCTTGGAAAATTGGCCTCCTCCAAAATGGTCAGTAAAATCGTTGCTGGTAAACTATGTAGGATCTAGCGAGTGTCGCGCCAAAAACTCCTTGGATTATGGTAGGAGACATGGTAAGGATTGAAAAAATCCTTCCGTGCAAAAAATCGGTAGAGCAGATCCTTGGAAAATTGGCTTCCTCCAAAATGGTCAGTAAAATCGTTGCTGGTGAACTGTATAGGATCTAGCGAGTGTCGCGCCAAAAACTCCATGGAATATGGTAGGAGACATGGTAAGGATTGAAAAAATCCTTCGTCAGTAAAATCGTTGCTGGTAAACTATATAGGATCTAGCGAGTGTCACGCCAAAAACTCTTTGGAATATGGTAGGAGACATGGTAAGGATTGAAAAAATCCTTCCGTGCAAAAAATCGGTAGAGCAGATCCTTGGAAAATTGGCCTCCTCCAAAATGGTCAGTAAAATCGTTGCTGGTAAACTATGTAGGATCTAGCGAGTGTCGCGCCAAACACTCCTTGGATTATGGTAGGAGACATGGTAAGGATTGAAAAAATCCTTCCGTGCAAAAAATCGGTAGAGTAGATCCTTGGAAAATTGGCTTCATCCAAAATGGTCAGTAAAATCGTTGCTGGTGAACTATATAGGATCTAGCGAGTGTCGCGCCAAAAACTCCTTGGATTATGGTAGGAGACATGGTAAGGATTGAAAAAATCCTTCCGTGCAAAAAATCGGTAGAGTAGATCCTTGGAAAATTGGCTTCCTCCAAAATGGTCAGTAAAATCGTTGCTGGTAAACTATATAGGATCTAGCGAGTGTCGCGCCAAAAACTCCTTGGATTATGGTAGGAGACATGGTAAGGATTGAAAAAATCCTTCCGTGCAAAAAATCGGTAGAGTAGATCCTTGGAAAATTGGCTTCATCCAAAATGGTCAGTAAAATCGTTGCTGGTGAACTGTATAGGATCTAGCGAGTGTCGCGCCAAAAACTCCTTGGAATATGGTAGGAGACATGGTAAGGATTGAAAAAATCCTTCCGTGCAAAAAATCGGTAGAGTAGATCCTTGGAAAATTGGCTTCCTCCAAAATGGTCAGTAAAATCGTTGCTGGTGAACTGTATAGGATCTAGCGAGTGTCGCGCCAAAAACTCCTTGGATTATGGTAGGAGACATGGTAAGGATTGAAAAAATCCTTCCGTGCAAAAAATCGGTAGAGCAGATCCTTGGAAAATTGGCTTCCTCCAAAATGGTCAGTAAAATCGTTGCTGGTGAACTGTATAGGATCTAGCGAGTGTCGCGCCAAAAACTCCTTGGATTATGTTAGGAGACATGGTAAGGATTGAAAAAATCCTTCCGTGCAAAAAATCGGTAGAGCAGATCCTTGGAAAATTGGCCTTCCTCCAAAATGGTCAGTAAAATCGTTGCTGGTAAACTATGTAGGATCTAGCGAGTGTCGCGCCAAAAACTCCATTGGAATATGGTAGGAGACATGGTAAGGATTGAAAAAATCCTTCCGTGCAAAAAATCGGTAGAGTAGATCCTTGGAAAATTGGCTTCCTCCAAAATGGTCAGTAAAATCGTTGCTGGTAAACTGTATAGGATCTAGCGAGTGTCGCGCCAAAAACTCCTTGGATTATGTTAGGAGACATGGTAAGGATTGAAAAAATCCTTCCGTGCAAAAAATCGGTAGAGCAGATCCTTGGAAAATTGGCCTCCTCCAAAATGGTCAGTAAAATCGTTGCTGGTAAACTATGTAGGATCTAGCGAGTGTCGCGCCAAAAACTCCTTGGATTATGGTAGGAGACATGGTAAGGATTGAAAAAATCCTTCCGTGCAAAAAATCGGTAGAGCAAATCCTTGGAAAATTGGCTTCCTCCAAAATGGTCAGTAAAATCGTTGCTGGTGAACTGTATAGGATCTAGCGAGTGTCGCGCCAAAAACTCCTTGGATTATGTTAGGAGACATGGTAAGGATTGAAAAAATCCTTCCGTGCAAAAAATCGGTAGAGCAGATCCTTGGAAAATTGGCTTCCTCCAAAATGGTCAGTAAAATCGTTGCTGGTAAACTATATAGGATCTAGCGAGTGTCAGCGCCAAAAACTCTTGGAATATGGTAGGAGACATGGTAAGGATTGAAAAAATCCTTCCGTGCAAAAAATCGGTAGAGCAGATCCTTGGAAAATTGGCCTTCCTCCAAAATGGTCAGTAAAATCGTTGCTGGTAAACTATGTAGGATCTAGCGAGTGTCGCGCCAAAAACTCCTTGGATTATGGTAGGAGACATGGTAAGGATTGAAAAAATCCTTCCGTGCAAAAAATCGGTAGAGTAGATCCTTGGAAAATTGGCTTCATCCAAAATGGTCAGTAAAATCGTTGCTGGTGAACTATATAGGATCTAGCGAGTGTCGCGCCAAAAACTCCTTGGATTATGGTAGGAGACATGGTAAGGATTGAAAAAATCCTTCCGTGCAAAAAATCGGTAGAGTAGATCCTTGGAAAATTGGCTTCATCCAAAATGGTCAGTAAAATCGTTGCTGGTAAACTGTATAGGATCTAGCGAGTGTCGCGCCAAAAACTCTTGGAATATGGTAGGAGACATGGTAAGGATTGAAAAAATCCTTCCGTGCAAAAAATCGGTAGAGCAGATCCTTGGAAAATTGGCTTCCTCCAAAATGGTCAGTAAAATCGTTGCTGGTGAACTGTATAGGATCTAGCGAGTGTCGCGCCAAAAACTCCTTGGAATATGGTAGGAGACATGGTAAGGATTGAAAAAATCCTTCCGTGCAAAAAATCGGTAGAGCAGATCCTTGGAAAATTGGCTTCCTCCAAAATGGTCAGTAAAATCGTTGCTGGTGAACTATATAGGATCTAGCGAGTGTCGCGCCAAAAACTCCTTGGAATATGGTAGGAGACATGGTAAGGATTGAAAAAATCCTTCCGTGCAAAAAATCGGTAGAGCAGATCCTTGGAAAATTGGCTTCCTCCAAAATGGTCAGTAAAATCGTTGCTGGTAAACTATATAGGATCTAGCGAGTGTCGCGCCAAAAACTCCATTGGAATATGGTAGGAGACATGGTAAGGATTGAAAAAATCCTTCCGTGCAAAAAATCGGTAGAGTAGATCCTTGGAAAATTGGCTTCCTCCAAAATGGTCAGTAAAATCGTTGCTGGTAAACTGTATAGGATCTAGCGAGTGTCGCGCCAAAAACTCCATTGGAATATGGTAGGAGACATGGTAAGGATTGAAAAAATCCTTCCGTGCAAAAAATCGGTAGAGTAGATCCTTGGAAAATTGGCTTTATCCAAAATGGTCAGTAAAATCGTTGCTGGTAAACTGTATAGGATCTAGCGAGTGTCGCGCCAAAAACTCCTTGGATTATGTTAGGAGACATGGTAAGGATTGAAAAAATCCTTCCGTGCAAAAAATCGGTAGAGCAGATCCTTGGAAAATTGGCTTCATCCAAAATGGTCAGTAAAATCGTTGCTGGTAAACTGTATAGGATCTAGCGAGTGTCGCGCCAAAAACTCCTTGGATTATGTTAGGAGACATGGTAAGGATTGAAAAAATCCTTCCGTGCAAAAAATCGGTAGAGCAAATCCTTGGAAAATTGGCTTCCTCCAAAATGGTCAGTAAAATCGTTGCTGGTAAACTGTATAGGATCTAGCGAGTGTCGCGCCAAAAACTCCATGGAATATGGTAGGAGACATGGTAAGGATTGAAAAAATCCTTCCGTGCAAAAAATCGGTAGAGCAGATCCTTGGAAAATTGGCTTCCTCCAAAATGGTCAGTAAAATCGTTGCTGGTAAACTATATAGGATCTAGCGAGTGTCACGCCAAAAACTCTTTGGAATATGGTAGGAGACATGGTAAGGATTGAAAAAATCCTTCCGTGCAAAAAATCGGTAGAGCAGATCCTTGGAAAATTGGCCTCCTCCAAAATGGTCAGTAAAATCGTTGCTGGTAAACTATGTAGGATCTAGCGAGTGTCGCGCCAAAAACTCCTTGGATTATGGTAGGAGACATGGTAAGGATTGAAAAAATCCTTCCGTGCAAAAAATCGGTAGAGCAGATCCTTGGAAAATTGGCTTCCTCCAAAATGGTCAGTAAAATCGTTGCTGGTGAACTGTATAGGATCTAGCGAGTGTCGCGCCAAAAACTCCATGGAATATGGTAGGAGACATGGTAAGGATTGAAAAAATCCTTCGTCAGTAAAATCGTTGCTGGTAAACTATATAGGATCTAGCGAGTGTCACGCCAAAAACTCTTTGGAATATGGTAGGAGACATGGTAAGGATTGAAAAAATCCTTCCGTGCAAAAAATCGGTAGAGCAGATCCTTGGAAAATTGGCCTCCTCCAAAATGGTCAGTAAAATCGTTGCTGGTAAACTATGTAGGATCTAGCGAGTGTCGCGCCAAACACTCCTTGGATTATGGTAGGAGACATGGTAAGGATTGAAAAAATCCTTCCGTGCAAAAAATCGGTAGAGTAGATCCTTGGAAAATTGGCTTCATCCAAAATGGTCAGTAAAATCGTTGCTGGTGAACTATATAGGATCTAGCGAGTGTCGCGCCAAAAACTCCTTGGATTATGGTAGGAGACATGGTAAGGATTGAAAAAATCCTTCCGTGCAAAAAATCGGTAGAGTAGATCCTTGGAAAATTGGCTTCCTCCAAAATGGTCAGTAAAATCGTTGCTGGTAAACTATATAGGATCTAGCGAGTGTCGCGCCAAAAACTCCTTGGATTATGGTAGGAGACATGGTAAGGATTGAAAAAATCCTTCCGTGCAAAAAATCGGTAGAGTAGATCCTTGGAAAATTGGCTTCATCCAAAATGGTCAGTAAAATCGTTGCTGGTGAACTGTATAGGATCTAGCGAGTGTCGCGCCAAAAACTCCATTGGAATATGGTAGGAGACATGGTAAGGATTGAAAAAATCCTTCCGTGCAAAAAATCGGTAGAGTAGATCCTTGGAAAATTGGCTTCCTCCAAAATGGTCAGTAAAATCGTTGCTGGTGAACTGTATAGGATCTAGCGAGTGTCGCGCCATAAACTCCTTGGATTATGGTAGGAGACATGGTAAGGATTGAAAAAATCCTTCCGTGCAAAAAATCGGTAGAGCAGATCCTTGGAAAATTGGCTTATCCAAAATGGTCAGTAAAATCGTTGCTGGTAAACTGTATAGGATCTAGCGAGTGTCGCGCCAAAAACTCCTTGGATTATGTTAGGAGACATGGTAAGGATTGAAAAAATCCTTCCGTGCAAAAAATCGGTAGAGCAGATCCTTGGAAAATTGGCTTCATCCAAAATGGTCAGTAAAATCGTTGCTGGTAAACTGTATAGGATCTAGCGAGTGTCGCGCCAAAAACTCCTTGGATTATGTTAGGAGACATGGTAAGGATTGAAAAAATCCTTCCGTGCAAAAATCGGTAGAGCAGATCCTTGGAAAATTGGCTTCATCCAAAATGGTCAGTAAAATCGTTGCTGGTAAACTGTATAGGATCTAGCGAGTGTCGCGCCAAAAACTCCTTGGATTATGGTAGGAGACATGGTAAGGATTGAAAAAATCCTTCCGTGCAAAAAATCGGTAGAGCAGATCCTTGGAAAATTGGCTTCATCCAAAATGGTCAGTAAAATCGTTGCTGGTGAACTGTATAGGATCTAGCGAGTGTCGCGCCAAAAACTCCATGGAATATGGTAGGAGACATGGTAAGGATTGAAAAAATCCTTCCGTGCAAAAAATCGGTAGAGTAGATCCTTGGAAAATTGGCTTCCTCCAAAATGGTCAGTAAAATCGTTGCTGGTGAACTGTATAGGATCTAGCGAGTGTCGCGCCATAAACTCCTTGGATTATGGTAGGAGACATGGTAAGGATTGAAAAAATCCTTCCGTGCAAAAAATCGGTAGAGCAGATCCTTGGAAAATTGGCTTTATCCAAAATGGTCAGTAAAATCGTTGCTGGTAAACTGTATAGGATCTAGCGAGTGTCGCGCCAAAAACTCCTTGGATTATGTTAGGAGACATGGTAAGGATTGAAAAAATCCTTCCGTGCAAAAAATCGGTAGAGCAGATCCTTGGAAAATTGGCTTCATCCAAAATGGTCAGTAAAATCGTTGCTGGTAAACTGTATAGGATCTAGCGAGTGTCGCGCCAAAAACTCCTTGGATTATGTTAGGAGACATGGTAAGGATTGAAAAAATCCTTCCGTGCAAAAAATCGGTAGAGCAGATCCTTGGAAAATTGGCTTCATCCAAAATGGTCAGTAAAATCGTTGCTGGTAAACTGTATAGGATCTAGCGAGTGTCGCGCCAAAAACTCCTTGGATTATGTTAGGAGACATGGTAAGGATTGAAAAAATCCTTCCGTGCAAAAAATCGGTAGAGTAGATCCTTGGAAAATTGGCTTCCTCCAAAATGGTCAGTAAAATCGTTGCTGGTAAACTATATAGGATCTAGCGAGTGTCACGCCAAAAACTCCATGGAATATGGTAGGAGACATGGTAAGGATTGAAAAAATCCTTCCGTGCAAAAAATCGGTAGAGTAGATCCTTGGAAAATTGGCTTCCTCCAAAATGGTCAGTAAAATCGTTGCTGGTAAACTGTATAGGATCTAGCGAGTGTCGCGCCAAAAACTCCATGGAATATGGTAGGAGACATGGTAAGGATTGAAAAAATCCTTCCGTGCAAAAAATCGGTAGAGCAGATCCTTGGAAAATTGGCTTCATCCAAAATGGTCAGTAAAATCGTTGCTGGTAAACTGTATAGGATCTAGCGAGTGTCGCGCCAAAAACTCCTTGGATTATGTTAGGAGACATGGTAAGGATTGAAAAAATCCTTCCGTGCAAAAAATCGGTAGAGCAAATCCTTGGAAAATTGGCTTCCTCCAAAATGGTCAGTAAAATCGTTGCTGGTAAACTGTATAGGATCTAGCGAGTGTCGCGCCAAAAACTCCATGGAATATGGTAGGAGACATGGTAAGGATTGAAAAAATCCTTCCGTGCAAAAAATCGGTAGAGCAGATCCTTGGAAAATTGGCTTCCTCCAAAATGGTCAGTAAAATCGTTGCTGGTAAACTATATAGGATCTAGCGAGTGTCACGCCAAAAACTCTTTGGAATATGGTAGGAGACATGGTAAGGATTGAAAAAATCCTTCCGTGCAAAAAATCGGTAGAGCAGATCCTTGGAAAATTGGCCTCCTCCAAAATGGTCAGTAAAATCGTTGCTGGTAAACTATGTAGGATCTAGCGAGTGTCGCGCCAAAAACTCCTTGGATTATGGTAGGAGACATGGTAAGGATTGAAAAAATCCTTCCGTGCAAAAAATCGGTAGAGTAGATCCTTGGAAAATTGGCTTCATCCAAAATGGTCAGTAAAATCGTTGCTGGTGAACTGTATAGGATCTAGCGAGTGTCGCGCCAAAAACTCCATGGAATATGTTAGGAGACATGGTAAGGATTGAAAAAATCCTTCCGTGCAAAAAATCGGTAGAGCAGATCCTTGGAAAATTGGCTTCATCCAAAATGGTCAGTAAAATCGTTGCTGGTGAACTGTATAGGATCTAGCGAGTGTCGCGCCAAAAACTCCATGGAATATTGTAGGAGACATGGTAAGGATTGAAAAAATCCTTCCGTGCAAAAAATCGGTGGAGTAGATCCTTGGAAAATTAGATTCCTCCAAAATGGTCAGTAAAATTGTTGCTGGTGAACTGTATAGGATCTAGCGAGTGTCGCGCAAAATACTCCTTGTAATATGGATTAAAATATTAAGGATTAAAAAATCCTTCCGTGCAATATATCTACCGACTAGATACTTGGGAAGGTGGAAAGTCGATAACTTAAAATTGTAAAAGTCGAAGAGTCGACTTTTCATGCACATACTGCAAAACGTCGAAAGTCGATGTTTTATTTGAATTATGGAAGTTGCAGCGTCGTATTTTTTATTATTAGTTAAGAAAAAACAGAGTTGCAACCAATTAGATTTTGAGAAGATTTTGCTGAAATCTACTTACGAAGTATATTTTGTTTGGTATGGGAAATCTAGTTAAAATCAAATAGATTTGGCTCGAAATCTCATAAGTACTAGATTTCATAGTGGTGTAAATGGGCTATTACACTTAATATTTTTTGAAATTAAAAAAAGTTAAATTTTTTCTAATATTTCTCCATATTTTGTTTGACATAAAAAATTTGAAAAAAATATGAGATATATTTCATTTATATACTTATATACCTTTACCTTCATGAGAAGGGTATATACAAGTTTGTCATTCCGTTTGTAATTTCTGTAATATAATTTTCCGACCCTATAAAGTATATATATTCTGGACCCTTATAGATAGCGAAGTCGCTTAAGCCATGTCCGTCTGTCTGTCCGTCTGTCTGTATGTTTGTTTAAATCAGTTTTTAGATAAAACTGATTTTTTCAATAATTCTGTTAGACATGCTTTCGGGAAGATCGCTATTTAAAATCAGCATAATCGGTCCATAAATACCGGAGTTATGAGCAAAAATCCGAGACAACCTCTTAAAATTTCATAAAAAAGACAATTTTTTCATGTTTTGATATAAGGAACAACAACACTGCTTATTCATTGAGTATTTCGTTTCATATGTTTGGATGGCTGTGTGTTTCATTGCCTTGTGTATATTGTTTTTGTTTCTTGGTGCATTCAGTTTCGTATGTTTGGATGTCTGTTGGTTTCATGTATTTTGTTTTTGCTTTTTTTGAGTATTTCCTTTCGTATGTTTCATTGCCTTGTGTATATTGTTTTTGTTTTTTTGATGTATTCAGTGTCGTATATTTGGATGTCTGTTGGTTTCATTGCGTTGTGTATTTTGTTTTTGCTTTTTTTTTGGAGTATTTCGTTTCGTATGTTTCATTGCCTTGTGTATATTGTTTTTGTTTTTTGGTGTATTCAGTTTCGTATGTTTGGATGTCTGTTAGTTTAATTGCCTTGTGTATTTTGCTTTTGTTTTTTGTGTATTTCGTTTCGTATGTTTGGATGTCTGTTGGTTTTACTGCCATGTGTATTTGTTTTTTTGTGTGTTTATTTCGTTTAGCATTGTTGTTCGTTTTGCTGTTGCTATAATAATGATATAAACGGGAAAATGAAATAAATTAAAATTTTATAGAATTGATATTTTTTAAATACACTGTGGTGAAGGGTATATAAGATTCGGCACAGCCGAATATAGCAATCTTACTTGTTTTTAAATCAACTTTTCATTAATGTTTTCCTATTATTAAATTTTGTCGATATTTTGATTTTTGTCTTTTTTAATACTACTAAAAACTACCAGATAAAATTTCGAACTAAATTTTTTTATGGAAAAATCTAGATTTGGATCGAAATCTAATGCTATGTTTCCATTGGATAGAAATCTACTAGATTTGCCTTCAAGGTGTTTCCACTGAATAGTATATAGATTTATTTCTTAAATTACATCAATTTAAAATTTATAATTTTTTATTTTCTTATTTCGAAAATAAATGTATTTTTTCGACAAAAACATTCAATTTAAATGGATAGCCTATAATTGTATTTCTTTATCCGAGACACAACACAGAGTTGCATATACATAAATGAAATCTTGTAGATCATACCCCATTTACACTACATCGAAATCTAGTAGATTTCAGTCGAAATCTTTCTTCAAATCTTTACCGTTTACACTTCGTATTTTTGACATTTAGGAAGATTTCATTTTTTCTAATATTTCTCCAAATTGTGTTTAATATGAAAAATTAGATGGAAATATGGAAAATTTATTTGAATTTCATTTAGAATAAAAAATAGATATTTAAATATACATTACCTTCTATTTTAAATTATCTTTTCATTCATGTTTTCCAATTTATTAAAATTTTGTCGACATTTTGATTTTTCTTTGTTTGCTTTGTTTTTCTCTTTTTTCTTGTGCAGCGTCGTATTTTTTTTTAGTATTATTTAGGAAAAAACAGAGTTGCATTTTTATTTTTACTAGATTTTGCCAAAATCTACTAATGAAGAAGATTTTGTTTTGAATGGGAAATCTAGTTAAAATCAACTAGGTTTGCTCGAAATCTCATAAGTACTAGATTTCGCTATAAATGGGGTATTAAGTAGATTTGAATATGTCAGAAATGTATGGCAAATCTACATGATTTCAACTAGTTTTGCCCAAATCCACATTACCCCATGTCAATATTCGACAAATCTATGTGTTTTGAGCAAATCTAGTGGTTTTTAGTAGTGCAGCTCTGTTTATTCTAAATAATTCTTAAAAAATACGACGCTTTACAAGAAAAAAGACAAAAATCAAAATATCGACAAAATTTAATAATAGGAAAACATTAATGAAAAGTTGACTTAAAAAAAAGTTAATGCAATTATTTAATATAAATGAAATATACCTCATATTTTTTTCTAATTTGTTATGTCAAACAAAATATTAGAAAAAACAAGTAAGAGTGTTATATTCGGCTGTGCAGAATCTTATATACCCTTCAGCATAGTGTATTTAAAAAATATCAATTTTATAAAATTTAGTTTAATTTTATTTTTCCGATTATATCATTATTATAGCAATAGCAAAACAAAATGAACAACAACAACGCTAAACGAAATAAACACAAAAAAAAAACAACATACACAAGGCAGTAAAACAAACAGAAATCCAAACATACGAAACTGAATACACCAAGAAAACAAAAACAATATACACAAGGCAATGAAACAAACAGACATCCAAACATACGAAACTGAATACACCAAGAAAACAAAAACAATATACACAAGGCAATGAAACACACAGACATCCAAACATACGGAACGAAATACTCAAAAAAAAAAAAAAAAAGCGTGAAAAAACAAGTAAGAGTGCTATACCAAGAAACAGAAACAATATACACAAGGCAATGAAACACACAACCATCCAAACATACGAAACTGAATATACCAAGAAACAAAAACAACATACACATGGCAATGAAACACACAGCCATTCAAACATACGAAACGAAATAATCAAAAAAACAAAAACAAAATACACAACGCAATGAATAAGCAGTGTTGTTGCTTATTTATCAAAGCATGAAAAAATTGTCTTTTTTAGAAATTTTCAGAGGTTGTCTCGGGTTTTTACTTATATCTCCGTTGTTGCATGTCTGATAGAATTATTGAAGATTTGGATCCAGAAGATATGTGGGGTCTTCAGAAAACTGATTTCAACAGACAGACAGACGGACATGGCTTAATCGACTCCGCTAGGGTCGGAAAGTTATATTTCGGAAATTACAAACGGAATGACAAACTTATATATACCCTTCTCACGAAGGTGAAGGTTATAATTAAACCTTCTTTAATGTCAAAAAATATAAGTGTAATAGCCCATTTAGACCACTATGAAATCTAGCATTTATGAGATTTCGAGCCAAATCTATTTGATTTTAACTAGATTTCCCATACCAAACAAAATATACTTCGTAAGTAGATTTCGGCAAAATCTTCTCAAAATCTAATTGGTTGCAACTCTGTTTTTTCTTAACTAATACTAAAAAATACGACGCTGCAACTTCCATAATTCAAATAAAACATCGACTTTCGACGTTTTGCAGTATGTGCATGAAAAGTCGACTCTTCGACTTTTACAATTTTAAGTTATCGACTTTCCACCTTCCCAAGTATCTAGTCGGTATTTATATTGCACGGAAGGATTTTTTAATCCTTAATATTTTAATCCATATTACAAGGAGTATTTTGCGCGACACTCGCTAGATCCTATACAGTTCACCAGCAACGATTTTACTGACCATTTTGGAAGAAGCCAATTTTCCAAGGATCTGCTCTACCGATTTTTTGCACGGAAGGATTTTTTCAATCCTTACCATGTCTCCTAACATATTCCAAAGAGTTTTTGGCGCGACACTCGCTAGATCCTATACAGTTCACCAGCAACGATTTTACTGACCATTTTGGAAGAAGCCAATTTTCCAAGGATCTGCTCTACCGATTTTTTGCACGGAAGGATTTTTTCAATCCTTACCATGTCTCCTACCATATTCCAAAGAGTTTTTTGCGCGACACTCGCTAGATCCTATACAGTTTACCAGCAACGATTTTACTGACCATTTTGGAGGAAGCCAATTTTCCAAGGATTTGCTCTACCGATTTTTTGCACGGAAGGATTTTTTCAATCCTTACCATGTCTCCTAACATAATCCAAGGAGTTTTTGGCGCGACACTCGCTAGATCCTATACAGTTTACCAGCAACGATTTTACTGACCATTTTGGATGAAGCCAATTTTCCAAGGATCTGCTCTACCGATTTTTTGCACGGAAGGATTTTTTCAATCCTTACCATGTCTCCTAACATAATCCAAGGAGTTTTTGGCGCGACACTCGCTAGATCCTATACAGTTTACCAGCAACGATTTTACTGACCATTTTGGAGGAGGCCAATTTTCCAAGGATCTGCTCTACCGATTTTTTGCACGGAAGGATTTTTTTAATCCTTACCATGTCTCCTACCATATTCCAAAGAGTTTTTTGCGCGACACTCGCTAGATCCTATACAGTTTACCAGCAACGATTTTACTGACCATTTTGGAAGAAGCCAATTTTCCAAGGATTTGCTCTACCGATTTTTTGCACGGAAGGATTTTTTCAATCCTTACCATGTCTCCTACCATAATCCAAGGAGTTTTTGGCGTGACACTCGCTAGATCCTATATAGTTTACCAGCAACGATTTTACTGACCATTTTGGATGAAGCCAATTTTCCAAGGATCTGCTCTACCGATTTTTTGCACGGAAGGATTTTTTCAATCCTTACCATGTCTCCTAACATATTCCAAAGAGTTTTTGGCGCGACACTCGCTAGATCCTATACAGTTCACCAGCAACGATTTTACTGACCATTTTGGAAGAAGCCAATTTTCCAAGGATCTGCTCTACCGATTTTTTGCACGGAAGGATTTTTTCAATCCTTACCATGTCTCCTACCATAATCCAAGGAGTTTTTGGCGCGACACTCGCTAGATCCTATACAGTTCACCAGCAACGATTACAGTTCACCAGCAACGATTTTTAGAGGAATCTAATTTTACAAGGAACTATAGTTCCAAGACTATATATAGTCTCGATTCCATTTTGAGTTTCCCATCTCTTTCCATTGAGTTTTCCAAGGTATTTTTTATTAGCTAAGCAATTTATTTTTCCCCTGTGGTGTTGCCACTTAATTCCCAAAATTTTCTCTGCCGTTGCTATCTTTCGTTGCTAACTGGACGGACGTTAATTTTTGTTATTTTATAAAGTTTAAATAATTAAAATCATTTATAAAACAATATGAGACGACGAGCGGGACTAGGAGCAATACAACAGCAACAATTTGCTGCTGAAAAGTATAAAGACAAGGGCACAGATATACAGGAATCTCAATTGGAACAAATGTCGAAGCAAATGGAAGTATTTCGGGAAAAACTAGAAGAATTTGCAATTAAACATAAGCAGGATATTAAAAAGAATGCACAGTTCCGTAAGCAATTTCAAGAAATGTGCGCTGCCATCGGTGTAGATCCTTTAGCAAGCGGTAAAGGTTTTTGGAGTGTTCTTGGCATGGGAGATTTTTATTATGAACTCGGTGTCCAGGTGGTGGAAGTATGCTTAGCATCAAATCATAAAACCGGTACGAGTTAATGTGGTATATAATGAAAAGTCTATGCATATTCAAAACATTATAGTTGGTGCAAAGTAGTTACAATTTATAAGGACTAATAAAGATTTTGTTTGACGATTTAGTCTTATCTCTGCTAATTTTTTAGGAGGCCTTATGGAATTGAATGAACTGAGAAGCCGTTTAATTGCTGCTAGGGGTCAAAGCTCAATTCATCAGGAAATAACAAATGAAGACATATTAATGGCTACGAAGAAGCTTAATATTTTTGGTAATGGGTAAGTAATTTTAGTACAAAAGGACATACATATACGTCTCTAAACATATTATCATGATATTTTTAAAAAATAGATGCATTTAGTGTCAAATAGAATTACTAAGGAAAGATTTTTGAATTTCGGATACTAAGGGATAAAAAGGGAAAAAGAAAAGAAAATGACATTGAATTTTTTTGTAATATAACTGTTATGATTTCAACAGTTTGTATAAAATTCTATATTACCAATCTTGGGTAAATAATTTGGTAATTTTCTTTTAGCAATGGAAATCTGCAATTAGTCTTTTTTGTTGATAGAGTAATGAGCATGACCTTTTAAATATTAGTTCAAAATCTTTTCCAAATTCCTTATAAAATTCGAATTATTCCATTAAATCAGATAGTCAAATTTATTTGCAATTATGAACAATTTCTTATCGGGATTTCATAATGGATATATAGGAGAACAATAATCAAAAAGTCAATAAATTTTATGCTCTAGACGTAGCTGCTATTCACACTCGATGGATTTCAGGAAAAACGCAATTATTAGTCTATAAATATATAAATATTTTTATTAACTAAATCCAAAAACATTAAAATATACTGCTGTAATTTTCTATAGTTTTGTTGTTCATAAACTTGGAAAAGGAAAATATATTGTACAATCCATACCCGGCGAATTGAGTATGGAAGAGACAACAATTCTCACTGTTGCATCTAATAACGAACAAGGCTACGTAACTCTTACAATTTTAATAGAACAATTGGGGTATGTTATCCTAATACAGAAATAATCAGCCTTATTTTAATAAACACATTTATTTAGATGGCCTGATTATCGAGCACGACAATCCTTGGAAAAAGTTGTTAGCGAAGGTCTTTGTTGGATTGATGATCAAGCTGATGATGAACGGCGTTATTGGTTTCCTAGTTTATTTCCAGCTCGTACAACACAAACAACAAATGCTTAATTAATACTTAACACAATTTTTCCATCATTTCATATTTAGGCATAGAATTATTATAAAGAAAATATTAAAACAATAAAAAAAATTTATTTATAAAAAGAATAACAAATATTTTTTCTAGATTTTATAAAAAATAAAAAAAAGTAATAATAATAATTAAGATTTACAGATTTTATTGAGATATTAAAAATTTGTGTGTAAGAACTTCTCACATTTTTCATTTACTTTTTCGCTATGATTTTTTTTGTAATTTAAATGCTTGGTTTTCAGCTTTTAAGCGGGCCACTTCATCTTGCAAATTATAAATTTTCTTTTCAAAATTTTCAGTTAAATCATTAAGAAACGTTTTGTACCTATTAAAATCCATTAAATAGGTTAAGTACTTATAAATATATTAATTTCATTAATAAAATTTCATTTACCTCTCCTTTAAAACACGATTAGTTTTAACGTAATGTTGTATCTCACTTTCCTGATCAGCTGAGCGTCTAGTTCATAAAAAATTATTTTTAAAAAGCTATGTAATATTTTTTCACAATTAGCACTTACTTTTGAAAATTAGCTTGTTGGTTTTGAAATTCTAGTTGCTTTATCTTTTCCTCCATTTCATACTAAAGTTTTGAAATATGTTACTTATTATCGTATAAATCTTATTATATATTATATAAAATTTACCAAAGTTTTAGCAGTTTGTTCCAATTGATCTGATAAATTAGCATTTTCCTTAATGGCATCTTTATATTTTTGTTGAAAACGATTACATCTCGTATCCAATATTTGTATAAATTTTTTTTGATTTTGTATTTCACCATTAAGTTTAGATTTTTCCTCATTTAAGAGCCTTTCTTTGTCGATATATTTATTCTTTATTGCCTCCATATCTTTTTCCACTTTACGTGCAGCCTCATCCATTACCTGTCCTATTGTAGATGCTATGTTGTCACATTCTTCCTTTACAACTCTTTCTCTTTTTAAAGCTTCTTCTTTATCGGCTACTGCTGCTTCGGCTATGTTTAAAGCCTCTTGTACCTTTTGTAAAGCACTCTGTTCTCGTTTAAGTCTCTCTTCTATAGATTGTCGCGAGATTTTCAAAGACTTTTGCAATTCTTTGTTATGCCGTTCGGTTTCATCAAGTTGTTCCTGAAGTTTATCAATAGATTCCTTGGAACCGGCCAATTTTTCAAGTTCTTTTGTTTTATCTAAATATAAACATTTTTTACAACGATGAATACACTATTAAAAAATGTTTACCTTCGAGGGATTTCTCTACTTTTTCAATACGATCTCTTAGAAGTTTTTTCTGCTCAAACAAATTTTCTATAGTTTGTGACTGTTCTTTTAACTCAGTTTTTTGACTAATTATAGTGCTCTCTAGTAATTTAATGGCAGTGGCAAATTTATGTTTTACCTTAAAGAAAAAGAAATATAAATCTTTCTAATATTCACGGTTCAAATTTCCACAATTTTCAACTAGTTAATAAACAAACAATCCTGTTCCTCAGGGTACTCTGATATCATAGCTCTACAATACTACTGTATTATAATGCTCTGATATCATATCTGATATACATACACTTATATACACTTACTTCACAAACTGAAGTTGTATTAAAAAGTTGATTACGGTAGTTTTGAATTTCTTTTTCAAGATTATTTATAGTCTTCTGAAATGTTTTATTCAGAGATCGTAAGTCGTTGTTTTCCTAAAAAAATAATAATTAAAATATGATACTGATGATTAAATTTTTTATACCGCTTGCAAATAATCAATTTGTTTTTTAACATTTTGAAATGCTTCATTGGTTAACTTTTCTCTAGTAGCATCATCTCTCGACTCGCCACTTGTTTTTAAGGCTGATGGAGCAATAGTACTCGTAGCACTTTTTAACACTTCTAGGTGTGTATTTATCCGATTATTTTCAGCTACAATCTCCCGAATTTGTTTTTGAAGCTGCTGCTGTTCATTCTGCATATGGTCAGATTATTTGTTTGTTTTAAAATAAATATAAAATAAAACTATGAATATAATGATTGAATACAAATATTTTGACAACACACCCGAAAAATTTCTATGTCACACTGAGTTTCCGTAATTAATTTTTCACAGCATTTTGTGATTTCATTTAAGTTGCTACATATTCAAAAAAGAAAGTACAAAAAGTTATTGTACAAAATAATTATTTTTGGGCTACTATTGTAAATGTACTTGGAATAATAGTTTCCTAAACTTGTCTTTGTTTCCATTTCTCATTAGATTTTAAAAGGTTGTTATTTAAATGTATGCACTTGTGATTATTATAAGTAAAAACTTACTATACTGGACAATTGCACCTGTTTGTGTTGTTTGGTCAACCCCAATTGCACAACTATTGGTCAAAATATGTTGCCATGGTTTTAATTAAATATATACATACTTTAAAATAAAATTAGAGCATTTAACAACGTCAGTGATAAATAAAATAATTAAAAGAAAATAATGCCTTTATTTAATAAAAAATTCGAATCAAAACCTATTCCACCGCGTATATCTAGAAATAATAATTCATGTCCTATGGTCAACGAAGAATTAGACGATTACAAGCAAATTATTCTAAATTTGGGTAATAAGGAATTACGCTTCGCTGATGGTATTTGGATTTATGCTGCCCGCAAGGGAGATGTTGATGATGTTGTTCGTTTAAATCGTCGCTTAAAGGCTTTGGAGGAGGAGAACAATATGTGTGATTTGAAAATTGAAGTGTTGCTTGATCTTCTTGCTGAACATGCTACAGAGTTAAATTCTTTAAAGAAAATTAATTAAATATTGAAAAAATGTGAAATAAATATATGTAGGTACATATATGTACATTAAACCTAATTTTCTCGTCCGTAATCGATTTATTCAAGAACTACGCATTAAATTTGAACAAACATTGTATACATATTTCAGCAGGACGTTATTAGTGTTCCTGTATTTTTATAATTTATATACATACATATGTTCATACTAGCTATACCCATTGTGCTTTGTTACCCTAAAATCTATATAAAGTGGGTTTCTTACTTTACCATTTTTAAAGAATCTAGCTCTAACAGTTTTCGAGGTATGAATTTTTATATATGAATTTTTGTGTTTAGTTAGAGTGGTACCAAGGTCCCTTATGAAAGTCCGCCGATTTTTCTTTCAAATATTCACATGGATGTTAAAGTCCTTCGTGCAAAATTTTACGATTCTAACAGTTTCCCAGATAAACGAATTTTTGTATTTAATTCCTATGGAAAGTGCCATGCCCTCAGTTGCTAGTCCGTCCATTTTTTTCCTCAATATTCATGTCGATACTAAAGTGGATTCGAAAAAAATTGAGGAATCTATCTGTTATATTTTCACAGATATACTAATTTAAGATTTTCTTTGTGTGGGAGGTACCACGCCCACTGTAGCTAGGCTGCCCATTTTACCAACATGTGGATGACAAAGTTGTTTCTACAAAATTTCAGGATTCTGGTTGTTGTTGTTTCTGAGATATGCGACTTTTAATACTTATTTTGTATGTAAAGTCCAAACATACATACATACATACATACATACATACATACATACATACATACATACATACATACATACATACATACATACATACATACATACATACATACATACATACATACATACATACATACATACATACATACATACATACATACATACATACAGTTATATATTAGAAAGCTACTGCAAAAACCATCGTAACGGCCATTAAAATATGCATATTAGGGCGGCCCCGTCGATATGAAGAAAAAATTATGTGCTAATGGTTCAAAGGAAATTGTGTTCAAGCCTATTCTATTCTGTTGGATTAAAAGTCAAAATTCATAGAATAAACTAATTAATAATATTTTTAGTTCAAAAAGTCCAATTTCTAATTTAATACAGTTAAAGTTGTATGCCATTTATATTTAAGAATAATCCATCCATTTATTTATCTTTATATACCATTTTATACTGAATGTCTGTTACTAAGAAGAAGATCATATTCATAGCCGCTGTTTTACAACACTGTATTTTCTTCTGTCATCGTATTATCATCATCATCGAATAATAGAAAAGTTGCTCCTGCAGACGTCCAGTTAAAAAATGCCCAAGAAAAAAACAGGACAACGGAAAAAGGCCGAAAAACAGAAATTGCGGCTTAAAGAAATTCGCAGTCGAGAAATACCACTTGCCGATTTGCCATGCAATGCACCGATGGAATGTGATAAATGCGAACGTAAGCAAAAATCAAGAGCATTTTGTTATTTCTGCCAATCATTGCAACGCTTACCAATATGTGCCCAGTGTGGCAAAGTCAAGTGCATGCTAAAGACTGGAGACTGTGTTGTCAAACATGCTGGCGTTTATACCACGGGCCTTGGAATGGTGGGCGCAATTTGTGACTTTTGCGAAGCATGGGTGTGCCACGGCCGCAAATGCTTGCAGTCACACGCTTGCACTTGCCCACTCCAAAATGCTATTTGTTTGGAATGCGAAAGAGGCGTATGGGATCATGGCGGTAGAATTTTCAAATGCTCATTTTGTGAGGGGTTTTTATGTGAGGACGACCAATTTGAGCATCAAGCTTCGTGTCAAGTCTTGGAGAGTGAAAACTACAAATGTCAGTCGTGTAATCGTTTGGGACAATATTCATGTTTACGTTGTAAAACTTGCTATTGTGAAGATCACGTAAAGCGCAAAGGCTTTAAGTATGAAAAGAACAAGCCAATACCATGTCCAAAGTGTAATTACGAAACATCTGTCACAAAGGACTTGAGTATGTCTACACGGTCGCATAAGTTTGGACGTCAACAGCAAGGTGGCGCTTATGGAGATAGCGATGATGATTACGGTGGCGGTGGTTTTTATAGTTATGGAGGGGGTGCTTCAACTTCTGGTTACGGTCAAGATGAATATGAAGACGACGACGATGATGATGAAGATGATGATGACTATGAAGAAGACGAGTCGGATGAAGAAAGTGAAGAATCGCAAGCTAGCGAAGAGGATGAAAAGAAAGAACAAAATGTTGATAGCAGCAAAAAATCATCATAAGTCATTAAAATAAAATTATGCAAGTTTGATATTTGGAAAAAATTGTGTTTATTTTATTGGTTGCATTTGAATAAATACAGTGTTGAAAAATGAGTTTTGTTATTTTCTTATAAATCTGGCATCACGTTCACACACTTCACACGTGCATTAATAGTTCATTTAACTTTCGCGTACATATTTTATTTATTGTGTTGTTTTCCAAAAGATGGAATTATTTACGTCAACACCTGGATTCTGCCCTACTTGTGGTTCCATATTACCACCTTTGGATAGTTCTAAGGATGTAGTCTGTTATAACTGTAAAAAATCGTATAAAGCTGATGGTATTCAATCTACAATATATTTATTTCATGTTAGTATTGTAAGCTAATCGAAAATATTTCTAGTTTTTGGTGATCAAATTGTCGAGTATACAATTCATTTCAACAACTACGACCCCGAAAAGGTCATAAAAACGAAACAGGAAAAAGATTCAAGTCCAGATGGTCCAGTTGTAGAACGTAAATGTCCCAAATGTGGTCACGATAAGATGTCATATGCTACACTACAATTACGATCGGCCGATGAAGGACAAACAGTATTTTTTACTTGTTTAAAATGCAAGTAAGTTTATTATGTTATATCTATTAACCTAATTACTAAATTAAAAATTTGAGAAATATGTATGTACATTACATTAACATAAAGTAGCGCTTGGGTTAACCTTCCCAAAATATACTTTGTTAAGTCGTATATTGTTTCCCAAAATGTTTAAGAGTTAGCGTTGTCCCTTCGTGAGATATACCGTTTTAAGAAAATATCATAAAGGGGAATATATTATACATTGATGTTTAATTTAGAAGTGTATTAGGCTTTTGGGAATCATTATAAAATAAACAAAGTTACATTTGGAGAAGGGTAACAAAAACACGACTTTGGTTTTCATACTGAGTGACAAATCTCACATTTCAACTGAAGCATTATAAACATGAAAACCAAAATATGCATGTATTACGGTTTGTCGTATGGACTCATGGACAATATTATTACACGTATAAGAATAAATTAAGATGGCATCGATATCTTAGCACATATTTTGGCCAAAAGAGCATAATTATACCGACCATCAAAAAAGATTGGGGGTATATTGATTTTGTCATTCCGTTTGTAACACATCGAAATATTGGTCATAGACCCATGTCTGTCTTTCCGTCCGTCTGTTGAAA
Organism: Lucilia sericata; assembly: GCF_015586225.1. Classification (NCBI taxonomy): domain Eukaryota; kingdom Metazoa; phylum Arthropoda; class Insecta; order Diptera; family Calliphoridae; genus Lucilia; species Lucilia sericata. The sequence continues at coordinate 282,499 of NW_023994299.1, forward strand.
CCACGAAAGAGTCCGAACGGAGCGAGATAGAGGATTGAAATTTTCCACAAATATTCTCTATAGGTAATGTTTCTATGGTATTAAAAATGGGCAATATCGGTCCACGTTTTCGGATAACCCCCATACAAGTGGACCCCCGAAAAATAGCATTAATGGGCATATCTGTTTCAAAAGTACGAATATAGCGAATTCGGCATAAATAAGTTTCATTTGATCCAAAAGCACCCTACCAAATAAATGAATAAAATAAATTTTATATGGATTGGTCCATAATTGACCCTACCCCCCATATAAGGCCCCTTCAGAAAATTGGTTTAACGCTCATTGCTGGCTTAAAAATACGAGTATAGTGATGCAATTCGACACACATAAGCTTCAATGATGCAAAAATCTCTCTATCAAACTTTATGTGGATCGGTCCATAATTGACCCCATATAAGGTGCCCTTCAAAAAATTACTCGACTGTGTTTTAAAACTGGTGATTTTAGTAGCTATTACTAATCCTTTAAATCTGATTAGTCCAGGAAACAAGGGAATTATCGCTAACATTTACAAATTTTAAATTTCATTACATAATTTTGCATTTTGTATAAATAATTTAAACCATTATTAATTATTGTAATAACTTTTTTATTTTCAGATTCAAGGAGTCAGAAAACTCGTAGTTTAATATTTAGTTCTATACTTATCAAAACAAAAAACAATAATTTTTTTTTATTAAAATTCTGTACATATATTTTTATTTGAACTCGAAATATAACATAAAATAAAGTGAGTAATAATAAATTATTATAAACTTAAACGAGTGTTCCAAGTCTTTTTGCAACTAGGACATGTAGACTTTTTTATTAAATATTTTCGTATACAATCGCGATGAAGCTTTACTTCACATTCTGAACATTTTACATCCTAAAGACAAATATATAAATTATTTAAAGCTAATCGTTAATATATAATCTGTAACTCACCCAGTAAACAATTTTATTGCATAAAACACAATCGGTAATAACATCTGAAAAATTATTTTTTAAATATTTGCCATACTCAAGCATAGTACGAGGACCGAAGTAAATTTTATCTTCAACCGCCAAAAAATAGCCTTGAGACACCCAGATGTTCTCCAGTTCTTGTATACGTTCTTTCGATAACGGATGTTGAGCATTTGCTGGTAATTGATTGGCTACGGTGTATATATTATTCCATTCAATACCATAATCATCACTACTTGCCAAAGTTTCTAAGAGTTTGTAGAAATATTTTCGTTCAGTATCAGTATAATTTGGTTGAAATTTACAAGCCTGATTGGTTAACAATAGAGCAAATACCAAATATTCTTGACCATTCAATGGATGTTTAACAAATTGTAATGTCTGATCATATTTTCGTATTTCTGTATCGATTTCAACAATTATTCCTTTTATAGCATTCAATTCGGTAGGTTGATGAAGATCGTCTGTAAATTAAAATCTTTAAATGATATGTTTATGATAGGATATTTTATAGTTAAATGCTTTTCCAGGCATATTAGGAGACCTTTAAACATATAACATACTTAGATACGTTTGAGATTGCCTACAGTGCATAACAGAAACAAAAGAACAGATTTCGCAGAAAATAAGTTCAAACACTAGTTTGGACAAAACATGACATGACATTCCCCGACAGCCGGTTTTACGTACCAAGGGCTGTAAACCCCAGCAACTACACACAAAACATGGCTGATGCCTTCAACAGTAAGTGGACATGCTATCGTTACAAGCTATTTTCTCCAATGAATTTAAGGACTAATCCAGTGGAAGTAGCACAATTTTTATTTATAGGTATAGCCTTCACTACAACTTACATGCATCACAAAGCGCGAAAACAATAGTTTTGACAGTATCCATAGGCATAGAACCATAGTTTATTGACGCTTGCAGCAATTGTTTTTTAACTTGTTCCATATTTTTAATACTATTTCATCGATTTCTATAAAACTTGATGTTGCGGCAAACAAAAAATATTAAAGTAAACAAAGTGTGATGATGCCATATTTAATTAGGTATAAGAAACCAGATGGTTAAAAAAAATTGCGCTGCCAGATTAATATAAAGCAGGGTTGTTAAAATTGTTTAAAAACGTGCCGTTATTTTTATTTAATTTAAAACTAATCCATAAATTCATAATATTCTCAATGAAAATAGTCATGTTTTGTGGCCTGCAAAAAATAATTAAAAATTATATATATTATTTTCAAAAATGTAAAAACAAAATTACAACTTACTTCAGAAGCTTTTAAACGATTTTTGGGGTTATAAACAACAAGATTGGATACCAAGTTTATTTCAACTGCATGCGTACAACTAGGAAAGAGATTATCCCAATATATACCCACTGCATTAGGAAATCTTAAGAATATAATTTTTTTAATAAATTAAAAAAACAAAAATTATTGATATTTATTACCTAATTTTATTGTAATCAGGCAAAGATGTTAAATCTGGCCATTCGTTTAAGCGTGGAGTACCTAATGTACGAATGACTAAAGCCAATTGTTCAATATCGGTGGTGCCCTATGTAAAGAAATAAATTAGTTTTAATATTATATTTATATTACATATACACATTAGAGTGATCCAAGCTTGTATGAAGGAAAAATATTTGTCCGACAGGCCGTTTCCCCTTCTATAATTGTTCTTTGGGTTGTAAAACTTTATATCATGAAAAAATTATGCTGATAGGATAACGTTAACAGGCGACGCAACGACTCTGAAGTTATTAAGTGCATTTATAAGGGGAAAAATCGATTTTTTGCCAGTTATTGCTCAATTTTTATTACATCTGGGAAACCATTAGAACTAGAATCCTCAAATTTCGCACGAAGGATCCTGTCATAAATTTGAACATTAATAAATTGGCATACAATAGGGGGCTTGGCACGACTCATATGAAGAAGCAGCTGCCTTGAATCCATATTTCAGGGCTGAGCTATTATCTATAAGTTTGGAGTTTTTCTCAAAATGACGGATTTTATTTGTAAAAATAGAAAGCAACAAAATACCGTTTTTCAAAAACTACAAAAATGAAAAATATTTGGATGTAAAATTGGGAAAATTTTAATTTTTTATAATAAATTTTGGACTGAAAAAGAGTATTTTGATGATTCTTATATCATTCCCAATATTAACTCAATTGGAACAAACAATATGTTATTGCTATTGGAACAAAATTTACCAAAAGTGAAAAAAAATTAAAAATACGTTTTTAATAAGTGTCGCCTTATTTTTAGAAGCATTAAAAATCTGATATTTCGATACCAAAAATAAATCACATTCTTCCTATGACACGCTTATTTAAATATCATTGTTTTTTCACCAGTGACTTTTCTACATAATTTTCCTTATTTTTATCTGGGGTTTAAGTTATAAGGAATTCTTGAATTATTAAAATATGCAATCGAAAAATATGTAATCGTATTTTAAGGTGTGATTAAGATACCAATTATAAAGTATGACTTCCATTATTTTTTGCTGGGAAGAAATGAAAAACTCTGCGATCATAATTAATTCTTTATCTATGAAGTGGATTAGATTCAATTAAGAAAACACTGAAAATCTGAGTAACATAGAATATGAGTAAAATATTAGTTAAAATTCATTGATTTATATACTAAACCATAAAAAAAATTTGTTTAAACTTACTGCGAATAATGGTACACCTCTTAACATTTCCGCAATAACACAACCAGCCGCCCACATATCAACTGGAGGACCATATTTTTGACTACCCCACAATATTTCGGGAGCACGATACCATCGTGTAGAAACTTGTGGTGAATATAATCTTGATTCTTCCTCAGGAAAATACAGTCGCGCCAAACCAAAGTCAGAAATTTTTAAAACTTCATTTTCGCTTATCAATAAATTGGCAGGTTTAATATCCTAAAAATCGAAAAGTTTTAAAAATAATAAGTGAAAAATACATAAAGTTATAATTGGGGACAGGTGAAATAAGTTAAATTATTTATACTAACTCTGTGAATTATATCCAAACTATGAAGATATTCAATGCCATTTAACATCATTAAAGAAAATTTGCGCACTTGTTGTCTACTTAAGGGATTTAGTTCATTTTTTAATTTACCATATAATGTTTCTGGCATATATTCCAGTACTAATGATAAACCAATAAGATCCGGAAATAAATCTAAAATATTGATAATCTGAAGAAAATCATAAACTATAAATTTATGGATAGAACACCAACACGGAATAAATAATACTCACATATTCACATTTTGATAATTGCAAGGTTTTTATTTCACGTAAAGTATTTAGGGAAATGTTACCGAACTTATTTTTTAAAGCTACCTTTTTAATGGCAACTGTACGATTACGTTGTAAATCTAAAGCTTTAAATACACAACCATGAACACCTTCACCGATTTTTTCCAACATTTTGTAACGACTTGGAGCGTAATCTTCCATTTTAGTTATTCCTTATGAAAACTTCAATTTACACTATTTGTACCAGTTGTTTGGTATATAAATGTGAACATATGTATGTATGTAAATGTTTGACCAATTGTTGCCAATGACAACCGAATTGTTGTTATTTAATTTTACAAAATGTTTCTTTTAGCGGTATAATTTTGACATTGCATGTATTTTTATTGCTTTGTTTTTATAATATTTGTATTTAAGGTCATAGACCCCAATGCAAAACCACCCTTCCGATATCTTACATTTGTTTACCACTTACCGTTATCACAACAAAGGGCAAAAAAAGTATCCACAAGTAATAGTGAATGAAATATTGTTTGTTTATAAACAAACCTGTTGCGAAATGTCAATATTTCACGCATGCCAATAGGTTCCTGCCAAAGTATATTAATAAAGTAGCGACATCTCTTGTTGTACAACAACATCTACAACAACCACATGTATTTTGTTTTTGGAATAATTTAAGATTGTGTCAAAATAAAATTTCCTTGAACAACAATGTGAACAAAACATAAATAAAAAATATTACTTTTAAGTTAAAAATATTAACGATTTAATTATATTATTATATATTATACAATTTATTACACTTTTAAAATACTTTAAAACCACTTTTAATTCACTTTTTCAACTTTTCACAAATTTTAACAAATAGCAAAACACAATTTAAAAATGGCGACGTAAACAATGTTAACAATTTTCAAAACAAACTTTGACAATTTGCTTCATTTATCTAGTTTAAAAAAAATAGTCAGCTGTTCAAGTGATGCTACTTTATTAATTTACTTTGGTTCCTGCCAAGGAATTTCGTTTTTTCTTTAACTGTCATCTGTCATAGTTGTCACTTTATAAGGATACACAATTTTCATTCGACTGCAAAAATTTGTCATTTTGTTAGAGTAAAATTATTCAATAAAAATGATTTTAAATAAATTTTAATTCACAATTGTAAGTAAATCTTAAATCTTATATTTTATAAAATAAATAATATTTGCTGATTTTTAATTAAAATCGTTTCCAATATACAATTTATAATATTAATTTATATTTTGTGAATATAACATAGCGAAAAATCAATATAAATTGAAAATAATTAATTCAAATTATAACCTTGGGTTTTTCTTTATGAATGAATTACAAGTACATAAATTAGTTTCAATATTATTTTATACGATAGGAATAGAAAAGTTTTTCTATTAAAAAAAGTCTACGTTAAATGGAAATTTGCACAACAAAAGTTTTTCGATTTGATGTTTATTATGTATATAAAAATCGATTTTGTTTAAAAATTAAAAAGATCACAATTTTTTATTAAATTCTTCAACGGGTCTATGTAGGTATATTATGTGTATGTGCCAATTGTGCCAACTTGAAACATTGCACACAAGATTTACATGGAAAACCGTACATGATTATTTCAATTGTAGTTTTACATAATGATTTGTATTTCAAAATTCTTTAATCCGATCGATTTTTACATATTTGTTTGTTTTGGTAAAGATTCTTCCAATTAAAATGAGATATCGTTTGTTCCAATTGATTAGGAATGATATGCTTTTTTTAAATATAATAAAAAATAAACAAAATACCCTTTTTTAGTACAAAATACTTAGGAAGGGTTTGCTGCTGTAACATGATAAACCACTCAGTTTTATGTGCTAATTTCATTGCCATATACATACATACATACATTCATACATACATACATACATACATACATACATACATACATACATACATACATACATACATACATACATACATACATACATACATACATACATACATACATACATACATACATCTGGGCTATCTCCGCCAAAAATATTTTCATTAAATTTTAATATTATTTCATAAAATTTTATAATTTTCAAAACTTTTAAATCGTTTTTCTCAATATTTTTTCGTCTCCGATTTTCGGAGTATATTAAAAATTCTAAATATGGTGTTGTGATCTACTAGACCTTCAATCAGTACAAGGCACGTATAGAGAATATTCACTTTTTGTAATTTTGTCAAACCGTGTAATTAGTTGATAATGTTTCGAATTTAATATGATTTTGTTCTATAATTACAGATAAACAAAAATATCCATTATGCGTAAATTTGCACTGATATTTTATATACTGTTGTTGGCATCTGTAAATGACACAAATGCCAGAACGGCCAAACGTTCCGATGTCTATATAGCTGGATTTTTTCCCTATGGCGATGGTGTTGAAAATTCAGATACTGGACGTGGTGTTATGCCAAGTGTAAAATTAGCATTGTCACATGTCAATGAACATCCCAGAATATTGACAAACTACAGATTGCACATGTGGTGGAATGACACTGAAGTATGTGAATATTATAACATATTTCTTAAATTTAAATAATATTAAATATTCTAATTTTATGTTTTAGTGTAATGCAGCAGTTGGCGTTAAATCCTTTTTCGATATGATGCATTCCGGCCCAAATAAGCTAATGTTATTTGGTGCTGCATGCACACATGTCACCGATCCAATAGCCAAGGCCAGTAAGCACTGGCATTTGACACAATTATCGTATGCCGATACCCATCCCATGTTTACTAAAGATGCTTTTCCCAATTTCTTTCGTGTGGTACCGTCAGAAAATGCATTCAATGCTCCACGCTTAGCATTGCTAAAAGAATTCAATTGGACTCGTGTTGGAACTTTATATCAAAATGAACCACGTTATTCATTGCCTCATAATCACATGGTGGCCGATTTAGATGCAATGGAATTGGATGTGGTCGAAACACAAAGTTTTGTAAATGATGTGAGTGAATCACTAAAGAAGTTAAGGGAAAAGGATGTTCGTATCATATTGGGTAATTTTAATGAGCACTTTGCACGTAAAGTCTTTTGCGATGCCTATAAGTAAGTAGATTTTTTATTCATAAATTTTCTAAACCTTTTAATCAGATATTATTTACACGAAATTGTGAATCTTTAGGTCTAAATTCTAGGTCTAAATCTATCTAATATTTCAAATTTATTTTCATTAGATTGGAAATGTATGGTCGTGCCTATCAATGGCTAATAATGGCTACATATTCTGGTGAATGGTGGAATGCTACCATAGATACTGAATGTACCGTTGAAGAAATATCTACAGCTTTGGAAGGTACAATCATGGTCGACTTATTGCCCTTATCAACGAGTGGCGACATAACAATTGCGGGAATCGTAAGTTATTCAACTAAAACCTTAATTTAAGTTTAGGTGAAAACTCTTTAAACATTTTAGACTGCCGATGAGTATTTATCTGAATATGATAGTTTGCGTGGAAATGAATATTCACGTTTTCACGGCTACACATACGATGGCATCTGGGCTGCAGCATTAGCCATTCAATATGTGGCTCAGAAGCGTGAAGATTTTTTAACTCATTTTGATTATCGTGTCAAAGAATGGGAAAGTGTTTTTCTCGAAGCTTTAAGAAATACCTCTTTTGAAGGTGTAACGGTAAATAATTAAAAATTTAAAGATTTTATTAAATTTTTTTAATTATTTTAAAATTTTAAGGGACCTGTACGTTTTTATAATAATGAACGTAAAGCTAATATATTAATTAGTCAATTTCAATTGGGTTTAGCTGAAAAAATTGGAGAATATCATTCGCAATTAAGTCATTTGGATTTGACTATGGGTAAACCAGTGAGATGGGTAAGTCAAATTTCTTTTATGCTGTTTTTATTTGTTTTTGCTTATATGAATATTTTAAATTTAAGGTTGGTAAAACTCCACCCAAAGATCGTACACTAATTTACATTGAACATAGCCAAGTTAATTTAACCATTTATATAGTATCGGCTAGTGCTTCTGTAATCGGTGTTATTATAGCCTGTGTATTTCTGGCATTTAATATTAAATATCGCAATCAAAGGTGAGATGTTTTTTTCATATAATTTCGTTTTCTTTTCTTGCTAAAATTGTATCTAAGTTTTGAAAAGGTTAGTCGAAAGTTCAACGTTTATTTAATATAATTATAGACTGATTCATTATGGACTGTTTCTTTAAACAATTAATATTTCCCCCATTGGAGGGTTATTTAAGGATCTACGGACGATTTTATGTTTCTTATATTATAATCGATTTTTGATGGGAAATATGAATGATCAGTGTTATTTAAGGATCTACGCCCAATTTAAAGTTTTTTATATAAAAATCAGTTTTAGGTGGAAAATATAAATGATGACAGATTTTACTATTTTTTCATTATGGACTGTTTCTTCCAATGGAAGAACAATTTAATAATTTCTCCATTGGAGCGTTATTTAAGGATCTACCTGCAGTTTAAAGATTCTTACATAAAACTTGATTTTTGGTGGGAAATATGAGTGATCACAGATTTTCACAATTTTCAAGAGAAGAAAACGCAATAAGAAAAAGTTTTTTAATTTCATGTAATTCTAATTTATTTCTTAATTCCTGTTTTCAGATATATTAAAATGTCCAGTCCACATCTAAATAATTTAATAATAGTAGGTTGTATTTTAACCTATTTGAGTGTAATATTCTTGGGACTGGATACAACATTGAGCAGTGTGGCAGCTTTTCCTTATATATGCACAGCCAGAGCATGGATTTTAATGGCTGGTTTTAGTCTGGCATTCGGTGCGATGTTTTCGAAAACATGGCGAGTTCATTCAATCTTTACAGATTTGAAATTAAATAAAAAAGTCATAAAAGATTATCAACTGTTTATGGTAGTGGGAGTATTGCTGGCAATAGATATAGCAATTATTACAACATGGCAGATTGCTGATCCATTTTATCGAGACACCAAACAATTAGAACCCAGAGTAAGAACTCAATTTTGTAAAAAAAATACATAAAATAATGTTTCTAATATTTTTAGTTACATGAACATATAGATGATGTCTTAGTTATACCCGAAAATGAATACTGTCAATCGGAACATATGACCATTTTCGTTAGTATTATTTACGCCTATAAAGGCCTACTTCTGGTAAGGTTTTTATATTATTTTCTTAGCATAACGCAATTACAATTATTTCATGTTATTTTTTTTATTAAATTTTTAGGTATTTGGGGCATTTTTAGCTTGGGAAACACGTCATGTTTCAATACCAGCTTTAAATGATTCAAAACATATTGGATTTTCGGTTTATAATGTATTCATTACTTGCATTGCGGGTGCTGCTATTTCTCTAGTTTTATCAGATCGCAAGGACTTGGTTTTTGTCTTACTCTCATTTTTTATAATTTTTTGTACAACAGCAACTTTGTGTTTGGTGTTCGTACCGAAAGTAAGACTGGTAGTAAGGAAGTTTTGTAGTTTTTTTTGTATATAACCTACTTTTTTTTTGGAACGATGGCGTATGCATAATCATAAAAACATTAAACAAATTGACACAAATACTGAATATTTAGTAAAACAAACATCATAAATACACACCTGCATGAATAGTTAAATCATGAAAAACGCATGGAGTGGGAAGCCAAAACTTTAAATGGTTGAATGTGTGTTTTTTTTTTGCAAAATACGATTTTATTGATTTGAAAAATATAGATACATGATATTGGCTTATAAACCCAATTGTCAATAATTATTTATTGTATGTATTTTTAAATTCACTGAAGTAGTATATTTTCCCTCCATGTATGATTCATTAAAGATTGAAATATTTTGTAGAACAAATTTTTGTAGGAATAACTCTCAAACGTTTTGGCAGATATGCAAACATTTCTTTGATTAAAATCTGCAATTAACTACCAATCAATATTAACTAGTATAAAGAAGTTTTCTTATAAAAAAAGATCTAAAACATTTCATAATTTTAAAACATTAATACTGAACACAATTTTATAATAAATTACATTAGATAATAGTTATATGATAATAATGACATTAAATATCATTTTTAGAGATTTATCCTTTACGTTGTATAAAATTGGTTATCTGCTTAAGGTTCATCGGCAATATGTACATAAAATGGAAAATTTGTACATATAAATGTGGACATTTATATCTTAACCATTAAAATATGGATTAAAAATGTTTATCTGATTACATCATTAACATCGTTTGAGATGTATTCTTACAAAAAATACCCAAAATGATATAAGTACCTCTTAAAACTCTATTTAAACTAATACCAATTACTTAATATATTAGTAAATATTAATTTTAATAACTCAATCTAGTTTTATTTTAATTAATAGCTTGTGTAACCATATCCTAAAAATCTATACATCTAAAAATTGCTTGCCTATTTTTCTTAGTATACCAAATTAATAACACTAATAAAAACTACTTTATAAAATAGCTCTAACTATTCATGCAAAAATATTTAAAACACCAATCTTAACAGCAATAAACAATTACTAATAAGTTTTTCTTTCCAATACCAAAAATAGCTCGTAGAAATGAAACGTAATCCTCAAGGAGTGGTCGACAAACGAGTAAGAGCTACACTACGACCAATGTCGAAAAATCGTCGCGATTCTTCGGTTTGCGAATTGGAGCAACGTTTGCGTGATGTTAAAAATACAAATTGTCGTTTTCGAAAAGCCCTGATGGAAAAAGAAAACGAGTTACAGGCTCTTATTAAGAAATTAGGACCTGAAGCTAGAAAATGGATAGATGGTGTTACGAGCGGCTCTGGTGGCGGTAGCATTGGAGGTGATACAGAACCGATATTGGGTGGTAGTAATGGTGGGGGTATGAATGATACATCCAGGCTATCAGCACCGCCTGTTCGAAGGGAAATGCCCAGTACTACTGGTAATATACATATACAAATATTTTTGAACATTTTTATGTAATAATTTAATATTATTATAAAAAATTTACAGAAATAACTGAACTAACATCGGTAGATAGTGTTACGTCCACACATGTTGAAATGGACAATACAGTAATATCAGTGCAATCAACTTCTGTTGCTCCATCATTGCCACCGTAAGTAATAATTCTGACGAATTAAAAGTTAATGCAAAATATTCACCCTTCTACAAATGGAGTGAAATTAAATAGATCAAAGTTACTATTACTACAGCATTAAAATATGTAACATAAAAATATCAATTTCTTTCGCTTCCATTTAACAGAACTGAAAGGTTTAAGATGTTCTATAGAAATAGATAAATGATTTGGTTATTTTCAATACTAAACAAGAAACTTTCTTTCAGTAAAAAGAATGTCAAACGCCAAGAGAGTATTGCCGTGCAATCAACTACGATAAAACCCCAACAAGTTATGCAACAACCTATACAACAACAGTTACAACAACAACTACAACAGCAAGCTCAATTTCAACAGCAGCAACAACAAGCAAAAATCTGTAACGATACCAGGCGTCATGTTGATAAACGTAATTCGGTCTCTGCTCAAACTGATGTCAGTATTGGCTCAATGTCTAGCTTAAAACGACAAGAGTGTAACAACATTCACCGTGACGAATCTAACTTAAGAGAGCGAAGACAATCAACAACATCTTCAAGGGTAATGTTTTTGTTTTTAAGTAATAAATTTATTTTAAAAAGCTTAAAAATTTCGAACAAAAGTTCAAATTTTCAAAAATTCAAATGATAATACCAATATGAATCCTCACGATCTGACATAAGTTAAAATTTTCGATTTTTTTTAAGTTACTATCCCAGCAAAAAAAATTTGAAGTTGTTAAAGAAGAAGGGATATTTTCATGATTTCTTTTGTACGTATTCTATTTAATGCGTTTTAAATACATGCCTAAATTCTAATAAATTTGTCATCAGTGAAGGCATGAAAAATGCACCCAAATTCACTCATGTAACTCCACTATAGGAATTGTAATATTTTACTATAATTTGGTATTCTCTTAGGAGATTTAACGAAAACGTGCATTTCATACAATAAATATTAAAAATTACATTAATTTTTTATTAGATTTTTGTTTTTGTAGGTACCTACCTACCTAGTAATATTAAGTCCATTTTAACATTAATAAGAGAAGGAAAAAACCAAGACTGTTTAACGGATTTTAAAACACAATGGGTATTTTTCCTCTGCATGAATTTAAATCCAATAAAAATCAGTTAGTTATGTTTTATCTTATTTTATTTTTATCAATATCACACAAAAAAATTATTTAAATATTGATAATTAAATCGAAATACCATTATTAATGCATTTTTAAATAAATATAGTGCACCAATGAAAATTCGCTTGAGAATCATCGAATATTCATTGGTTATAAGAACTCATTTAAATGGCGAACTATTTTTCCAAATACGAACACATGCATGCCAATGACACGCTAATGTTAAAATCATGCATGTTTCCCCTAAATATGAACCAGTTCATTATCAGTTCAACCCATGCATTTACTACTTTTTTTGCACGTCTTTTTTTGCTGGGATGGTATAGAGTTTATTTTAACACTTTTAAAAATATTTTATTATTACCCAGCAAAAAATAATTGATGTCATACTTTACAAACGACATCTTAATCACATCTAAAAATGCGATTGCATACTTTTCGCTTTTATAAACCAAACATATCCTTACAAATTAAAACACAGTTAAAAATGAGGAAAGAGATGTAGAAAAGTCACTACAAACATCATATTCGAAGTACTTCAAATTTTGATGAAAAACCTATGAAATTTACTTAAGCGTTCCTTGAAAGAATGTGGTTTATTTTTGACATACAAATGTCGGGTTTTTACAGCTTCTAAAGATAAGATTAAATGTAGTTCAAAGTTGTCAAAAATTAACAACATCCCTCCAATGACACGTTAATGTAAAATTCATAGGTTTTTCACCTGAATTTGAAGCACTTCGAGTTACTAGTTGTGATGAAAATTCTACATCTTTTTCCACACTTTTTTTGCTGGGTATTATTATTATAAAATGATTAAAAATTCATTTAAAAAAATCTGCTTTATTAAAATCTTACAATTTTAGCACTATGAAAATGGCACTCAAACACCGACAACAAGAACTAAATACTCGAATAATAATCACAGGAATTCATCAACAAATATATCAACGTCACAGAGTGAACTAAATAATGTTTGTCCACATGGAGGACACGGAAAAAACAATAATGTTGTCAAAAGTTAGTACTTATTACATAAATATAACGAACATTGAACGAAGAACTAAAAATGTTTCCATAATTTTTTATAATTTTCAAACTATAGCCCCAGTAGCATCAGACAACCGTCGCGTTAGTATGGGTTCAGCATTAAAATCAAATTTTGTTGTCTCGCAAAGTGATCTCTGGGATACACATACTCTGTCGCATGCCAAACAACACTCACGTCAGTCACCACGCAACTATGCTAGTCCTCAACGCTGCTCTGAGCACAGTCACATCATGCCATCAACATATGATCAAATGACATCACCCATACAACGTTCCGTATCGGAAAAGAATCGCAATAAACATCGACATAAACCACAAAAGGGTACAGTATGTCAGAGTGAAACGGATAGTGAACGAGAGCGAGAACCAACACCGCCCAGTACTCAATGTATACAACAACGTAAAGTAAATCGCACAAATATCCAACATGCAGCACATCATCATTCGTCACCAAATGTGGCACCCGACAAGCAACGTTCTAGTAAACATCGTGGTTTGAAAACCGATTCTTCGTCCATGTACGGCGCAAGTTCTGAGACGGAATTACTAGATGGTGAAACGGCTATATTGCCTATATTCCGTAAATTATTAACCGAAAAGAGTCCCAATTATCGCGGCCGCAATGTTGTCGGACAGAGTTGTCCTAATATATCAATTAAATGCGATATAGTCGAATATTTGTAATTATTTTATAAGCAATTTTAATAGAATTTAATTCAAGCTTTTTGTTTCTCAAATTAAACGTATTCAATTTGAAATAAAAACAAAATTAAAATTTTATCAAAATGCATGCAATTTCCTATAAACATAAAATAATTATATAATAGAGTTAAATTGATGTTTTAAAAACTAAGAAAAAATAAAATAAAATACGAATAAAATTATAACAAATAGAAAAAAAAAGTTTAAAAATAAAAAAATTAAAATTTTGCTCACGAATCATTTAGGGGTAGATTCAATTGGGTAATTTCATAAAATTTCGAAACAAAAATTCTGATTTTGACGAAATTTTGTACATATTTATATTCCTTATGGTCTAGATTTTTTCGAGGTTCAAAGTTCATATTTATTAAGATTTATTTCAAAACATTAAATATATATTTCAAACTATGTATTTTTCAAACTATGTAACCGATTTAAATTAGTCGCTGATTAAAGCCTATGTCTTGTAGTTTAATATTAATTAACTTTGAACGAAAATTATCTAAACCGTTATAAATTTGGAAATTTTGGAAAATTTTAAAGTCCGTATTATATTGTGGCTAGAGTCAAATGGGGACTGCTTTTGTCCATTTTCACACACATAGTGAAGGCGATTAACCAGATTCATGTAGAAATTCAAGAAGAATTCGTGAATGTAAGTTTAATAAGTTAAATTTACTGTCTAGAGGAATTGAAAACTTTCGGGATAAGTAAAGAAATGGATGAGTAACAAAATTAATAAATAGTTAATTATATTTCTTTATTTTTATTTTTTTGCATTTATTTTAAACGAAATACGTACGGAATATATTTTTTTTTTTATTTATCAACACAATTATAATTTTTTTTATTACTTTTAATTATACATATTTTAAAACACCTTTTATATAAGTGTAGTTATAATTTAAGTACATTTTATTATTATACGATTTTTGTTTTCTTTTTTCTTAAATTAAATTATTAGAATATACCAATGTATAAAGTGTTATACTCATATAATGTATAACAAATAATTGCCACATATAAATTTTCTAATACAACTTTATCACAGATTTTATTTATATTAGATTTACGTTTATTATATTCTGAATATTTTTCTATTCACTTAAACTAACAATTATTTTTTTTTTTTTAATTTACAGCAATTAATTACATTTAAAAAGTATAAAAAAAAATTAAATGCAATCAAAATGGAAATAATTAATGAAATACATTAAAAACGTAAAAAATAACACATTTAATTTTGGAATTTGAACGCTTTGACAATTTAGTTTGTAGTTTAATTCCTAAGGAAAATATTTCAAACCATAAGGTTGTGACACTGGACAAAGGTATTACACCTTGACTGCCTGCAATGGCTTGGCTGTAATAGTTTTTAAATGAAATTGTGGTGTAAGTCTGATGACCTAAGTCTGACACTAGTGAAACCGGAAATCTTTCGAGATTGTACATGAGAGGTTTCAGAACCTGGATAGGGTTTAACTTGTCCCTTTAGCAAAAGCAACAATATTCTAGATTTTTATAGAACATGTGAGGATATAGAATATATAGACATTGTCTATTAGACAATAGAGTAACTACTTTGAAACACGAAGACTCAAACATAAATGGCTAAAATAAACAGCTATCTATATGGTTTTTTAAGTAATTTTTAAAGAATTTTAGCAGAGACATTTTCCTCATGTATATAGTATATAAAGTTTGTAATAAAGATTAACATTTTCATATGGAAAGCTAAAACCATTTTTATTCGACTTTCGAGTAAAAATTTAAATTATATTTGATATTTGTGACATCAGCATTCATTTTTTTCGGTTTTTGAAAAATATAACTTTAAGATTATAGGAAGAAAGTCCTTTTTATGTAAGAATAAGTTTCAGTAAAATAGTATAAAGAAGTTTGAGCAAATACTAGACTTTATTAGAATCTAACTTTTTATCGCTTATATGGTTTTTAAAGAAGTAAAGACTTTTTTCGAGAAAAATTTTTGATTTGAAATCACTGTAATACTTTGTAAAGAAAATAAAATAAGTAATAGCTAACAAAATGGCAAAGAAACGAATGCATCAAAAAATCAAACTTTTTAAACGGCATTATTATGTTTCTTTTTTTTTGTACTTCAACATTTACTTACATATTAACTACCTTAAAATATTCTATACACATTATATTATTAAGTTTTTAACACTAAATTTTACAAAACTTTAATCAATTAAAACAGATTCTTACCTTATTTTTTTGTTTACTGTGTTTGTTTCTGTAAGAAAGGAACATAATGTCTGGAGTAGCACTAACCATAAGCTGAATAAGTTAATACAAATACAAATAGATTACTTCAAATTTGATTTTCCGTTAGTTTATGATTTGAGATATTTCCGTATCGGCAGCTGTGGTAGTCGTAATAGTGTTATTAATTGTTAGACTTTGTTGGGTGGAATTTTCCTTTATAAATGCTGGACATTTATGATGATGGTTGGTAATCGGTGATGTTATGCTCGACAACGGTTTGCATTTTGTATTAAATAAATTCTCATAATCCATGGGAAAGTTTTGGGCTGAACATTCCGCACCAGAAATTGTTTTAATCATTGAATTTGATGTCAAAGATTCCAATTCATGTGACTCGGAATTAATGAGTTCTCCAACAGCTGAACTGGATGGTGTTAGTAATTGTTCTCGGGTTACATGATTTTGTTTACGCTCATAGAATTTTATGCCGTTAGCGTTAGAACGTTTCTTTACTCGTGGATATTGAAATTGCATAAAACCATATTGGGGACCAAACAATTTCAGCAGGCTCATAAGGAAAAACGTGGCATAAGTCCAACTAACCGTCATAACAACTAATAGAAATATACCGATTTGCAGATAAGGCAACACATTTGAAAACAGCATAAGAGCTCCAGCAATACCCGTCGTTATGGCTGCCATAGCAGTAGGACCGATAATGCGCGACAAAGAGAATTGTGTTGCCGCAAGTCTTTCACAAGAGGGCGACAAGCGATAATGAATACCATAATGTAAACTAAAGTCCACAGCTAAACCAATTGCTGTACTCACAGTGACGCTCTCCAATATATTTAGTTTCCAACCCAGCATAATTAATATAGCAACAGTTACGAAAATTGTTAGCAGAACCGTTATGACTGCATAAAATGATATTAGTATATTTAAAGTAACTAACAGCAGCACTACTAGCGATGCAGTCATAGCTACGGTTATTGCCACCAAGGTTCCCGATGGTAGAGTATCTTGAACATCATAAAATTTCAATTCACTGATAAACCATCCACCTTGCATTTCAGGTGGTGCAGTTTTCAACTCATTTTGAAACCATTCTTCCACGGTTTTAATAAATTCTTTTACAGTATCATATACAGTGGAGTAGGAAACATTAGATTCAAATTCAATTACTAATGCTTTGACTATAGGTGGTGCTGCCGTTGCATTCGTCGTACTATCCAATGTATTATTAACAAAGTCTTCACTTAGTGTATTATTAACATTGAGATCTAATTTTGTGGAAGCCATAAAGCGTGGTCCAGCAACTCCAGGCGAAAAGAAATCTCTGGGTGTGGCGTATAGTGAAGAAATGATTTGAGGTAAACATAAATCGAAAACATCCGGTTCATAGGGAAATTTCGAAATATCACAGCAGGGTGTGCGGTCGGAGTAATCCATTTCATTCACACACCTAAAAAATACAATATTACTTACTAACCAACTAAATAAAGCGATAGAGAGAGAGAGAGAAACAAACTTACATTCTTTGCATAAGCGTTATAAAATTTTCTATAAAACAATTTGGTAAAAGCATACCAAAGGTTAATTGATAAAATGGTTGCTGTCTAATATTTTGGCAAAACGATAGAAGCCAAATTTGAGCTGCTTTTGTTGATACATTAAAATTATTGTCATAATGTAAGTTTCCATAGGCATAAGGATTTGCATAGTCGCCATCATCAACAGGTTGTATTCCCCAAACAAAACGTAAAGAGAATTTATAGTTTTCAAAATTCTAAAGCAAAAGAAACATATTAAATTTCGCCTCTTTTCACCCTCTCTGATTTTAACATACCATCATAGATTTTTCAAACCAAAATTCATTTTTCAATTTTGAATTGTAGATTTCGAATGGATGTTTGGAAACAAAAAGTTGAAAATGTGAATTTTCTGGTAATTGCAGACCTGGTTTATATAAGACTACAATAGCACTACAAATACCAAGTATGCCTAAAAGTAATTAAAATAATATTAAAAAACACGACTTGTGTATATGTGTTTGTAGTTTTTGTATTACCAAAGATTGAAAACCATAGAGGTGCATAACTTAATATCGCTGTTGTTATAACTGATTCTAATTTAGAGCAAAAACTGTTAATTGACTTGTTGATCATGATCAAAAGTTTTTGAATTTGTAGTTTACTACATGTTGTACACGAAGATAAACGCTCCATAATCGATATGGAAGCTGGTAACCATGTGATCATTAAAATGTAGTTTGTAATAACAGCAGTACCGGCAAAAACTCTAAAAGAAAAATAGTTTGTGAAATGTTGAAAATCTTGACCATTCAAAAATAATGTTTGCAGTGAAATATTTCTTTAATGACAAACATACTTTTTTGTATAAAAATGTTGTGAAATAAAAAAAATTTAAATTTAATTTACCCAAAACATTTTATAGCTGTTATGTAACTTGTATAGGAGGCATAAAAAGCTCCCGCTGTTGTTACCGATGTCACAAACATTGATATCGATGCATGTTTTAAAGTTAAAGCCATTAAGTTTTGCAAAGTCTCTGTTTGTTCGGTGTCAGCGGTGTTCGTTAAGGACTTTGTGGTAACAGTTGACATTTTCGAAAATCTTTCCATTAAAACACATTGCCAAATTTTAACAAAAATAAAAGCATCATCAGCACCAATACCTTGCAAAAAGAAAGTACATAAAAACAAATTTTTTAATATTAAAAAAATATTATAGTACATTGCTGTGCCAATAAAGAGATCCAAAGTTAAAATGAGCTTTTTATACAAAAACTGAAAATTTATCAAAAATTATTTATAATTAATTAATTATAATAATTACATATTATGTAATTTGAAAATTCATTGAATATTTTCTATAAAATGGAAAATTATTGAAAATTTTATGTAAATTAAAAACTTATCGATAACTTATATGTTTGTTAAAAATTTATCGACAATTTTTCATAAATTGAAAATTTATGGAAAATATTCTATAAATTGAAAATCGATAGAATATTTTCTATAAATTGTAAATAGGAGTTTTTTGTATGTTAATGAAAATATAAGCTCCCGTTTTTTTTTTTTTTTTTTTGGAATAGAAAATTTATTTTATAAATTAAACATTTTTTTACAAATTGAAAATTATCGATAAAATTTCTATAAATTATGTTTTCTTTTCCAGACACAGCAACGATATTATATATTCATTATTATATCATACTTACCTATAATAACTACCACAGCTAGCAAATTCATATATGGAAAAAATGTCATTTCGAAAACTAGTGTATAAATAAAATAAGCTAAACCTAATGAGAATATCACAGCTATACATGTCATTAAAGTAACAAATACTGAAGTGGTGTACAACCACATGCAGGTCATAACAAAAATTCCGCCCAATGCCACCAGCCATGCATCGGTTAAAAGTAATTCGTTAAATAATTCATTCTCCAAACCCAAATCCATGGCTGCAACGCGTACTATTTCATTGCTTAAATCTCTGTAAAAAAATATTTTTTTCAATATTAAAAATTATTATTATTTATAATAAACTAACGATCAATTGGGAAACCATAATATAACAAACCACTTCATATATTTCAAACAATTCAAACTTATTGAAACAAAATACTTATTACACCTACATATGTACATATATATATCACAATTTATTTTCTACAATGAAAAAATCTAATAAAACTGAGAAAATATGCTCGTGTCCCGTTGAAACCACAACAACATATCATGAACATTTTTTGCCATATGAGAAAATTACAACACCTATTAGAGCCAAATTGAAGAAACCATGTGATATAGAATTAATAAGCGGTCACATTGGTAATAATTTACAATGGAATAATAAACAAATCAAAAGTAAAATATGGCCAGAGATGCTGTTGAACGCTGAGAATTATGAAGATTTTTTGAAACGTTTCAAATATTGCAAAAAAGATTTATTTGAACTTTATTTCAAATCAACAAAACCGGAAAAGAAAAATATTGAAGAAATGTTTGAAAATTTTAACAAGACATCTTATCAACTTGTATTCTCACCTGAAGTATTTACTCCCTCTACCGAAAAGAGGCGTTTCGCAAAATTAGAGAAACAACCAGTTCGTATGAAGTATGAAGAGACAACATATCGTACGTATTTTGTACGTAATAAAAAAGAATTTGAAAATTTTAAACAAATATGGCAGGGAGTGCCATTTAAGGAAAATAAAGACGAATTAAAAAATGATTTAAAGAACATTCTCCATTGTGGGCGAACTACATATCATGATGAAATGTCATTATTGGGTAAACTCTATAAAAAACCAACAATGCCGGGTCCAATTGATCGTTATACATTGAGAAGAATATAAATAGAATTTTTATAAAATACTTACACTTTTTCCCATTCATGGAATAATGGCAAAATTTTTGTTGAATGGGGAACTGGTACAAAAATCATTGAGTATTTGAGAAAAATATTAGTGTCCTGAAAATTAATTATTAAAATTATTATAATCAATACTAAACTAAATATTTGAATTGCAATATATGATTGTTATCAACTAAAACCATATTTAAGATTTGTTTATTTAAAAAGGTAATACTTACATTAATTTTTATAAAATTATAGTCAGTCAAATAATGTAGAATATTAAATACAATATTATTACGCGTACAATCCAATGGTGCATAACATTTGTTAATTTCACTACAATCATTGCTTAACTTTAAATCGTGAAAATATTCAAAACAGGATAACAATAAATTGTTTAATAATAAGACATCGTCATGCTGAAAATGGAATAATGTATCTCATTACTTTTTAACAGAATTAGAAGGAACAAACAACAATTACAAATTATTTGAATCTGACCGAAAAAAACTGAATAATTCACAACAGTTCTCAACATGTAATTTGTAATTGGTTTTTGTTACGTAACAGTGAACAAAACTATGTAAAAAAGTAGTAACTTACCGTTAAATCAAAGCAAGAACTTTTATTTGCTAATAAAGCAGCATAATTTGACAATGACCAGGGACGACAACAATTATTACTAATCAATTCACGCTGACAATATTCTCCATAATTCTGTATCCTAGTAATTTGATCTTGTAGTTGGCACATGGCTAACAGACCATTGAGATCAAATAAAGAGTCTGTCGAATTTGGACCTATACGTTCAACTACGAAATGAGCGTATTCCTTTGCGGGTGAATCACAAAAATAACCCTCTATTGGGAAACGCACTTTTTCACTTATGTTTCCATTAATCAATATACTCCATGTACTCTTCTTAGCATGTATACGATCACGTTGATCATCCTCATCGACAAATGTCATATTACGACCGTAAGCAATTTCATGATCACCCATGGCAATGGAAGCCGGTGATGATACTAATGAATCATTTGTTATTTCATAATCTTTAAATATTCCACTATCACCATGCCAAACAGTGGACAAAAATTGTGTTGTGTTTTTCTCTCCTTCGTTTGGATCTTTTTTTGATGTTTTACCTTTCAAACGTTCCTTAAATGTAATTAATTTTTTTGTTAATTCAGCATTCGATTTTTTCTTTAGATTCTCTTTTCTCTGTTTGTGTCTGTTTTTCGGTCTACGATTTTTACGTTTTTTATTTTTTCTTGTTATTGTTGGATAACCATTAATATCGAATTCACTACGTTCCATATTATGAGCTCTATTCATAAGCGTGAGATCATTTGGATCCGTTACTAGTAAATTGGAAGGACCAGTTTCTTGTAATAAATTATGCCAAGCAATTAAACGTTTACCGATTTCAGTACCTCGAGTTTCGAAACCCTGTAAGTAAATATTTTAAAATGGGCGCAAAACGGGAAATTTAATTTTATTTAAACTCATTGAACCAATTTGGATAAAATTAAAAAAAGCAATTTATTGTTGAGAAACTAATTTTTTGAAATGGAAGATGGGGGGAAGTATTGTCCAATCCTCATAAAATTTAGTGGATGGATTTACGTTAACATAAATTGTATTTATGATGAATTTCATCGCAACATTAGTCCTCTTAATCTTATTGTCATTTTCTCAATGAGTCTTGGTATGGGTCTATGCCCAAATGAGACGCGTTTATTACAAAATTCATTAGGGTCATCAATAAACTTAGTTGTGCCGGTTTATACCGATATACGAGTATATTAAACATAATGATGTGCTTCAGATGGATGGACATAGCTAAATCAAATCTGAAAATGATACTAGGCCGTTTGGTATATTTAAAGGTGTGTATTGGACCAATATTATTGTGAAACATCAGCCCAAATATACCCTCCCCACTGAAGAGGTGTAGGGTATAAGAGAATAATGACGAATAAATAACTTTATGAGGATTACACGCAGTGATTCAATTAAGATTTCTGCCTACCTTTTTTAACTTCTTAACAGACTTTAAGTTGCTTGGAACCAATATAATGTGAACTATACAAATATGTGAACTATACAAATACACTTATGTATATGCAAATCAATAATAACTATCCTGATCCAAATTGGCCTACAATAGACCAATTCATAAATAAAAAAATAATTATAAAGCATTCAACATAAGATGTAGAAAATCAAGATTTTAGCATGCAATAGTTCTATAATAGTATACGGCAATATCCCCATATTTTGAGAACCAATATTTTACTACTCTAAATAATTTTTTAGATCAAGTTTTTTTTCTTAAAATTTATAACATTTTGCATAGGCAAATAACTTAAGTGATTCACTGTATGTATGTAGTTACATATGTATTTATACAGATTTTAGTCATTTTTGGCGTACAACCAATATTTTTGTGTATTACTAACATCGGCAAAAACATCAAATATGCTCCACACTGCTAGTATAGTATGAAAAAAAATTCTAACAAATTGAATGCAAAACAATAATAATAATAATTGACTTACCAATGTTGGATCTGTAAAATCTGGTAAATTATTTGTAGTTAATGATACAATAATACAAGCTATACATAGAACGGCAATAAAAAGGACCATTAGATATGGCCGACGAACTAAAACATTATAATACCACTGCATTTTTTTACTTTTAATAAAACTTTTATATTTTATATCAAAAAGTCCTTTATATTTGAACAACAACTTGTTGTTTTATTTTTTATTAGTTAATTATTTCCATTGTACATCATATTGTTGATTAAATCCTTTATGTTAATGGGGAACTGCTTTTTTGGAAAAGTGTACTCGTTTGTTGTCTCATTGTTTTGAAGCTTCCTATATCTTTCTGTTCCTTTTATTCATTTTTGTTTTTCTCTCTATTGAATTTTTTTTGCACAAATAGTTTGCTCCTTTTTAATTTTGTTACTTGCGTATATTTACATTTTAATTCATTATATTTATAAAATTTAATATTAGTTTTGTCAAATTATAAATAGTTTGATTAATTCACATTAAGTTAAATATAATTAAATCCAAAAAATTTAAATAAGTGAAAAACTTCTTATTTTTTATTGCAGAAAATTTTCTTTACTTCCTTTTCGTGTGTGTTTTAACTAGATTTCCCATCAGAGCCCTGCGCCGACAAATATTAACGGCGGCGGCGACTGACACTAAATATATCGGCGGCGGCTTAAAATCGACTATAAGCCGGCTAAGTTTTAAACTACGTTTAGTTTTTAAATATTCAACGATTTTGAATAAAAACGGAATCCGAGAGATCAGAAAGTGGGATTTTGGAAGCAAATATATTGTTTATAACAACAAAACAGAGCAAGCTCAAAAGTTGTGTGAGAAATTATGCAGGGATGAATAAAAAATTCTTAAATATTAAAAACAAATCCTTTCTCCAAGTTTTACGAGGATCGGCCGATATTTAACCCTATCCTCCATATAAAACATCTCCAAAAGTTTCACTTTGAAAACATTAGAGTGTATGAAAACTCGCAACTCTAAAGACAGACTATTCCTATTTTAGCGGTAATTTCTTTATGATTAAAATAAGTAAGAAGTAAGAGTTATATTCGGCAAATCATATGTCGTAAAAAAGCAAATTTCGGAAGTGGTCATATACATATATATATATATATATGGACTTTGATCACTAGATTAATAAGAACGTCAGCGTGATTTTAGGATTAGGGACTTAAATGTGGAATTGGGTCAATTATGGACCAAGTTCTCTATAATTTAAGGTATTGTTTTTTAATTCTACCATAATTCTGTCATAAAATGATAACTTTTGGAATGATGTATTAGTTATAAACTGATTTTCTGTAAGAGGGTTATATTGGCGGACCGATCCTCATAATTTTATTTTTCATAAATGTAGGTTTCGGTTCCTAAAAGTGTTTTTTTCATCGACATTTGAAAGCCATTTATGTGCGTTTAAGTCATTTTCTGAAGAAGATTTCATATGGGTTTAGGGTGAATTATGCTTCGATCGTCTTAAAATTTGGTAGACATATTTTCGTTCCAACAAAAATTGTTTATTATGGTATTATTAAGTACGTAGAAAACTTTAAAATAAATTATTGAAGGGGGCAGTGTCAATTATGGCCTATGGAGATTTCTATTGATATCGAGCCCTTTTTGCAAAATTGACGTAAGCGACATGATTTTCGATTTTAGTTTTTTTTTATAGAAATCGATAATTAAGGTCTATTAGCATCATCTCCGAAAATTTCGTCGCTATAGATCCAACAGATTCAACTTTACAAGAAAAAAAAAAAATTACGTAAGTACACATTTATTTTCTGTTTATGAATTTTGGAACAGCAGGCGTCGGTAACGTCTAAATTTTATTTTAAAATATATTAAATTTATAGACAAATTTTGAACAAATTAACGTACTAAATTTGTTTGTGAATGAAATGCCACATATTTGGGCTGCACAAGTCATAAGCACACGAATTTTTTTTAGCAAATTGTCGCATTATTGTTGTCTTGTGCAGGACTTTAATACATATATTAGGATACATCCCATCAACAAGGGCGACTTTAATGGCAGATCAAAAATTCGATTTGATATTTATATAATGCATACTAAGATGATCTTTGCTATTTATTAAAATTGTGATGATCCCAAGGAACCAACCAATTGATACCTACAGATAAACGTTTTTTTTTTTTTTTTTTTTTTTTTTTTTTTTGATAAATGATTTTTGATAACTGATACCCAATAAGCACTCAAAAATTATGATTTTAAGTGTTTAAAATTTAACTGGATTTCAACTTTAATTCCAATACTGTTTTCAAGGAAAAGAATAACCAAAAAATTTTCTTCAAACTTTATTTTCTTGTCAAACAAAAAAAATTTAAAATATTTTTAAAATAATAATATTTTGTATTTCATCACACATATAGATTAAACCCATAGCTGCTATGGATTCAACCCGTATCACCAACGTTTGTTTATACATACTGTGATTTCATGTCAATACGATAAAACAATGCATCAGGACCTTCCAATAAATTAATTAATAAAATAAATTATTTTACTTATTCATTAATTAAAATAAAATTATTATGGGAACTGGTTAAAAATTCCGTTACACTCCCTCATAACCACTCAACCAAAGTCTGGCAGCACTTTACCGATAAAAAGCGGCTAATCAGCTGTCAGCTAAAAAAACTGTTTTGCAACAACTTTTTTGGAAAGCAGTAAATAATTTTGATTTTACAATTTAAATTAAATTTGGTTAATATTACTGCAATTTTAGGTCAGGCGAAATGTTAAGGGAATTAAAATTTATACTACAACGTTATCCACACCGAATGGCAGCGATGACAGTGCCAAGTGGAACGCAACGAATAGTTGAACGAACTAATTGGAAAACCTACTGCACAGACCACAAAAAATCTTCCAAATTGAATGAGGATGAAGAAACTCGAGAAGCAAATGATGATAAAAATGAACAACAACAAAGGAAAAAAGCACCTCCCCGAACATTTGTGCCAGCAGTTAGAAATCCATTTGCTTCAGCTTCGGAAAAAACCAAAGATGTTTATTTAAGCATGGTCAGTATATTCACTGAACGTGATGTACATCGACGCAATCATGTCGAATTCATATACGCCGCTATGAAACATATGTCGGAATTTGGTGTAGAACACGATTTGGAAGTCTACAAGGCCTTGATTAATGTCATGCCCAAGGGGAAAATGATACCGAAAAATTTATTCCAAGCTGAATTCCAGCATTATCCCAAACAACAACAGTGCATTATCGACTTACTGGAACAAATGGAAGATTTGGGCGTTATGCCCGATTATGAAATGGAAGCCATGTTATTAAATATTTTCGGCCGTCAAGGCCATCCGTTACGCAAGTACTGGCGCATGATGTATTGGATGCCAAAATTTAAGAATGCGTCACCTTGGCCTCTGCCCAATCCTGTCCCAGACGATACCCTGGAAATTGCCAAATTGGCTGTGGAACGTATGTGTACTGTGGATAGTCGTTCACAGATTTCCGTATACGATACGAAAGATGTTAAAGATGCTTTAGATCAAACGTGGATTGTTAGTGGTATGAGTTGTGATCAAGCTCAACTCTTAAAAGAGCATCCCCGCAATAAGGCTTTGTATATAGAGGGTCCGTTCTTAATTTGGCTAAGAAATAGATCTATACATTATTTTACCCTACGAGCCGATCCCGATATGGAGTTTTTGAAAAGTCTAAACAGCCAGGAGGAAGATGAAGATGGTGAGTACTTGAAATATTACCGTCAAGATTTTAGATTAAAATTTGGTTTTTCTGTAAAAACTATTTATTAAATACTGTTGAAATCTTTTGATGACGCAAATGCCCTCCCCAAATAACGATTATTGGCAAATTATGTCTTATAAATTCTGTAAAGTTTAGTTTGTAATTGATTTTAGATTTCGTGGAGATTCTTCTTATACAATCCCTACAAATGCGTTCAGTTTCACTTCAGATTCCAATTAAAAGTATTTTACATCCATTTAATTATTTATTTAATTTCATTTCAGATGTTACACGTCTAAATGTACCATTGTTTGGAAGACCTACCACCAAAAAGCAATATCAAGTTGGTAAAGTTCGTTCAGTACATCAACAAGATGATGGTACAATTTTTGCTATATGTGCAACTGGAACATCAACCAAAGATTCCCTCCTATCCTGGGTCCGTTTACTGGAAGTTAATGGCAATCCCTCTTTAGGTGAAATACCTATACTATTTCGTTTTCATTCTAAAGTTGGGGAAAAAGCCATACAAATTGAAGGCCAAACGGAGGGAATCAACGTACCGAGTAAAGATAACAACACAACTGAGGACTTAACAAGATAGCAAATTGTTTAATGCATTAAATGTTAATAGAAAAACACTGTTAAAAATTAAATATTTTAATAGTTAAATACTATTATGAAATTTTGTTTATTTTTTTAATATTTTATTTAAATTATAATTATTTTTTTTTTTTTCTTTGAACACAAAAAATTATAGAGAGCATTGTGTAATATATGGGATAAAATTCAAATATTGTAGAGTCATATACGTAAATGTAATTATATTCTTTTATATACATACAATTATTTATTGTAAAATATTAATTTTGATAACAAAAAAGGAGATGCTTATAGGGGAATACTTATTTCATTTAAGTACATTTTCATTAATAGAAGACAAACAAATCATAAATCTTGAAGGTCTCAAAGGGAAAAGAAATTCATTATTTTAAATGTGATATGAATTTCGTATTGAACTAAAATTTCTCAAAGGAAACATAAATTCGTTCTAAATACATGCTAGGCTAGTCTCTTACAATGAAAGAATGATATGATAAACATAAAATATATACATATGTATATTAATGTATTTAAATAAAAATTATTCTATTCAATCTAATTCTTATAATTTGTCTGTACTAATAACTTAAAAAATCACAGTAAAAACTGAAACAACAACAAATTACTTCATAATTCCTTAATTTACTGAAAGAAATATTAAATATTTATCAGGATCTATACACAAAAAACTATGTGTATGTATATATTTTTTATAAAAAAGAAACATTTCTAAAATGTGCACATCGCTTATTCCTTTTAAGGTAAATTAAAATATTTCTATACTAAAAATATTCAAGTCCAAAGTGAAAAATGATATATTTTTCGTTTTTCTACAATATCTGAGGTACAATTTGTTTGAGGGATTCCGAAATATAGACGTTTTGTTTTTGTATAACTATAGAGTTTTTTTTTACTACTTAGGTAAAATGTACTTTGTAACAATTATAATTATTTTAGTTTTGCGACCGTTTTAACGCTGTCCTATGGCTTTGTTAAGGGGGAAAACTTGTGTTACCACGCCTATTCCTTTGTTTGATCCTTCGCGGAATAGTACTCGCATGCCGGGACGTACATATTCAGGATGGCCAACGAATTGAAACATCACCGATGCACTGTCATTAGTGCCAATTTTCTCGCCACCCATTATGCCGCGTATAATGGCTGTTTGCCTTATACTACCAATATGTACAGTTGTCTGGAATCCCACATAAATGGCAGTAGCATGAAATAATACCGATACTTTGGCCTGTAAAAAAAGTATAAAAAGTATAATGATAAATATTTGATGAAACTGTTATGTTTAAAGAAAGCATTCGAAATATTTTAATAATTCCGGAAAAATCACCGTTGTGCCGTTATTTTTTTCGAAACTTTTTAAAGCATGTCTAATATAATTATTCTGGGGTTTTTAGAAAAAATTTTACAACAAACATACGGGCAGACGGACACTGCTAAATCGATATCGCTATATCTCAGAGTCGGAAAATTGTATTGTTGAAATAAAAATCGGAATGAAAAACAATTCTCACGAAGGTGAATGCTATAAAAATCATTTAAATACTTTTCACTAATAACTGTCTTTTTAACTAAAAACTAAACTTTTTAATAAAAAATATCACTAAATATTTCTGTTAAATGAAATGAATGAAATTTACCTGGAAAAATAGCGTACCACACGGCTCATCGTCATTATTTCCAGAGTCAGCTAATAAAACCATGCCACTACGTAGCGATGGTAATTGTTGATTTGGTGTAAACGATAGTGAAGCACTCTGACCAGCCCTAACAACTCGACATGGTGCCTTATTACGATGTATAGTGTGAACAGTAACCGAATGAAAACTACCACAAGGTAGTGGTCCAATTTTCATAGGCATATTTTCTGTTAGGACACCCTTTACCAATAAACCACCTACAACTGGACCAACTTCAGATACACGAAATATTTCATCTATATGAAATTCACATGATTCCTGTTCAAGGCGTTCCTTTTCCGAATTGCTAACACCGGGCGAAAGAACATAGAGAAAACGAGTGACTAGATTTAAGCCAGAGCCCGTTACATTAGATACACAAAATATGGGTACAATGTTTTCGGAAAATTGATTCGAACCAGCCGATATAACTTCGTCAGTGTTTGTCACAACAAACGGTACTTTCCGACAACCGATAGAGGTTAGCAAATTCTTTAGCTCTTGTATAGTTTGCTCTGGCGATGTGATGTCTGTTTTTGTTATGACTACGAAGAAGGGCATATCCAAAGCTCGCACAATTGATAAGTGCTCTTGACTGGTGCCATTAAAGCCACCGCCTGCGGACACCACCAGCATGGCATAGTGTGGTGAATATCCAGATAAAGCTTGAACTGTGGTGCGCATGTAACGCCGATGACCGGCCAAATCCATAAATGTCACTAGTTTTGTAGAACGATCGCTAATTTCTTCTGCCGTCATCATTTCATTATATTTGTAATTAATTATATTGCCTTGGGGATCAAAACCCAGCGTCTCATGTGAAATACAGGATGTGCGACCCGACTGTATTTCATGCATATGCCTAAACATATTCAAGCGCGCTCTTCCTCGGCCATTGTCAAATTCACCTTGCGTTAATACACCCAATAGTGTGGATTTTCCAGCATCGGCACCACCTAAAACAGCTACCCTCACTTCTATATTGTGCTGATCATCTGGAATTTTTCGCACCAAAACTTCAGCTACTGATCTGCGGCCTGCCACATATTTTCGCCTTAATACCGATGTACTGGCGCCCAATTTATGGGCCATTTGTTTGAGCGTACATAGAGAGGCATTCATGTCTTTCTCATTGAGACCATGCAGATGACCGGAATCAGATACCCCAATTTCATAAATGGCTTCACCATGTCCCTCTCTCAAACGCCATTTCATCTGTGTTACCAAATGTTCAAATCTTTGCTTTGACGGACTTATTAACTTTAGTTTGTATTCAATATTTCCTAATTGTGGTTCGGGTGGCAATATACCTTGGTCGAAATCAATTATTATTTTTGTATTACTGTTGCTATTGTTGTTGTTGTTGTTATTATTATTATTATTGCGGCTATCCAATTCACTTTCACTGCTACTGCCGCCAGAATTGCCACTTTGACCACTACTGATGTTTGTATTTGAATCACTCGAATTGCTGTTACGTATATCGGGTTCTTCATCAAAACCATCATCCGGTTGATTTGGATCAAAGAGACTCAGAAAGGAGTCCATTTTTTTTCTTCAATTCTTTGTTTAAAGTTGTTTGATTACTTATGTTGCTGAAAATAATAAAAATGTGTATATTTTAATGCATATAATATACAAACAGCCCAATTATGGATAATTATTCCTGGGGAGTTTTTTCCCTTGTGCATGTTTTAAGTATAGGAGAGCAAACAAACTCCCAGGGAATTTATTATTCAAAATAGGCCTCGTATTTTTATTCTAGCGTATTAAAAAAAATCAGATTATGGGAAATTAGGGAATTATAGAAAATTAGAAAAGTACTATTCTCTTTTTCTGTGCCATTGTAGAACGAAAAATTCCTTCTTCTCATTTACTTATGTATGTTTGATTCAATGTTTTTGAAAAAAAAAAACACGTTTAGAAATTAAAATGTGTAATAAATTCTTCTTTTGGGGAAAGTGCATTTAAAAAATTACATTTTTCCTTTTTCATCCAGAAAGTCACATTTGTATGATTAACTTTTTGAAAATATAATATAATATATAAAAAGTAAATAAAAATACCAAATTTTATAAAAATATGTTTTCTAGTCGAGTATTATTATTGGAACCGATTAGGAACTTTGGCTAGGATTCTGAAACTGAATGAATAAACAAAAAAAGTAAAAATAAGTAATTTGGTTCTGTACGGAGCTTTGTATCTGATTTCAAATAACACACCATTTAGACCATCAATCAAAATTAAAATTGCTCAATGAGTTCGAATAAAATTAAATCTCCGTTTTTTATGCCCTTTTTTGTTACTTTTTTACTCCGTACTGAAGCATCAAAAATGGACCAAATTCGAGATACAGACCGTGACTAAACGACTCAGAAATTATACTGGGTATAAATAGAATCAATAACAAACATCAGTTCCAAAAATATTTACTATGATAAGTTCTAATTAATTGACCACCACTGCACATACTACATACTAAAAAAACATAAGTTTTGTAAACAAAGACATCCTCTTTGTTGAAATCTCTTAAAAAATTGGCTTAAGAAGACTAGATAAAAAAAACGAAAAACTACAAAACAACAATAGTTTTTGTTTGGTATAACGTAAAGAAGAAAGAGAAACAAATTTGCAATGACCTTGAAAAGAAACAAAAAAAGTGTTTAGATGGGATATTTTGTTTTTCTTCTATATATGTATCTACATTTGGCCATACAAACACATTTAGTATTCTTTATATGAATATCTACAATTATGGCCTTAAAATGGTCACTTAAGAAAATATATGCAAAAACTTTTAAAAATTCACTGACGTTTTATTTTACTTTTTATTTAAATCTATTACAAAATCTTAACAAATTGTTTACCTTATAATATTTTAAATCTATTTTTATGCTTTTTTTCGATCAAATAACCAATTTTAAACACGTCGTTAACGGTATACTTTATAATTATAGACCAAATGATTTAATTATTTTTACTTTATTTCTTATGTGGAATTTGTTTTTATTAAAGCGCAACTTTTATTAACTTATTTTTACTAACTTTATTATTATTTATATATGTATCTTGCACATATATTGTTAGTGTGTTTGCACAGTAAATTTGTTTGGCTTTTTGTAGTTGTCTAACGAAGTGCTGCGCCAAAACTGAATAAATTGTTCATGTATGCATGTTGGAAGCCTTCGTCAAAGACAAAGAATAAAAGTACCAAAACAGAAAAACGGAAGAAACAACAGAACGTACGTAATAATGGTAATACATGGTAGATAATTAATGAACGACTACTATACTACTCTATTAGGAGATTTTTAAATTTTAAATTTTCAAACTTTAAGTTTTTAAAAATAACTGATCCGGGAAAAATTGCGCTGAAAAATTTGAGTATGTATACAACATATTTGTGTTAAATTTTGTCCCGATATGGTTATTTGTTAATTATGTTCGTTTAATTGATTTTCGAAAGTGGACCTTATATGGGAGCAATTGTTAATTAAGAACCAATCGAGATTTTAGTTGGTAATTTATATAAGCAAAATTTTGTAGTATTACCGATATTATCCGGGAGTATGTACATATGTATGGTATGGTAACTATGAAAATTAAATACTAAACCATGAATGTACATATATCTAGGGTCTTCTGAAAACTGAAAGCATGTCTGATAGAATAGATATCTAGGTGTCATCTGAAAACAGATTTCAAATACATACTAAGTAGACTCCGCCATTTATGAGATCTCGGAATACACACACATGAATAAACTTTGTAGGGTCGCAAATTACCTATATTGTAGAAATTGCAAACGGAATGACAAACTTACATACATACATACATACATATACATATGCCCTTCTGATGAAGGTGGGGGGTAGAAAAACCTTTTTTTCATTTAAAACCCAATGATGTACGTACATACACGTGTAAAGAATTATGTTTATATAATGTAGGGTGAATATGGCAAAATTTAACAAACAGCTGGCAGTATAATGTAAAAAATCGATTCTCGTTCACAAAAATAATTACTAAATCGGACTTTTGTACATAATATAACAAACCTGTTAAAATTATTAAATAAAATAATTTAGCCCCTTAAATTAATTAAATTTTTATCTTTAAAAACCCTTTTACAAATGTTCTCCAGATACCTAAATGTCTGTAGGTACATACATATTGTAAGTATGTATGCATATGTATGTATGTACGTATGTACATTTCTTGTTTGTAAATATTTGTAATGTTTGGCTTTTTTTATATTTTTGTCTACATATTATTTGTTTTCATTTATTTTTTCTATACATAGTACATACAGATGTACAAAATATATTATGTACATATATATTACATACATACATATGCATAATATAGCGAATACATAAAAAAGCTTCACGTAGTCAAGCCAAAAACAAAATTGTTTATCAACAAATTATAAGAAATCAAAACAATAAAGACACCAAAACATTTTTAGATTTTTATAGAAAATATTTTAGAGGGAAAGGCATTCATTCATATGAGTAACAAAAACAATACCTATCACAAGAACTAATTTGTGTTGTTGGCACTTTTATTTTGGGAATAACAAGTACACATACATATTTTGAGGCTTTAACAATTTTGATAAATGTCACTTTGTTAATAGAATATAATAATGATTTATTTACCTACATCCACATGTACTAATATGAATAGGAAAGTTTAATTTTAATAAAAAGGGGTATACTGGACCAGTTCCTTGATATGTACTTTTTTATTGAACCAGAAAAGTATTCATCGAGAAGTAAAATGTAGGTAGTTCGAATTTCACCAAACTATTAAAAATATTTTGAGATGATACACTACAGTTTATGATTTACTATAAGACGATTTTAATCGAAATAAGTTTGTATAATTTTGAAACAACTTTTTCAATTTAATGCTTTTATTTTGACCTTAACTGCAAATAAGTTTTTATAATTTTGAAAGTCCTTTTTTATAACCAAAATATTATCAAACATAAATTCCACTTACAACAAGTTGTGCAATTCCAGAATAGTAGTAGATAATTCGTGCTGTCTGTATTTGTTGATTGAGTAATTTCTAATAACGATTGCGTGAGATTTGTTATTGTTTGTCTGCAAAATTGTGTTTAAACCACTGAAAATTTTGTGCACAAAATAATTTATTTCACTATATTAAAATACATTTCAATAATACATTTGCATATTTCTCTAGAATTTATACTAAATTGTTTTAGATTTATTTATCATAATTGCTATTTTTTAATAATTATGTATATTTTTATTTTAAATGCAATTTCTGCATAAAAGTATATTTTTCTTACATCGCGTGAAGTTGACAAACTACTACTTTTTTAACAACAGTTTTTACTCATTTTGCAGTTAGAGAAACTCAAAAATAGGCAGTGTTACCACATTATTTATAATTAACAATAACATATCGTCGTTGCTCCGACAAAGATAGTTATGTGCTTTTTGTTAGGTTTTCAGGATAAAAAAAAGATTTAATTCGCGAATTACACTTAAAGTTATTATACCTATTCCGAAGATTAAACTCCCAAGGAATTTACTCCCTCTCATATTCCTAAAGCATGTAGAAAGAACAGGAATAATTGTTCATAATTGGCCGTACATATATTCTGCGAATCTAAGCCCATTTGCGGAATATGTGAAAAAGTCAACCAGATTCAGTTTTATGAAGACTTACCTTGAAAATTATTAAATTTTTAGTTTTGTAATCAAAATTATAGAAAAAATAAAACAACTTTTTGTTTCCAGCTTTATTTCTAAATTAACTTTCGATTTTAACTTTTTGTTTCGAGTTCTGAAAAAATCGTCTATTTTTTAAGTTTCAATTAAATTAAGCAAGATTTCTTAAAAAAGTAGACTTTTCTCATTTTCTAAATTTTATGCAAAAGTCTACATATTGATTTTTCAATTCATGAAAATCCGGGCACTTATGTTATTATGTGCGATTGTTACAATAAGTTTGTCCGTCTGAAGCTAAAAAGTTTTATTATTTTTTAGATATTTCCTTTTTTCGATTTATCGACTTATTGGGCTTTGTCGACTTTAATTTACAAAGCCAACTTTTCTACATATATGAACAAAATGGTCGATCTCCCGACTTTTTACGTTTTTATAACCATATAAAACATTCGACTTCGACTTTCGATGATCGAAAGACTATAGACATTTCTGTACAAAAATTGTTCACCAAAATTCAAATATTCCAAGTTAATGTATAGAATCCTATTGAAATCCTTTGTATCTTTTATATGTGGGAATATTAAAGTCTATAGTGGCCTCGCGTAGGTTAGTGTTAGTGGTAGACCAGAGGTAGTGGGTTCGTTTCCCACCTGTGGCACTGGTAAAGGAGCGCACAACAGGACCGATAGGGGCCTAGGTGTATTTCTTCGGGTTTGATATACATATATATACACTGTCCTTTCAAACTTAGTATAGAACCCTATCAAAACAGTAGTTACGTTGATAAAATTGTTTTAAGAGAAATGATATGGACTGATGCTATACTGTATTACAAATCTTACAATACTATTCGGTATAGTTTAGTGTATAAATATAATAACGATTAATTAAGCTAACGGTTTATTTTGTAGGATAAGTAACAGTAATCCTTAATCATAAATTATAAGTTAATTTTTTATTTATTAATAAATAAATTAGATATTTTAGATATAGGTATCATTTTTGAAACTTATTGGTACATTAATTATCCCTTTGATAACCAATGCCGCTACAAGATATGCGAACATGATTGTCGTTCAAAGTCTCGGTTTGAAAGCGTGCACCAGTCATTTTTTCAGCTACATAAATAGCGGTTAACGTATGATTCGTAAGTGGTCCAGTCAATATAACAGAATTTCCTTTAGCTAAAGCCATATATATAATCAACTGATCTTGTACATTCTCATCTACACAAACTCGATTTGTGATTAGGGTTTTTAATTGCTGAGCAGCTGTAGTGCCCATTTCAATGGCATCAACTTTCTTGCCACCTAAACTGTCCGTTCCTAAAACGCAATCTGTAGATGTTATTGCTGTTAGGATACATCCGGAACCGTTATCTCTTGCCATTTCGTTAGATTCCTTATACGATTCTATGTGGAACTTTTGGCATCTGACGGATTGCAATTCCTTTTGAGCTGAATTCTTCATATCATCAGCCAAGTGGTTGGGTAAACGACCGGCAACAAAGCACCAACCAACTACTTCTCGCAAATCACCGAAATTAGTAATACTGGCCGCCTGGACATTTCTAATGTGAGGTATAAATAATTTACAACGTCCACCTCCACGGGGATAATAACCACGCTGTATAAGATCAAAATCGAAGGATACACCAAATTTTTCTAAATTTGGTCTTAAAACCTCTGTCATAAAATCAACTTGTGGAGCCATACCCACATTTGTACCTCCAACAAGTTCGAGCTCCGAGTCTCCATCACCAAATAGCAATACGGGCAAAGCACATTGCAATACAAGTGTTACACTGGCAGCTGTTCGTGTATCCACAAAATATTTGCCGGCCTTTATAATGCCCGGACTAAATTTCACTTCTGTTGATTTCAATTCATTGCCGCTAACTTTGGCTTGTGTTATCTGGGCCAGTAAATTTAGACCAAATAAATGTTGATTGGAGAGACCAGGATTGGGACGATTTGCTCTTATATTGATAATACGAACAGGACGACGTAGAATGCAGCTGAGACTTAAGGCATTACGTAGGATTTGGCCACCACCCTCCAAGTATTTACCGTCGATTTCCAAGAAATCACTGTCAGACATTTTTGCAAAAAGTCGGCACCCAAAATAATTTTATTATAACAAAGGTATATTTAATAAATAAAAATAAAATAAAGACTTTAAATACAAGTTGACGATTAACTTTAGTAATAAATGTTACCACATCACTGCTAATTGAGAATTTCACAAAATCGCCAAATTCTGAAACATATAAAGTATGTGGTAATTTTGAAAAATATTGTGAAATTAATGTTTATTTTATAATGTATATATTCTTTATTTATAAATAAAATATTATTTTGCCCCGATTTCACAAGTTTTAAACTATGTATATATTTTTAGCAGAAATTCTCCTTCAAATAGTATTTTGATAATTTGTATTAATAAAGTTGGCAATGATGTTTTATTACAACTCTGTGTTTTGTTTACAATAAATTTTGCCAGATTAATGAATTTACGTAAGGTGTTGTTGCAGTAAAACTAAAATGTCAAATATAAAATAAAAAATAATGGACCAAACGCTGACATGTCAAACTCTATATAAAAAAAAATAAATTAAGTCGTATGGGTTTGTCTCTAAAATTATCTTAAGTAAATTCGCCTTGTATTTTTGTTTGCATTTCTTTCCCATAAAGACGACTGACTATATTTTACTTAACTTTTAATAAAACATAATAGTTTACTTAGAAAATGGAAAAATTGAACGCCACTTTAAATGCTGTAAAAGCCTTGCGTTCAAGTGTTCGCCAGTGTTTTGAACAATTGGCTGATGGCACGACGAAACAAGTGGATGGTACTGGTGTCGAACAGTCTGAGGAGAGCCGCAATAAATTTTTAGTTGAATTTCAGGAAAACTATGGAAATATTAACCAACAATTAAGGTTGTAATGTCTGAAGTAAATAATCTTATTTAATAACTGTATTATTTTCTCTACAGAGAAGTAGAGTCGTTAATAAATGGCCTGCAAGTTCCCATGAGCCCTTATTATTTGGGAAATACTACCTATTTGGCTCAGGAAATAACACAAGATCGTCAAGCTATGTACCCTCAATTGGTTAACAGTTACAAATGGATCGATAAGGTTATTAATGGTTTTAAAACTGCTGCTTTGTTTAAATCATTGATTTTTTTTAATTCAATATAGGTTCACGAGCACAGCCTTTTGGCTTTTAATAATTTAAATTTGAATAACTTGAGAAGATCCTATACATATTCGCAAAAAAGAGGTCGTGTCCAATACACGTCATGCAACAATACCGATCCAGAGTAAGTATAAAGTAAAATTAAAGTAATTAAGTTTGTCGTTTGTAATTTCTACAATGTAATTTTCCGAATGCAGTATATTCCAAGTCCTTATAGAAAACAACATAAATTTTGCCATATCCGCCTGTCCGTCCATATGTACAATGTATGTTTAAAACTGTTTTTAGAAGACCCCAAATATCTGTAATATCGAAATCTTCAAATTGGTATAAAATTTCATATACATATGTAGCTCCCTTACAAATGTACATACTTCTGGAAAATCAATTATAAATAAGTCCTTACTTAATATATCGAATAACATAGATGAACCGATAGTAGAGGAAGGGGAGGCTAACACGGAAATTGTAATTACATCTGATATGGTTAAAGGGGCAATCAAGAGCTTCACTCCCTATAAAGCTGCAGGGCCAGATGGCATTTTCCCGGCACTCTTACAGATGGAGGCGGGACTGGTTTCCGTACATCTGTCTCAGATATTTACTGCATGCTTGAAATTCACATATACCCCCATTAAATGGCAGGATGCAAGGGTAATATTTATACCTAAACCAGGGAAACCTAGCTATTCGACACCTAAGTCTTATCGACCGATAAGTCTTACGTCCTTCCTACTTAAAACTTTGGAACGGATAGTATGGTGAAAAGCAGTATACCCGCATTCTTATGTAAAGGGACGATCGGTGGAAACCGCTTTAAACGAAGTTGTCCACTACATAGGTGCATCCTTTGATAGCAAACTGTATACACTGGCGGTATGCATTGACATCGAAGACGCCTTCAATAACGTGCACACTGATACTCTTATCCAATCCATAGACCAGTTTTATGTTGACCGGGTGCTCCGTAACTGGATCAACCACATGCTAAGGAACAGATGGATAAGCTGCGAGATGTACGATATAACTATCTGGAAAAAGGTATTTCGCGGTATACCACAGGGTGGCATTTTGTCACCTTTACTCTGGGTTACCACGATTAATAGCCTCCTAAGGACCCTAACTGAGAAAGGACTTAGACCTGTCTACTATGCAGACGATGTCGTAATATTTTTAAAGGGAAAGGATCCAAATTACTTGTGTAGAAGAGCTGAGGTGGCTCTGAATACGGCCTTGAGCTGGGCTCAACCGAGAGGCCTCAATGTTAATCCGGCAAAAACGGAAATCTGTCTTTTCACAAGAAAGACAAAAATGTCTACGTATACTGAACCTTGCTTCCTGGGCAAGAAGGTACCAGTGACAGACAAAGTTAAATACTTAGGTGTAATCCTCGACCGGAAATTAAAATCTAGACACCACATAGAGGATAGGATCAACAAGGCACATCGGTGCTGGGCGATATGTAGGAGAACTATAGGCATGAAATGGGGTCTTAGTCCAACTATGACAAATTCTCTTTATAAAAGTGTAATTATACCAATTCTAGCTTATGCTTCAATAATCTGGTGGACTGCTTTAGACAAAATTGGGGGACAAAGTGGGGCTGGGGTTCTATATTAAAGACCCAGAAACATAAATATACCACCGTTTACCAAATCATAACACAAGCTTCCAGGCAGAAGTACGAGCAATAACGGAATGCTTAAATTGGATTAGAATAAATATGGCGCCCACAGCGGTTAATATATTTACCGATAGCCAGAAGGCAATTAGGGCGATATCAGGCGATAGAACTAAATCTAAGACCGTATTGGATTGTAAGAAAGCTTTAACTGAATACTCTCTCTTCATTCAGTTCCCACTTTTTTCATGATAAGGAGCGCACAACAGGCCCGATAGTGGCCTAGGTGTATTTCTTCGGATTTGATGTAATATACATCCACCTATCAACCTACCTACCTATATAATAACGATATCCGGATAAAATTCTAAACGAATATGTTGTGTACACAAATTAATCAGCGAATTTTTTCCGGATTGACCTGTAATAGGTGAATGGTATTTTATATTCGGTGTAGTCTAAAAAGCACTTTTGTTATTCTTCTTTCAGATTGCCTTACCTTTTTAGGCTACTGATTCGGTATAATTTCTAGGTTAAAGCCTTGTGGAAGTCTACCTGTTTCCAGTCCCCTCTTTTCTTCCTTTATGCCCTTTTTGTTCTCTATTTGTGGATCATTAATTCCTAAGAAAGGAATCACAATGGACCACAATTGCGAGTGGAGTGGCACTTTCAGATCGGGATGGTTTTAATTCCATAGTTATTATTCCGATGGAATTTGTTATAGCTCTACACATTCATAAACATTTCTAGAAAATAATTCATATAGAAAGGGAGCCGTACTTTCCAGATGTTTCTTATTTAAAGTCAGTTCATAGGTAATATGTATATCAAAATAAAGATTTTCGAAAGCCCTTT
This sequence comes from Lucilia sericata, assembly GCF_015586225.1. Lineage (NCBI taxonomy): Eukaryota > Metazoa > Arthropoda > Insecta > Diptera > Calliphoridae > Lucilia > Lucilia sericata. The sequence goes on from NW_023994299.1 coordinate 323,409, forward strand.
TGTGTAAGAATTTGTTCTTATTTTTCTACGATATGTAGATTTCATTACAAAAAAGAGTTCGAAGCATACTTTAACAAAATCCCAACAATCAGTTCTTATTTTTATAGAATTTTAAGAGCAGAAAAACACTTTAAAAACCCGTTCACAAAGTTTTTACCCTCCTTCAATAGAGTTTTATATTTTAAAACGTTTGCTTTACATAATTTAAAACGTTTGCTTTACATAATTGTATCTTATCTTTTAAGGGTATCACAACTGAGGTAATCATTACACACTTTTTGAATTTATGCACAAAAACATTACAATTAAATATGGAATTATCCTTTTTCATTCATTCGTTACATTTTAGATTCATCGATAATCTTTTCAATAGTGAAATTACTCATACAAATACCACCTACAAAGTTTGTCGACCATTTAGCTCCAATGCAGTAGTCATTGTAAGTAATTTCTAAAATTGAACCATAAATAAAACATTTATTTAAACAAACTTTAAATAAAGGCCACAATAAGTCATGTTTTGAAAGCGGCTATAATCTGCAAAGGTGTATTAATCGAATGGGTGACTGTGAAGGGTTACGATGAACCATTAGAAATTGAAGATCTCTGGACCGAATCTCGCTATGAAGTATTTCGCAAAGTGCAAGAACATACACACTCGGCCATGTTGCATTTCTTTTCGCCAACGCTGCCTGAATTGGCTGTTAAGAGCTATATGGTAAATAGAAACATTATTGTTAACGAAATAAGTAGTAATTTATTTTTATTAATATACTTTGCAGACCTGGCTTAACAGTTACAGTAAATTATTTTTGGAACCTTGCAAGCGATGTGGAAAATATGTATCAAACGGTTTACCACCGACTTGGCGTGATTTAAGAACATTAGAACCATTCCATGAAGAATGCAAGAATTGTTAGTTCGTTCAAATATTTAGTAATTTAAGTTTAGATACAAATAAAACAACTATAAATTTTGTTTTGTTTTTTAATAATTTTTCACTTGTTTTGTATATATTTTTTAACATAAAAAGAAAACAATCAATCAATTCATAAATATGTATGATTTTTATCTTATGCAAACAAAAAATATCATTTTTATAACATTACCCAAAAAGAAAAAACACATTTGATATTTTCATTTGTATGAATGAATTGATGTGGTTGCATTATGGGAGGGGATAGTAATTGTAATAATAATGTTCTTTTTTTGCTTAGCTTTTCTCTTACACAACACAACTATTTTCTCCATTTAAAAAAAAAAAGTGTTATTGGTCAGATTCAAGTCTCATCTCATGCCTATTAGTAGTTGTTGGGCTGAAGGGGACGGTTGTTTGGCCATAACACTTTTATATATTTTTTTTTTTCTTTATTTTTAGTTTTTATTAAATGTTGTAGTTGTGGCCGCCAAACGTCGTTTTTCCAAACACAGACGTGCGAAATTTTCACGCAATGTTTCGCGTAATTGCAAACGTTGTTGTTGAACCTTTTCGCGTTGGCACTGATATTCTAAGACCACCTCTTGAGGAATGTAACAGTTTTCTTCGTCTTCGTCATCGCCATCGAAATCGTCCTAAATTAAAAGAATTTCATATATTAATGTTTAACAAATTGTTTATATACAGTTCAGTAAAAAACATATTTCGGATTCTATGTTCGATATTAAGAGACAACATTCTTATCAAAAGAAAGATATTTAGTCCAGTTTTATTAAAACTGTATGTCACGGAGTATCAACTTAAAATCGATCAGTGCTTTAATCTTGTTTACAAAAAAAATCTCGAAGTAGCTTACCAACATTTGTTGTAGACTCAACGTATTCATTTGATGTTGATGGAAGAAATTGCATGAATCCAAGCCAAAACGAAATTCAAATGACTGATCACAATTATGATGATTTAAATCATCATTATCATCATAATGGTGATGATGATGTTGATGATGCTGGTGTTGTTCATCATCTAAATCAGCCAAGAGACTACTGCCACCACTGTGCTCATGATTACAAAAGCCATCCGAACAGGAAACTTCCGAACCCTCTGACGTGTCCTCGGGCGAAGAGACAACACTAGAAGTACGTGAATTGCCATGAGATAAAGGTTCGCTGCCATAGCCCGAATCCTTAATATCACTTTCACATGGACAATCTGACTGAGGTGAATGACAATCATTGCATTTTACTGTGTTGGCTGTTGAGGCATTGATTGTATTATTTTTATTATTAATCGTGGTGGTTGTGTTAATTGATGTAGTAGTTTTAGAAACGTCCTGTACATCTGCAGAAGAATTCGATTTTAATTTATCCTTCTTTTTGTTGTTATTATTAGCAGAAACATTATTTTTCTTTTGTGGTGTTTTAAGTTTCTGTTTTTGCTTTTGTTTCTTCTTTTTCTGTTGCTGCTGCTGTTGAGTTTTTTGTTGCTGAACAGAAGATTGATGCTGCGAATGATGTTTATTGACATCGTCGTCGTCATCTTCTTCCCCACCAACATCCTCATGAGTTTCTTCGAGATGATCACATTCAACACCTGCATCTTCCTCAATATCTTTCTGGCCAGCAGTTAAAGCCTTCCTATTTCTATCTTTCTCCTTAACGTTCTCTTTAAAGTCTACGACTTCTACGTCACACACGTCATTAGTCGACACAGAGTTTTCATGCGATTCCTCATCGTCTTCCTGCTCCTGATGATCATCGTCGTCGGCTCCTTCGGAATTTGCGTCGTTATTATGATCACACATGCGATGGGAGTTTTTCTTCTCATTCTTCTTCTTCTTTTTCTTCAATTTCTTTTGTTCGCGCTTGTGTTCTTTGGCTTTTTCGGCACGACTAATCTCCTGATAAAGCAGTTCCAAATTGCTGATACCCTGTTTCTTTTCCACCGACATGTCGAAGCTGCGACACAGGGCATGAACACCAACAGCGGCTAAAACTTGACAGGCACGTTCCTCTTCCCTTAAACTCACATAGACGCGACGCAGACGTTCGTACATAATCATGCCAACACAGGTGAGTACCTCTTCCTGGGCGATTTCCAATGTTTTCGCATGACGTTCACGTAGTTTCGAATAGCTGAAAATATAAGAAAAGTTTAGACAACAAATATATAAAAAAATAATAAATAAATTTACCTTCCGTTGACTTCGGGTTCGGCGCGCCTTATAAGAGCGTCGAGAAAGTCGATTTTATTCGTGAAAACATGTATGTGCTTGTCGGGATGACACTTTTTAATATTGGCATAAAGTGCGGCGACATAGCCCTTCTCTTTCGTTGTCGTCTCACCCACTAAAATTTTATAAGCTTTTTCGATCTGCAAGAAACACAAAAAACCGTTCATAATGTATACTTTGGTGTTCTCATTTACACACCCACCTTTGTACGGCAACCGTTGCAAAACTTATGTTTCTTCAAATAATTCTCCAGCACTTCATGCAGTTCTTTCGTTTCGATAACAGCCAATTCATCGCGGCAATTATGCTTCATGGATGACCACACCTCACGCCATGTTTCCGAAAAAGGTTTCGAACGAAATGCGTCCAACGAATGTAAAACACAACGTGTCTTGTTACGCAATTTACTCTCTAACAAATTATTTAAAATCTCGTGATGACGATAGAGCAGGGTTCCCAAGGCTTGTGGCGTTTTCATTTTCTCCTCTGTTATACTAAGTACCCCAGAGTTCTTGAGTACCAAAGGATCTAGTGTTGGTTGTCCAGAGATAATAAGTTGATAAAATAAACGTTCAACACGACGGCGACAGCCAACACATTGTACACACTGATTAAGTACCGATACGAAAGTGTTGCTATTTATTTCCAGGGATGTACGTAATTCCTCACTTGTCAACAGATTAAATTTGCGTGTAAATTCTTCCAGTTCCTTGCCGCGAATATGAGGACTATCGATACACAGACCTTTGCTATTCAAATCCATAAGCATCTTGAAAAAAATAATAAAAAGAAATTAATGTATATTGCAGTAAATCAAAATATATTTAGTATATTACAATGGTTTAGAGTTAAGATTTCGGAATATTTTGCTTTTCGTAACCTTTAGACTTTGACAAACTTTTTTAAACTCAAGATTATATTTTTATCATAAACAGGTAAAATTAAAACTTTTTTTTAGGAAATTGCATTGTAAATTTGTTTAAAATAACATAATTATTTTATTTATATTTTATTAAATTTATTTATATAGAATATTTCGCTTTTACGAACAAAACTGTTCGAATATAATTTCATTGAATAAAGAATATCATTGAATAACGTAATTAGGAATTTTTTTTTTATATTTTAGCGGAATTATTATTTAGGATATTTTGCTTTTACGAATATTTGAATAAATTAGTATTTATCTGAACAAATGTGTTCGAAAATAATTTTTTGGCCTAATCGGAATCAAAGTCCAATTGGACATCATGCTATCGAATCTGATTGAATTAGAAAATATTAAGAATATCTATCTATCTATCTATCTATCTATCTATCTATCTATCTATCTATCTATCTATCTATCTATCTATCTATCTATCTATCTATATTTGAGTGTTATTTACCTACTTATGGGGGAAGTACTATAGGTCATATTTAGGGCCAATAACGCAGCTTATAAATTACACTTCCTCACTTTGTTTCAATATAATAGTTTTATATCCACAAACCAATTTTCATGAGATTTAATTTTTACATGAAAAACTTTAAATTCAACTATTGACCCCAAAATATGCGTTGATTTGAAAATTAACCAACAATTTTAACACAGCAATTGGATAGCAAAACTCAATGTTTATACGAAAAAAAGCTAAATGTATTTTTAATAAATTCTTTTTTTGCAATTTTTTAAATAAATTCTGTAATGTATTGATAATTGTTATTTTCAGTAGTGAAAAACTTATTTTTAATAAATACATATTACATTTCAATAAAAATATAAAATTTTTCTTTATTTCCTCAGCTTTAAACATTTTTTTTAATTAATGCAATGAAGCTCTTTTATTTGAAATATTTCAAAAAAGTATTTGTTTTTAAATATGTATATACTATTAATACTTTTAAAACTCTGCTTATATGTAACTTCTAAAAAAATGTGTGTTTTTGAACCTGTTTTAATTTCTGCTTTGCTGCTTTATAATACTGCATCTTGGTGGTCAGTTAAAATAATAGCAATAAAACAGAAACACACTAACAACTAAAACTTGTAATAACAAAAAGAAAAACATCCACGAATATCAATAAAGAAAGTTAAGCTGATATTTATATCAAATTTAAACAAACAAAAAAACAAAAAAAAAACGAAGAGAAATAATAATTGTATGAACATAATTATTGCTGCAAGAATGGTTGATTATGAGGGCGTTTTACATGTTGGGAGTTAGTAGGCGTTAGATTTTTTATCTAAAACTATAACATTATTTACACAAGGAGATTATTTAATGCTTAAATGATTAATACAATGTATAAGAAAGTTGTAAAATTTAAAGAAATAATATGTACTATACTTTAATACATAAAATTTTTTAATAAAATCCGCAAGAAAATACTACTAGCTATTGCGACAAGAGATGTGATAAACAAATTAATATTCAAGGTTCTTTTTTGTCACTAATAAATATATGTATAGAAAAACAAGTAAGAAATTATGGTAGGGTATGTCTGGCCATATGATACCCTATATAAAGGAGCTGAGAGAAGGCCCAATACGGAGGCTAATTTTTAAACGAAGGCTTTATATGAGTCTCAGGTCAACCGAACTTTATAGAACTTAATACAATTAATTACATTTTTTAAAACAAATAATTTGTTAGTTTTAATATCAATAACCGATTTATTGACATTAAACTGACTTTTTAATGATCAACTGAATCAATTATGGATCGTTTCTCATAAAATTTGTTAGGTGCGTTTCAGATTCATATGCCAAATTCCATGAAATTATTTTGTAAAGAGCGAAATGTATTTTGATTATTAAAAGCGTTTAATTAATTAGATAAGAAAATTATTTCAATGCAGGACCCAATATTTTTGAATGTTACAAACTTCCATCCAAACGCATAATACCTTCATGTAGGGTATAAAAAAACCAAAACATAAGTGAAGCGACATCAAGAATTAAAATAAATATCAAGTCTAATCAACGCGTCAGCTGCACCTTAATTTAAGAGGGTGGTGGTGGCAAATGGGGCGCACGCAAATACTGGTCTTAGAAACTAATTATTTTTATTTTTTCTTCAAAAATATTTATTCCAACATTTTTTACAAGCTTACCACTAAATTTTCATCTCCAGCATTCACGGGTAATTGTCTCCGGCCGACGTTTAAATAACTTTGCAAATCCTCCGTTCTGTAGACGTAGGTTAGACGCGCCATGTTTTATTAATAAAAAAATAAATTTCGGTCGCTTATCGTTTTGCTTTCTTTTTCTATTTTTTCCACTTAACCACGTATACTTTTAACTTTCTTATTGTTTATTGTTAATGCAATGAAATTATAATTACATTAGTTGGTTCTTTAGTTTTTCTATGAAATTTTCTTGTATTTTAAAGTTATTTTAGAAAAATTTTCCTCTTTAAGTAATAAAGAAAAACCGATGTGAAATTTGACAAACTCGTCGTCGTTCAGCAGTCTCTTTTTTTCTTTTTTCTTTTGATCTCACATACATGAAAAGACGTGTTGCCACACTTATTCTGTAAGAATTGTGCAACTCTGTTTATATGTGTTATATATTAAAAATGCTATTAAAATATAATTAAATAGTGGATTTATGGAGGTTATTTGGTATTAAGAGTTTTCTTGTCTAAATAATTAGGTATTCTTAGTGAAATTGTTGCATAAAATTAAAGTAAAATAAAAAACATATGTGCTACCTTTTAACTTGAAAAGCATGGCATCTTTGCATAAATCAGTGAAGTATTTTTAAGTACTATAAGAATAGTCCAAAAACAGTGTTGTATTTCTGTTTTTAAAAAATATACTTTTTGACATCTTCGACTTTTGATTTTAAAATGCTTGCAATAAAAATAAAACCATTATTCAATTGATTTTCAAGTTTTCGATTTTAGACTGATTTTATTATTGTTATGTTATTATGTACGTTTTCAATAATAAAAAATATTTTAATTCTACTTTTTATATCGACTTTTTGAGCAACAAAAAAAAAAAAAAACACAATTTAAATATATATTTTATACAAAATTTTTTCTACTTAATACGGGTTCACAGTAAGCATATTTTTGATTTTGCATGACAGAATAAAGTCGGCTTATCGACAATTTTTGACAAAATTGATTGTACTGAAGATTTTATTTTCTTATTCGTACAAAAAGAAATCAATGCATAATTGCCAAAATAAAAGTTTCTCTGTTCAAAATGTCAAAAAAGTTTGAAATATTTTCAAATATTAACACAAATTTTTAATAATGGTTTATAAATACAGTTCCAAATTTTAAAGCGACACAGCCACACATCAAATTTCTTCGACACAAACGGTAAGGTTTTTGATTGTGTTAGTGAAAAAACTCACATGTATATATGCGGTGTGAGTTTTTTACTAACACAATCAAAAAACTTACCGTTTGAGTCAAACAATTTGATGTGTCGCCAAGGCGCTAAAAACATTTGATTTTAAGCCGCCGCCGAAGTTTTTAGATTTAGCCGGCGTTGTAATTTTTTGTCGGTGCAGGTTTTTGCGCGCAGGGGAAAAAATAGCTGAACGAAAATAACACAAAATTGCAAAATTTTGCAAAAAATCATAAATAATCGAAAGGAATTTATTAAAATTTCTTACAGAAATATACGTATAATTGCCAGAAAAGAAACGGAAAAAGGAGATAAAAATGTCGCAATATCATTATGTGGTCACGGCACAAAAGCCAACAGCTGTAGTGGCTTGTGTTACCGGTGAGTGAGTGGGAAAATGCATTTTGGACGCGAGTAATTAAGATTGGCCATAAAGTCAATTATATATTTAGCTTCGCCTTAAATGGGGAATTGATTTTTATAAAATTATTGCTGTTTGCTTAAATTAGCAAATTCTTATATATTTTGTTTGTTTGGGTTTGTGTCTTTGCAGGAAACTTTACTTCGCCCACAGATTTAAATTTAATTATTGCGCGTAATAGCCAATTGGAAATTGATTTAGTTACACCAGAGGGTCTGAGACCTCTCAAGGAAGTAAACATATATGGCCAGATAACGGTAATGAAGCATTTTCGTCCCCAGGTAATTAGAAGAAAGAAAAAAAAACAAACACGTTGTGACACCACATGGCCTGACCCTTAATTTTAATTTTATTTTCTATGATTTCTTCACTCCATTCTAACAGGATAGCAAAAAGGATCTATTGTTTATACTTACACATCGTTACAATGTCATGATTTTAGAATGTTGTATGATTGGCGATCAGATAAAGGTCATAACTAAAGCTCATGGCAATGTCTCGCATCAATATAGTCCACCAACGGATGGTGGTGTTATGGCGGTTATAGATCCTAAAGCACGCGTTATTGGCATGTGTTTATACATGGGTTTATTTACCATAATACCATTGGACAAAGAAACTAGTGAATTGAGAGCAACTAATTTACGGTAAGTAGTTTATAATAGAATAACTCTGTATGATAATCAACTATGGTTTTTTCTCTTGCAGCATGGACGAATTGAATGTGTATGATGTGGAATTTCTTTATGGCTGCATTAATCCTACTATTATTGTTATACACAAAGATAATGATGGTCGTCATGTAAAAACCCATGAAATCAATTTACGTGACAAAGAATTTATGAAAATTGCCTGGAAGCAAGATAATGTTGAAACAGAAGCCACTATGTTAATTCCTGTACCCACACCCTTAGGTAATATGCTTTTAATTTAATTTGGATTACTTATTTAATTTATTCTTAAATCTAGGTGGCGCAATTGTTATTGGACGTGAATCAATTGTTTATCATGATGGTAATAGTTATCATGCTGTAGCTCCATCAACTTTTAAGGTATTTTTGTTTATGTTTCTGTTTATCACAGTTATATTATACACCACTACTACAATGGGGGTCGGGATTATGGTATTGATATTTGTAATAATTAAAAATAGTGATAATGATTACACTGTAAGTATGTCAAAAAGACACAGATAAACGCCGAGACACCTAAACTTAATTTTGGGTCGTAGAATCCGTTTTGAAAAGTTGAGTCGAAATCGGGAGATATGCGTTTTAAAGTATGAACTTTTATGAGGTGATATTTTATTTTTCTAAATTTTGAAAAAAGTTTTCACGCATAGACATACGATAATTCAAATGGTCCTCCAGTTTGTGTGGTTAAAGTACAAAAGAATGTGTAGGTGAATATTTTTTTAAACAAGAATTTTCATATTAGGTTCCCATACTAGAACTTCCGAAAGTCACTGGCTTCAATTTAAAATATGCCAGATATGCCCACTTAAGGATTATGTTTAAATATTTACATTTATTTTTGATTTTGTATTTTTTTTTTGTTTTAGCAAAGTACTATTAACTGCTATGCTCGCGTTGATAGCAAAGGTCAACGCTATTTACTTGGCAACATGTATGGCCAATTGTTTATGCTGTTTTTGGAAACCGCCGATAATGGCAAAGGTTGTGCATCGGTACGTGAAATAAAAGTGGAACTTTTGGGTAAGTAAATTCAAATATTCAAACTTGTAATTCTAAGTCGCTAATTTAAAACTTTTCCAATTCAAGGTGAAATTTCGACACCGGAATGCATAACATATTTGGATAATGGTTTTCTTTTCATTGGCTCTAAACATGGTGATTCTCAATTGGTACGTTTAAGTACAACACCAAACGAAAGTGGTTCATACGTTATACCCATGGAGAATTTTACAAATTTAGCTCCGATATTAGATTTGGCTGTAGTCGATTTAGATCGTCAAGGACAAGGACAAATAATAACCTGTTCTGGTACATTTCAAGATGGTTCTTTAAGAATTATAAGGTATTTATTTGTAAATGATATTAAAGTCTTAAACATAGCAAACAAAAGGTATATATGTATACATTTTTTTTATTACACAGAATCGGTATTGGTATACAGGAACATGCCTGTATTGATTTGCCCGGCATCAAGGGAATGTGGTCTCTTAAGGTGGGCATAGATGATAGTTCGTATGAGAATACTTTGGTATTGGCATTTGTGGGTCATACACGTATTTTGACTTTAACGGGTGAGGAAGTTGAAGAAACCGATATACCCGGTTTTCTAAGCGATCAGCAAACTTTCCACTGTGCCAATGTGGACTACGATCAGGTAATGTGTGTTGTAGTTTAAACAAAATAAATTTTCTTTCATATATTCAACTGTGTTCTGTAGATTATCCAAGTTACTCCCTTAACTGTACGCCTAATTAAAAGTACTACCAAAAATCTAGTCTATGAATGGCAACCTAGCGCTGGCAAACGTATTGGTGTGGTTTCTTGCAATGCTCAACAAATTGTTATTGCTTCGGCCCGTGACGTTTTCTATTTGGAAATTGAAAATGAAAAACTTGTGCAGGTTTCACAAAAAACATTGGAATATGAAGTGGCTTGTTTGGATATTACACCTTTGGGTGATGGTAAAAATCGTTCAGATTTAGTAGCCGTAGGTCTATGGACTGACATTTCAGCCGTCGTTTTAACTCTACCCAATTTGGATGTTTGTCACACTGAAAAGCTAGGAGGAGAAATTATACCTCGATCCATTTTGATGACCACCTTTGAGGGAATTCATTATTTATTGTGTGCTTTGGGTGATGGTTCTATGTTTTATTTCATTTTAAATAAGGATAACGGGAATCTTACCGATAAGAAGAGAGTCACTTTGGGTACTCAACCCACTACGTTGAGAACCTTTAAATCATTTGCCACCACCAACGTATTTGCCTGTTCAGACAGACCCACGGTTATATATTCATCCAATCATAAATTGGTATTCTCAAATGTAAATTTGAAAGAGGTCAATCATATGTGCTCCCTAAATGCACAAGCCTATCCCGATAGCTTGGCCTTAGCTACTAAGAACTCGGTCATTATTGGTACTATTGATGAAATACAAAAGTTGCATATACGCACGGTGCCTTTGGGAGAGGGACCTCGTCGTATTGCCTACCAGGAAAGTTCTCAAACATTTGCCGTAGCCACCATGCGTATTGATGTCCAGGGTAGAGGTGGTCCTAAACCCACCAGAGCCAGTGCTTCTACTCAAGCCCAAAATATCACTTATGCTTCTAATATAGTACCTAAGCCTGGAGCTTGCAACACAGCTACAACTAATGCTGAAATTGGTCAAGAATTGGATATTAGTAATCTTTTAATTATCGATCAGAACACTTTTGAGGTTCTGCATGCTCATCAATTCATGCCCTCGGAATCTATTATGTCCATAATGTCTGCCCAATTAGGCGATGATCCAAATTCGTATTATGTTGTATCTACTGCTTTGCTGTATGCCGACGAACCGGAACCTACAGTTGGTCGTATTATAATATTCCACTACCATGATGGCAAATTGACTCAAGTGGCTGAGACGAAAATCGATGGTGGTTGTTATTCGATGGTGGAATTTAATGGCAAAGTTTTGGCCGGTATCAATAGTTTTGTACGTCTGTACGAGTGGACAAACGAAAAGGAATTGAGAATGGAGTGTAATATACAGAAGAACATAACCGTGTTGTGTTTGAAAGCTAAAGGTATGATATATTTTAATGATTTATAATTTTTTCATAACATTTTTCCAAAAAAAGAATTCAGTGCAATGTTTATTTAAAAAAAAACTTACCAAACAAAATAAAAAAAAAAATCTAAAAAACTCAATACATTTTTTCTACAAAAAATTAAGCACAAATTTGTTTCTAAACAATTTTTTTCAAAACAATTTCTACAAATTCATTTAAATTAAAATTTAGTATTTTTTTTCTAAAAAAAATCACCAGAAAATTTAAAATTTAAAAAAAATCTATATATTGGTTTTCATTAAAAACTTTTTCTTAAAAAATTTACTTAAGAAAGTTCTAATCGTACATTTCAATAATTTCAGGCGATTTTATTCTAATTGGTGATTTAATGCGCTCGATGACCTTATTGCAACACAAACAAATGGAGGGCATTTTTATTGACATTGCCAGAGATAGTGATCCGAAATTTATGCGCGCAATTGAAATTTTGGATGATGACACGTTTTTGGGATCCGAAGATAATGGCAATCTATTTGTATGCCAAAAAGACAGGTAATTAAATCTAGATATACTTGCCTTTACCACGTCAGTCCAGTCAACAATAACAAAAACACACAAATTTGCAAAATTTTTAGCGCTGCCACAACTGATGAATTACGTTCCGAATTACCCGAAGTGGCACGTTTTCATTTGGGTGATTATGTTAATGTTTTCCGACACGATTCGTTGGTCATGCAGAATGTTGGCGAACGTACTACACCAAATCAGGGCTGTGTCCTATATGGTACTGTTATGGGTGCCATTGGTATTGTAACTCAAATACCGCAAGACTTTTATGATTTTCTTCATAGTCTCGAGGAACGTCTAACAAATGTTATTAAATCAGTGGGTAAGGTGGATCACTCGTATTATCGCAGTTATCAGACTACACAGAAAACAGAACCCTGCGAGGGTTTCATTGATGGTGATCTCATTGAAAGTTTTCTCGACTTAACCAGAGAAAAAATGAAAGAATGTGTTTCGGGCTTAGAGGTGAGTACATTTATTCTATGTATTTATTTTGACTACATACAGATACATGCATTATAATTCCTTTTATAAAAAAAAAAAAAAAAAAAAAAAAAAAACAAATTAACAAATCTGAAAAATGCATCCATTAACAAAAGCTTTGTCATATACCTACCAAACTTACCGTTATAGATACAAACTTTATTTTTTTTTCTTTGCGCCTTTCAATTCTTCGTTGCAGATAACTATGAATGGCGAGAAAAAAGATGCGGATGTCGATGATGTCATTAAAATTGTTGAGGATCTTACAAGGATGCATTGAATTGTATTCTTTATTAGAAACAGAAAAACATTTATTCACTTTGTTTTACTTTTTTTTACTATACAAATTCCCTTTTTGCTCCTTTAAGATGTTCCTTTTTTTGAAGTTTTCCAAAAAACTGAGTGTTGAATTTAACAGTTTTCCCTATTTTTTGTTCTTTTTTTTTTTTGCTTTAAATGCTTTTTTCGTTCCGTTTTTTATATTTTACATACTTTTATTTTTTGCTTATTTAATACTTTCTTTTTTATATAAAATTATATACTACACTTTATATAATGCTTGTTTTTCCCCTTGAAAGAAACCAGGAATTTAAAAAAATTTAAATGAAAGAAAATTTCTAATAACCATTCGAATCGCAAGGGAATGTATGTTAATACAAAACAAACAAAAATACGTCTGTAATTTATAATTAAAAACTCTTACATATTTCTACAAAAGAAAAATTTAAAAAAATATAAATATTATTAATAACAAAATTATTTTTAAGGTAGACTTTAAAAAAGTTCTACCTATTTACGATGTTTTTTGTGGCACTATTATCGAAATAATAAAATATCGAAAAAAAAAAAAAATACATATAAAAATATAAATTTCTTTGTGTTAGTGTAAAATCTTTATAAGCCTAAAAATCCAAGTGTTGAGAAAAGTTCAAAGTTTTAAATTTCTACAAAAGGCGACTTCACCCGGAGTTGGGGATATCGTAACAATGGGCATTATACATGAACGATTCGATATATGATTTGACTCGAACATCGGCTGGTGCTCTCAAATTCAAAATCCAAGTTAGCGGATTTTTTCGGCAGAGTATTTAAAAATTGGAGTATTTGGATTGGAAACATCATAGTAGGATGTTGTAGACATTTCAATGTTGGATGAATAACGACATACATACTACATGAGTCTCTGGTAAAGTACAAGTTTGAGACGATTCAAATGATATGGAAAAAATCGATGTAATGCGAAATATTGGTCGTAGACTCACAATTCTTCTGGGTCCTTATAAGGTTCTAAAACAATCCAGCTATGTCCGTCTGTTGAAATCACGTACGATCTAAACGAGAGGAACCAGTAATGAAATTTTTCACATACATATATTTGTCCATGATTTCTCCTACCCCCATAAAAATGTCATTCAGATCCCCCGGATATGATACATATATTAGCTTATATTCTATATAGGGCAAAATAGCACTATGAAATTTGGTAACTGAAAATAACGTAAATGCCTAAAACTTCAAAATGACTCGTAGAAAACTTTATTTACTCATAAGCTATAAAAAATATTAAGAAAAGTGTCTCAGGACCGGAAAGAGGACTATAAAGTTTTACAGAACACATTCTTAACTAATTTTTATTATGGTGGATAGATCAAACGAATACGTTCTAGAAAGACGCTACTAAACATGACAAACGGGGAATGAACGATTTCAGGTTATAGTAATACGAAGTATATACCCATTCCTTCGACATTAGCAAAACTAAAATATAGAAATGGATGGTATATCGTTCCAGCAGGACGTCACTACTACATTACAAAAGCGTTGCCATGTCAATCGGTCGGAACTAATCGGAGCTCAACATTGTACTAACATTGTACTAAAAATCAAATGGCGATAACTTATGTTTAATCAATATATCTTAAACAATATAATCAATTTTGTTCACAATAATTAAAAAATAAAAGATTCCTTCCGCGAATCAAAAAAACAGTTAAATTTATATTTTTATTTTATTAAGATATTTTTAGAAGAATTTCTTTCAAACCAGAAATCTGTATAGTTCTGATTTCTTTTAACGTCCCTATTTAAATTTGTAATTAATATAGAAGCTTATTCTATCACAAAAGCGTTAATATGGCCCCCCACACACACGATTGAAATCATTCTGCATTTCAATTCGAATCGAAATTTTCTCCGTTTGGCAATTTTAGTATTCTGCATTTCGATTCGAAGCTCCGTCACTAAAATAACAACTTACAAAATCGTAATTATGATCGTAATGCAGAATACACACAAAGCATTGAAATAAATATTTGCTTTTCTTTTTCTTACGATTCCATTTTTTTTAGAATAGCTATTTTCGATCGTAGCGTTACTGAATTCGGAAACGTAATCGAAATGCAGAATAGAGTGATTATCTTAATACATTACACATACATACATACATTTTTAAACTTTCCAAAATAAAATGTCTATAATTTTCCTATAACATCTGCACTTCCATTTTAAAATTATCAATACTCCCCTCCCCATCTAATCAAATTAAGTAATACAAATTCCATTATATCAACAACTTTTATGCACCATTAAACCTAAAAGTATTAGAAAAAATCTCTTAAAGATTTACACTTCTCTTTTACGTATTTGTGTCCACAAAACGATCATTAAGATAAATACAGCTAAATAGTGGGAAACGCCATCTTTAATTGAAGTCAATGAATTGACTAAATAGTGAAAATGATGATAATAATGACTACCAAAAATAAACGACGAATAAGAAAAATATGGGAAGGAAGTTTGCTACATGTATTTATATTGTATGTGTGTTTAAAAATGCATGAACCCCTAAATAATGATGTTTTAAGAGCGGCTGCGCGTTAATAAATTATTTTTAAATGGAAACGAAACAATTGGATTTTTTGGTTTGTGTGGAGCTTAAGACAATTAACAATAGAAAGAAACTATGTGGAAACGTTCATACATTATTATATAGACATGAGAAAGGAAACACTCGAGAAAGAATGTTTTCAAAATGAAGAATAAACGATGAAAATGGAAGTTAATATTAACCTAAAATGGATATTTTATTAATGGTGTAACGTTTTGAGTATAAATATGTCTATTACTTTAACTGATCTTTAAAAGTTATTGATATTGAGAAGATTATTGGGTCAAAATCAGTACCTCTCTTTTGTTGAAATTCTTTTCGATAATTTCTCTTAAAGGTTCTAAATACCGTTGGCAATGAATTCACTTAAAATATTTGGAAGATATATTTTAACAATTTAAATCTGTTTTTTAATGAAGTTTAAAAAAAATTGGATCCGGGTATGAATGGGCAAACTTAAACTCTATCTTGAGTCCTTGGAATCATTACCTATTACGGTATGCGAGGATTAAACGTTAACAATTTGGAGGAATTGAAAAAGGACCACCCACCACTTACATCACAGCGTCTGTCCTTAATATTTAGATGTGTATTATAAATAAGAGTTCACGGCTAATCAAACTATTGTGATCACTTTGGGTTTGGTAGTGTGTGCTACTAGCATGATCGAAAGACTGTCTAAACAAGACTACTAACTCTCTGATATGAGAGGATTAAACCTAAACGTTAACAATTTGGAGGAGTTGAAAGGACGGAAAGGCTTCGGTTTATTACCAGCGGTATTAACTGTCACGGAAAAGCACTTAAGACGTAAATATGCAGAAATTCTGAATACTATGGTAGTGGCTGTGTGTTCCTTTCCGGACAGATACTGATCAGAACTTAAGCAATCATTGAATACGACTAAAACCGATCTCTACGATAGCATTTGATCGATTACGATCATTTTCACCTATGGCTACATCAAGATTTAAAAGGGGTAATTTTTACCAGGACAATAAATTTCCTTCAATCGAGGATTGGATTGGAGTATGCTGAAGGTTTAGCAAACTGGCCTAGCATAAAAATATAAAGATCTCAAATTGACAAACATTTACGAGGATAAAAATCTTTTGAACGAGACTAAGATGACCCAACTGGTTAAAGGTCGTGAATGTTACTGGATCCGACAACAAGAAGAATCTTAAAAACTCAATCGAAGACGCTGCCGAACTTTAGAATTGCAAGGACGGAATATTCTGCACCACATCCTTTTTCGAAAGACACCGATTGGTAGTTTGGTTGTCTGCGCTACTGGCATGGTCGAGATACTGACTAGACAATACAGCTTGCAAGATTTGAAAGTACGGAAAATTTCAAGAATTGAAGGAAACGTCTAAAAGTATTCACGACTCAGCGACATTCACTGTCAGGAAAAAGCACTTAAGACACAAATATGAGGAAATGCTGAATACTACAGTAGTGGATGTCAGTTCATTCCGGAAGTAGATTGATCAGAACATCAGCAAGCATTAAATACGACTATAACATAGCATTGGATCGATTACGGTCACCAACTCACAGGCTCTTCATTTAAGCGCATTCTCATCTAAGGTCACGTTATGATCATAGAATCACAATACATTAATGACATCAAGCAAGTTGTCCTTCATTCGAGGATTATTAGCGTATGATTAGGGTCCTGCAACCTCACCTGGTATAAAGCGATAAAGATCACAGATTGAGAAACTCTTATGAGCATGATAATCTTGCTGTATTTTATTGGCACAAACAATAGAAATATGCCCTTTGAACCAGATAGCTTTTCGCGATTATGGTTCCCTTTTCAAATTCTTTAAACTTCAGAATAAATGGTTTAGAGCAGAAGACAGGATGATTGAACAAGGACTCACAAATAAGCGGGATAACTTGCTGTATTGAGTGGGTCAACGAGAAGAATCTTTGTTAAAAACTCAATCGAAGAAGTTGGTGAACTCTAGCCTAATACCAGGACAAAAATATTCCCTCTGAACCAGATCTAGTTTTTAAATGACATTGAGATTGTGCTGCAGAATATAAGGTTGAGAGTAGAAGACAGGACGACTGAACGAGGTATGCATTGGGCCATCCAAAGCATGCGACTGGTAAAATGCAGTGAAGATTATTGGATGTGATAACAATCAGAATCTTTCATGAAGCTTGGTGAACTCTAGCCGAATACAATGAGAATAGAATAGAATAGAATAGAATGGAGAATATTTCTTTCGGAATTAAATTCTTGCTCGAATAACACTGAGATTGTGGGTCTCTCAACCGATTCTGTGTGAAAAGGTAACACCTAGACTTTTTATATATCAGATTAATGGACCTAGAGCAGAAGACGAGAGCGCACGAAGGATTAGGAAAAAGGTAAAGATCTCATGGATCCATTCGTTTTCCAATTGTATGGAAGATTTATCCTTCTTATCAGAGAAATTTATTGTTAAACAAGAGTGGTGTACATCTTTAGAATCGGAATACATATTACAATATTCGAAATTCACGGTCATTGTTTCCTAAGATTTTGTCAAACATGTATGTATATATCGCTAGGATTATTTAAAATTTTCCCGCACTGTATGAGAGTATGTTGAGTGTTTAAATATAAACAAACGAATGAATGAATGACTGAATGAATGAACATATAAAAACCAATCACTTCACTTAAATACACTAACACTTTCACACACAACGTAGTTAGTCATTCACTCACTTAACGTCAACGTTGCGCCCTCGCACTTTTATTTAACTCAAAAAAAAAAATTAAACATACACGTTTGGTGAGTACTTTTTTCCCATTGTATTCTAAGCTGCACGTGAGTATTGTTTATGTTGTTGTTGCTGCTGCTCTGCTGCTGAACACATGCTGCGTTCTACGCAGCAGGATAAACCCACAAAACACACGTTCAACATTGAAACAAGTAGTTACAAAACAAATTTTGTAACACGTAAATCTACAATAAAATAACGTTGACCGCGAAGTTGACGTCAATGGAGGAGTTTTTGTATTTTGTTTATTTTTCTTACTTTCCTTACTTGTACGTCATATGAAATAATATGTACGTGTCGTTAACAATACTTTGGAAAATTTGTATATTCAATTAATCGCTCGCTATCTTTTCCAAATTTCTTTTTAGTCATATGAGTTTAAAATTATTTCAAATTAAAACTCTGAAGTTTTTGGTCATACTTTAAAGTACATTACGTCGTAGTTAAATTTCTATTTAATCTCCTCGCTGCAGACGTCTATAAAATACGTAGCTGCTGTTGACAGCAATTGCTGTCATTCGCTGTTTTCGTTTGTTCCTTTAATATCCGTCCGTTCGTCTTTCTTTCGTTCGTTCGTACGTTTGTTGGTTCATTTCCGTTGCAATTCCCATTCTTTATACAAGTTCATCTATGAGAAGTGTAATGAATGTTCATTCTTCTTATTGTAAAGCGAGTGCGTTGTTCTCCATGTTTAGTTGCTGTTGTTGTATATAGTAATGGCTTTTTGTTGTGTGGATGTTGATGGACCATTTCATCAGTTTGTTTCATCTTTAAATATCCAATTGCGTTTCTTCATTCGTCGTGATTTGTTCGTGTCTTATAAAACGCGCTAAAATATCATTATTATTTTAATTAATTTAAAAAAGCATAAGCTTCTTCTATTTTGTAATTTTTTTTAAAGTTTATTTGAAAAAAAAAAATCTCACACATAACGGCAAAATATTCTAATTACTCATTGAAGAGCTTAATGAATAGAAAAATAAAAACAAAATATAAAGAGAATTAAATAAATCGTTACTCAAAAAGTGTATTAATAATTGTGGTGTTAATTTTTTTTACGTACACATAAAATAATTCTTAGAAAATAATTAAAAATTGCATTTTTTGTGAAAATGCTTTAATTACAAAATCCTTAAAAATTTAAATGAAAAGCATTTAAAAAATGAAATGAAAAATAACTAAAAGTTTATTATTGTGGCCTGTGAAAAAAAAAAACAAATTATTTTTGAATTTTTAAAACACATTAAATTTTTTTAAATAAATTATGCTGCTGATCCTGTCCTGCCTATAACAAATTTTTTACCAGCTGAACAAACTTTCTTATCTGGAGCAATTGGAATTTTTTTAACCGGACAATTTTCTTAGCGGATATTTGTGTGCTGTTTAAAACAATTACCGGCGGCAAAACGGATACTTGACAAAAGTAAGTGCAAATTTTATTTATTTCTTTATCTAATAAGAATTTTTAGAAAAGATTAAATTTTTTGACCATTTACCACAAGACATAAAGTCAAAAGTTGGGGTTTTTGAATTGAGTACTAATAATCCAGTCTTATATGTAGAGAAATATTACAGTTAAAAATAAGTCATTTAATCTTAAGCATGCGTCAGAATCAAACAAAAAATAATTTGCAATAGATCCCGTTGGAAATATTAATAGAATTTTTTATTCAAAAGGTTGTAAAATTCCTAAAATAATCATATTTTTTAACAGTTCTTATCGTGCTTCAATACACAGAAAAAACTAAAAATATGTTTCAATTATGAAAATAATTGTATCAAGCAAGTTTTGCACCTATCACCAAAATGATGATATCAATTATCAAATTTGTAAAAAAAATAAAAAAATACTTTTTTTTTTTCAAATAACGAATTAATCAGAACAATTAATATCAATAATTGAGAAAAAATTTAAAATTGATTAATTCATTAATTGTATAAATTAAATATTTAATAAAAATAAAATCTAATTTTTATTAATTTATTAATCAAATGAATTAGTTTGTTTGGTAGACAATGTATTAAAAACCAATTAAGTTGATGATTAAAACAATCAAATTATTAACTGATTACTCACAATGTTAAAGGAATGCTTGACCTTTAACAATGCGTTGAGCATTTACAAAAAATATCACTTTATTATCAAATTTGAACATATAAAGTGTTTTATAAATTGTCAGGAAACTTGAATATTATATGGCTAAAATCGTATTGACTATTTAGGAATTATAAACATTGTTAGCATAAGAAATCAAAATAAAATATTTAAAAAAAAAACTAAAATAGAAAAGTTGGCCAGAAAATTTTTTTCAATCAATTAAAAAACTAATTGAATCAATTAAAAATTTAATCAAATTTGTAAACTTAGGTTTTAAACAACCAGATAATTAAGACAAATAAAAAATTGATTAAATTTAAACTAAAGAAAGAGAAAAACATGTTAATTGAAAATAAACTACCGATGCTTATTACACAGAATAAACTGAAAATCCGTTTCAATTATCAAAATAATTGTATTAAGCTTATCGCTTATCAAATTTGTAAAAAAAATAAAAAAAACTTTCTTTCCAATTAAAGAAATAATAACAATTAATATTAAAACAAATTATAAAAATGAATTATTGCGTTAATTGAATAAATTAAATATTTAATAATTAAAAATTTTAATTTATTAATCAAATTAAGTTAACAGTTTGTTTGAAAATTTATAATAAGAAATTTAAACAATCTAAGTAATTATTAAATATTCCCAATGTTAAAGGTATACTTTACCTTTAACAACGCATTTAGAATTTAGAAAAATATCACTTTGTTGTCTTGTATGAAGAGATTTAAAGTGTTTTTAATTAGCAATAAACTTAAATCTCTTATGACTAAAATATTACTAACCATTTAAGAATTATAAATATTATTTGTATAGGTTAGGTTGATATATGTATACTACATTAAATCCGAAGAAATACATAGGCCCCTGTTGTGCGCTCCTTTTCATGTAAGAAACATAGTGTTAACATGTTTCCTGGACGTAATTCCTAAAAATTTTCCAATCAGTGTTCGTGAGGAATGTTATATCCGGATTCCGGAGTAATATCACTCTCAAGATATTTCGATCTAACTTCGACGAATGTATCCACAAGTCCAATTTTGTAATCCTGTGTGTCCACTCAGAATATGTACCATCATACAAAACTCAGACTTGCTCATTTTGAGGAGATTTCTCGTCTAGGGTCACCCCATGGGATCCTTGTGATTCTACCCACCGTTTCATTATTCCAAGATGTCTTATGGGATTCTCTCACTCATATTTTTAATTCAGCTTTAGTTGCGTCGAATGGTTTTGCGTTCGTTAGGTTAACTACCTCGTGCTCTCTTCCCTTTAAAGCTATTACATTCACCCTTTCATTGCCGTCTACTCCCGATTGGCTTGGTACCCATATGATGTAAACCTTACCTTTGGGAGAGTATTCAGGTAAAGCTTTCTTAAAATCCTATACGGTTTTAGATTTAACTTTATGACCTTATAGCCTTCTAATTGCCTTCGGTATTGCCTTCTAATTGTCGGTAAATACATATGTTAAGCCCTGTGGGCGCCGTCCGTCTGTAATCCGTCTTGTAATCAAACTACAGGTAGCAAATACATTATCTTACATTATCCTAGGGACGAAGCCCATTGAAAATGGTTAAGATCGGTCCATTATTTCACCTGGCCCCCATACAACTGAACTCCCGAATAGGGCTTGTAAACCTAGTAGTCAAACTACAGGTCGCAATTTTGAAGATAATTCAATGAAATTTGGCACATCATCTTTTATTGTAACAGAGACGAAGCCTATTGGAAATGGTAATACCATTTTCTATACTAGCCTTGATGACCTTCTTGTATTTTATAATTATAGGTCCTCATTTGACCCTATACCCTATACAAAGCCCCCTTCAAAATATGACAATTTTATTCAACAATAAATGGCTTAAGGTACAATTCCACTTAAATGCTTTATTATAAAAACTAAATCACATTTTTTTTATAACTGGTGTAGGGTATTATATGGTCTGCCTCGCCCGACCATAATTTCTTACTTGTTTTTACTGAAATGTATGGTGAACATCTGACTCAGAGATCAAAGTATGATATCCTTTTAACGTATTCTTTAGAAATAACCATTTACCGTAGCTGTGAACTCCAAACTATGATCTACATCGAGAAAAATTCCAAAAAATTACCTTGGGACACTGATGTTCCAAATACGTAAAAGAGTTATTTAGTTATTTTGAATGAAGGATATATGTTACATCATTTATTCAGTCAAGAATTGCCAGAGTTAGAGCGAGTCTAAGTTGGACATTTTGGTCAAATTTCATCCAAAACGATTTTTTAAATTGGATCACTTCACAATATTGCCCAAATGTACATATATGTTGGTAACTTAACGAATAACGATTCTGTTTTTTCTTACACATATTTCCATAAAATTTGTGTGACACCACATCTTCAGTTAGAAGAGTGTCAAAAACATCCTTAAATAAAACTATAGGTATATTGATAAAAGAGTAATCAAATTAAAGAACTACTGCACCAAATGGGATACAAATTCAATTATTAAGGGTCTTGAGGACTGTTAATTTGGAGGGTCCCTTACGTGGAGATTGCTATATGATAGTAATGAGAACATAGCTTTATATATATGTATATAAATTCCTGTTATTCCTATTAGGAACATAGGGCCTCAAGCTTTACAGGGAAATAAATGTTCTTTTCTATAAATTCCTTTCTTTCATAACAAACTGCAAACAACATTTTCAAATTTTTTTTCATTGACATTTTTCTACTAAAATTTTCTAAAAAAAAATTATTAAAATTTTCAACCATTAACATCACTGTTGTAGAGTATTTTGTTTCCCTTTTGAATAATTTTCTTTAATTATTATGAAATATATATTTAAATACATTAAAAATAACCATAAAATATTGCAATAAGATATTAAAATAAATTATCCGTTAAATGCAAAATGTATTTAAAAGTTGCTTTTGGAATATGCAAAATTATATATGAATTTCAAAGAATTGAAATAAAAAAAATTATTTAAAAAGGGAGACAATTTTAATATTTTTTTCAAAAACTCCAGACATTAAATAACAAAAAATATGAATTAACTTTATGACAACAGAAAACTAAGTAAAAATCCTACAACCAGAAATATACGCATACTTTTCTAAAGAAGAAATATCAAAATTATGCATGAACACTGGCACAACACAGTATTACGACCGATTACGGCAGACATTATTAGTGAATGTGGAGTTTTGGAATTTCAAGAAATTTTTGTATACAATAATGATGACAATTTCAAGGTGTTACGAGAGAAGATGCGCGTGGCTTTTAAAAAGGCAGAAAACTAGCTCACAATAACTTAAATTAGTATGTGCGACCAATTGACCAACTCCAGAACAAATGGAAAGTGATGTTTTTTTAGGTGTTTTTGTTGTTGTTTTTATTTCTTCTCTTCTCGTTTGAGGATCTTTACAAAGAAATCAGTAAGAGCTGTAAATAAAATTGGACAGTTGTGAAAAAGAGTGGATTGGAAGTAAAAATCAAATATATTATTTGATGACATATATTTACAGGAATGATTCTGGGACATATATTTGAATTTATGTCCCTTTAGTTGTAGTAGTTCTTGAGTTTATCGTTTATGAACAAATATCAAGGTCTAGCGAAACAAATTTCGCGATACTAAGATCATCTAGCCATGTATATGACCGATTGTCTGTCAATGTTGGATTATAGAAATTTTAGATACAAATTTGTAAGTTCCACAACAATTAAAATTCCGTTTTCCGGAGAAGGCTACCGATTTCCGGAGTATATTTAAAATTCTAAGTATAGTGTTGTGAACTTCTCCACTAGACCTACAAACTGCAATAGGTCACTCTTTTAAATGCCTGCTATAAAATAAAAATCCTAAAACTTTAACATGCAACAATGTGACATTTTATTAGTAACTAGGCAGACGGCAAGAGAAGAGAGCAGCAGAAGGAAGACGATGATGTTTTTGCAACGCATGTGTGACAAACAACAACAACTAAAACTAGGTACTATACAATACAACAATAATAATACAAAAATATAATATACATGTTGAGCGTTTTACAAAGATTTCCTTAGAAACATAACTAAAGTGTTGCAAGTATACATACATACAATCATATACAAATGTTGCAATTGTGTCACACTCATCAAGAGACCAACCGACAGGACGGTCGTTTTCCATATATACTTTACAATTTCATGCTCAATCTACATAATTTGTTGTAATATGTATGTAATGTGATTGAGCCGCAAAATCCTCTTTAGATGATTGTAAATGTTCTTAAAACTAAATTTCAAGTTGTTGCTAATCGTTCTAAACTCTACTCTAGAAACCAAATAATTTTGTTGGTTTATTTTTTTTTTACTTTCCTGCCCTAGTAAATGCTTATAGTAAATGTAGCGTCACAGTGTCTATTACGACAAATGACGAAGTATTAAAGAATTACTTACATGTTGGAGAAATCAAACAGCAAAACAACAACAAAAACAAAGAAAACTTCCGTGTAATAGGATCTTAGCGTAACGCGTTATCAATGAGCCGTAAAAAACGACACTTAATATTAGTTTGAGATTAGTTTTTGTTGTTGTTGTTGTTGTTGTTTCTAGAATGCATGAGTATGTGAATTTGAAAATAGAAAAAATAATAACAAACCCATAAATAAAGTACTATTTGGTAGTTAGAAATTTTTATATTTTAAATCACTAAATAATGATGTTTGTTCGAAAAATTGATCAGTGTTTATTAAACTTCGGTTTTAGAAATTTAGAGGATTATTCCACTGTTTATAACCTCTCTAAGACGATCTATAAGAAAGAGTGAACATTTTGGTACTTTTCGTTCTGCAACTGGTACTTTTTGGATCTTCTATAATATTGAATACAGAAATGTACGTACAATTAAACACGGAGCACGCTGGTTGAATGAAAATCTGTTAAAGGGGACATTTAGATACTTTAGATACTAAGGGCTATTTTGGTACCTTTTCAATCTTCAACTGGTACTTTTTGAATTTTTTGTAATATTGAACCTAGAAACGTACAATTAAACAAGCAAAATCCTAAAATGATAGTATTTAATATTTAATTTAATAGCACTTCTTGGTACCTTTTCGTTCTTTAACTGGTACTTTTTGATTTTTTTGCAATATCGAACCTAGAAATATAAAATCCGATATATAGAATCCTGTTAGAATGGAAATTTATAAGAGTAAACATTTTGGTACTTTTTTGTTTTTTCCTGATTAAATGAAAATCTATCTATAAAAGCGGACTTTCTGGTACTTTTTGTTTCTGGTAATTATTTTAATTTCCTGCAATAAAATATAGAAACACAAAATCAGTCAAATACATAGGATCCAAATTAAGTGAGAGTTTATAATAGTGGACTTTTTGATACTTTGGAACCCAGAAATATAAAATAAAAACGCAGCGCCTTGATTGAATGTATAGTACAGCGAAGTATATCGATTAATGCTAGTTTGTTATAGGAATTTGATGGATCTCTCGAATTCTGTGAAGTTTGGTCAAGCACCCATATAATGCCATCATTCGAAAATAACCCTGATTCATCACAATCGAATATACTATTTGTTAAGACTTAATTTACCCGACATCTTACTTTTTGATTAAAGGCATGCAGAATTTTTCAAAATTTCCTTATAATAAAAATATATGTGTTACAGCTATATCCGATTTCTGCAAGGAGAAGGACAACCGATTAGTTCTGTTTGAATTATGTATCTTGCCTATACGAATATTTCTTGATTAATCTTATCAGATGTGAACTCATTTGTAAATGGAAGTTTAGTTAAAGAATTGTTAAAGAAATCTGCAATTGTTTTCTTATTTGTATTATATACGTATGCTTTAAACAATCGAATTCGAAAAAACGATCTAAAAATTTGTCAATGTTCACTATTCGACTTATTTCCGAATTTCTAAATTCGCATTTCTATCAGATTAGTTTTTCTCTTGATTTCGCCTTCTTATCGTTTTTTAGCTCTTCCGAATACCAGAGATTAAAGTATAATTTTCTAAAAAATTAAGCTGCGTCAGGGCTGCCAGATAAATTTGTAGAAATATCGGCAATTTTTTCCCAAAAAATCGGCCTTTATCAGCACTTACGTTTTAAAAATCGGCAATAAATTGACAATTGAAAGAAACACTATTTTGTACCAAAGAAACATAACACAAATAAATTCAAAAATCACAATATTGTTTTTAAATACATGCATAACTCAGGGAATTTTTATTCAGAATAGGTCTAATAAAAGAACTCTTTGTAAGGGTACACCGAAACTTTGGTTTACTGGAATAAAATCTATTAGAATTTGTGTCACTTTTGCAGAAAAATGTAAATGCATAATTAATTGTGGATTACTATACATTTACCCTGTAAAAAATTTTCAAATTTTGGTTATGAGTGATGTAGTTATTTCATACATTACTTGACAGTGAGTGATCGTTATCAACAATATTAATTAATTTTTACAATAGGATTTGTAACCAATTGTCTAGAGCGTGTGTCTAATGTGGAATTAGTTAATGGTCCTAATCCTAGTCAATATTAGAAGTTTTTTGAAAAAATATTGTTTTTTAAATTTTTGTTAAAACCATTCCAAATTGCACGATCAAATAGAATAGACTAATAAACACAGAAAATTAGTGCAAAGCCGATTTTAAATCCAAGAAAGTGGGGTTATCACATTTGTTATTGGTTATCGTCGAACAAAAACCGGATAGGTAAAGATTTTGCTGAGTACATTTTTATAATGGGAAATTTTCTCCAGATTTTTTAACTTTTCCACAAAAATGTGTAAATTTATTTTCGAACCATAAAAAATTTCTTAAAAATTTTAAAATTTTAGCACCCTTAGATCAGACTTTTAGAACATATTCAGGATTACACATAAATTGTGTTTCCTTTTCATAATCGATCCAATTGACATTGGTGATGGAGCAAATTGTGTTCTACCGTACTGTAAATTTTCCTTTTCCAATTGTTTTAAAAGCTCCATGTAATTTTTGCTTATGTAAAGTTATAATAAATTCGTTAATTTGTTCGATTGGGCAAAAAATCGGCATTTTTGAAGCAAAAATCGGGAAATCGGCATTTTCCAATTTGGAAGGTAAAATATCGGCAAAATGCCGATAAATCGGCAAATCTGGCAGGCCTGAGCTGCGTTGAAACCAAATCTTCGACTTTCTCCATCACATCAGGATTTCAAGATAACGTGTCCTAAAAATTGTGGCATAAAAGGCGAAATGTTTTAAGTTAAGATATCTCGAAGAAGAAAGAAGATATAGTAGAGATGAAATATTTGTTCAAAAGACCACATGTTGGACTTTTAGATGACATAATAGATTTTTTAAATAAAGGTATTTTCGCTTTGTTATAACATCACAAATATAACATTAAAAGGAGGTTTTTCAATATTTATGTAACAATATCTCGAAAACTTGATGTGATACGGCTTCGGATTTAGTATAGCAGAATTTGTTGGCATGTATAATTAATTGTCTTATAAATACTTGTATCACGAAGAAATTCGACAAACATGTTTCATATAAACCTTAACCATTCTAATAAAATCCTTGAGAATCGGCAATAACGACCACCTTCTCATAGCAGGTGTAGGGTATTATATAGTCGGGCATAATAATTATATTTTCTTACTTGTTTTACTGCGCATTTATGAAAATTTTATAATAGTTTTGAATTTCAAACATAATTTACCTAAGAAAACACAGAGTAGTCTAAAAAACAAGTGCATATTGTACAAAAAGAACAAAAACAACTTTGTTATTTCTATTTAAAACGCCTACAAGTAATTGTAATAAAAATTTCCATTAAATTATTTATTCACTTCAATATAAAACACATACAATTCCAGCATTTATAATAAATGAGCATGAGACTTGATTAAATTTCATTAGAAACACAAAGAAGACGCAATTGAGTATGTAAATTTTTTAAAAGATTTTAGTTACAAAATTTATTTTGCTAAGAGATCAATATCTCGATCAATCAGTTCAGAAAAACTGATAAATAATAAAATATAATTTACCCTCTTTTTATAAAAAAATATTGTTAAAAAACCCTTTAGAAAAAACTCCAAAGAAAGTATGAAAATAATAAAGAACAAATTACAAATAGAATATATGTATGTATAGAATGCGGGTAGCCGCGAGTTATCCGATCTAAGGATAACAACAAAACAGGACAATAAACAACAATATTGTTGCAAAATCTTGTTATTGTCATCATGCGTTTATGCTTTATATGTACGTTCTTTCTTATGCTGGAATGTTTAGGAGATAAGCGAACAAATTACGTCCTTTACAATTTTATTATTGTTCTTTTTCTTTTTGTTCATTCAATATTTTATTCATGTTCAATCTTATCCTGATCGAATAAATTCGATTGGAAATTTTTTGAACGTGTTTACAACAATAGCTGTGTGTTTTGGTTTGTTAAATGTTGTAATTAAATTATTTATTTATTTATTTATTATTTTTTTTTAAATTTTGTTTTGAAAATTCAAAAGTGTACTTATGACACGTCCTTTTTGTTGGTATATTTGTTTTATTTTTAGTATTTTCTTTGGCTTATCGATTTTAAGGATTTTTTTTAAATTTTATTATTGAATAAAAATGACAGTACGCGTTTTGGAATAAATTTTAAAAGATGATAAAATAGATTAAAGGGATAAGGCATATATATATAGGAGTGTAACATTTTAATAGAAATGTTGCAGGGAATATTTTTTCAATATAAATGAAATAAGAAGTTAAAAAGAAGAGAATTAAAATGTATTATTATTTCTGGTTTAAAAAGAAACAGAGACAAAGGTATAATTTTCAAAATCAGAATCTAGGTTTTCGAGATATTGTGTCCTATATTTTGAATCACTCCCGTGTTTTACTATATTTAAGAAGTTCTAAGAAACTTATTGCGTCATCTGAAATTATAAATGTTAAACTTCTTTTATATCTTCTTCCTTTTTTGAGATATCTTAAACTTAAGTTTGAACTCAGATGTCGTGTCCTGTAGTTTAAAAAACACCATGTTGCCATAGTTTAGTCGCAAGATACACTTTTTTTAATCAAATTTATGATATCATCTGGAAGTCTATGCTGTCGACTCTGTAATATCTTCCAATGTCTAATAACTTAACCTTAAGTTTGAAACGACCTAATGTTTGAAACGACCTAATGTTTGAAAAAAATTCTCCATATTTAAGACGTTATAACACCTTTTATTTATAAAGTCTAATAAGACTGAAAGTCTAATAACTTTAGGACACGATATCTCGTTTCAAACTTAAGCCTAAGATATCTCAAACTAGGATGGAAGAATATATAAAAGAGGTTAGTTAACCTTTATTATAAAGTCGACAGTTTAGACTTTTGGGATGATGAACCACTGTTCAAAACTCCTTCTTTAAAAAATTGATTCCCACAATCTGAATCTCTGAATCTTGTGAACGTTCATACATATTATTTAATAACTTCCAATCAAAACATTATTAAAAAAACTATTGTTAAATAAATTTCGCAGAATAAACAATAAACCATATCTAAACAATAATGACAACAACAACAATTAACTCAACAATAAAATCAAAACAAAAGCCACGTGCTCAAAAAAACACCATTTAATGCACAGACGAGATCTAAAAAGTATAAAAAAAAACAAAACAAAAGTATAATTCGCGTGATCAGCAAAGGGACAAAAAAAACTTAAACAAAAGAAAACTTTAAGTTTGCTTTTCAAAAATCATTTATTTATTTAATGACGTCAACATATTGACATTCAAAACTTATTACTACAATAATAAAAAAAAGAAGTTCACAATGTTTACAAATTAAATCATAATTCCAAAAAAAATTACTAGGTAAAATTCTTAAAAAAGAAAGTGAAATGGTAAATTGACATTGAAAAATAAAAACTACAAACGATCAGCAGTTTTTTGAAGGCGGTAAAAGTAAATATGGAAAGTTCTTGAGTTATGAAATTGATAAAGTAGTAAATATGACATAAAAAGAAATTATAGAGAAATTTTTGGTGAAATAAAACAAAACAAAAAAATAAATATTGCACTTTAATGCAAACTCAACAAAAGTCACGGACAACGCCAGTTAGTTATATAGACAATCATAACAGAATTTTGCCAGGTAAGAACAAGATTAGGGGCAATAAAATATATTCTAAAGAATTGTTTTAATTGTTCCAAAACAATTTGTTAAACAAATTGACAATTTTAAGAAAATCAATAATAATAAGCGTATACTGAAATTGTTATAGGAATTGTAAGATCAAAACATTCTTACTTCTTCTTCTTTTAGGTTTAAGGGTTAATTCAAATTTTTTCGATGTCATCATAAATACGGGTCTTCATTTTTTGCTAAGTTTCATTTAAATCGGATGAAAACAAAATAATATTTCACTTTGGTTTCAAGAGAATTTCCCTATATCGCATAGCTTAAGTTTGATCTTCACAGTTTATGGGTTAACATTATACGATTTTACTAAAACTTCAGATATACATATGTTTCCTATTATCTTGAATTATATGTTCTTTAAAAGTTTTATAAAAAATGCTTAACAGTAAAGAATAAAGCCTTATGTTCAAAAATTTAAACAAAAAATAGTTTTCTCCGAAATCCTGAAAATTCAAATCGCATTTACCGTTAATATGTGAGAGATATCGACCTAATTTCTTTACTTTTTTATTCCCTTCTTTATTGTTTATAAGTCACATGGATATTTTCTTAAAATTTTGAAATGTGTTTCCAAATTGCTAAAAGTTTAAAACTGGATTTTTGAAACTGCCGCCTAAAGGGTTTCCCTTTTATGACTATACCCCAAGTAGGGTTACGCTATCTAATGAGAATAAAAACTCACATTTCAGTTGTGGTCCTATCGCGCTAAATTTTTCAAGAATGCATTTCTTTAAGTATAAGCCTAGGACCAGAAAGGGCAACTATTCGCAACTTCTATAAAATTACAGAATTTTGTATTTGGGACTCATATATACAGTCAGAAGGATTAAAATATGAAAATCTTGAAAACTGGTGGGTGATACGACTTTTTTATTTCCATATTCGGAATCAGCACACCAAATAATACTGGGATTAGTGAAAATTATGCAAAAAGTTTTTTCATCGTTGGCCTGTGTAATGTATAAAAGAATTAATTCTGAAATTAATTAAATAAAATAGATCAAAATTTATTATTAAACTTTATTGCAGGTCTTAGGTTGCACTTGTGGACTTTCCACGTTAAGATCTATATAATCTTAAAATTTAATATTGCGACGCTAACTAATGGATCGACAGGTTGGACTTCCAGATTTTTTTAAAAAAATAAAGGTGTCTTCGTTGTCGAACTTTAGGACACGATATCTCAAAAGTCTGAAATGATGGTGAAATTGTCGGGCCGGAATATAATTTGGTCACTAGGTTGAATATTTCTTGTTTTATAATACTTTTTTCTGATTTAATGAAAAAAAAAATTTATTTAATTTTTCTTCAATTGGTTCCAAAAATTGCTTCGAAACTAGTATGTTTTCCATTATGTTAGTGTGTAGTACCAATGCATAACTAACTAAGTAGTAACTAATAAGTAGTTCTTTGAAAAGAACTAGCGTTCTAGAAGTAAAGGCCAAATCACTAGTCCCATGGACCATGGATTTTTTCAAGAATCTGAAGTGATAAGATTTGCTTTTGTTTAGAACTTGTTTTTTAGAACAGATTTTTAATAAATTTCCTATTTTTGTAAAATTTCCGAAATATTTTTATTTTTTGATTTTTTCGAAAATTTTTAATAAATTTTCAGTTTTTCAAATACATATTTTTAGTTGAATAATTTTCGGTTTTTCTTCATGTTTTCATATCTTTATAAATTGTAAATTTTTTAAAATATTAAACAATATATGTATTTTTTTTTGTAAATTTTTGAAAAATTTTATATTTTTCCACTTTCTAGAAAATTATTTTCTAGAAAATTTTCCATAATTTTTTACATATTTTAGACAATGTTTTTTACAAAGTTTTAATATATATTTTCTATTTGTTATAAAATTATCAATAAATAAATTGAGTACAAATTAAATAATTCTTAACGCTGACAACAAAGTAAAGCTCGCTTTATAATGTTAAAAAACTACACTTCATTAAATTCAGTTTAAAAAAATTAGCAATTGTTGTTCTTACATTTATCGTCGTTTGCATTGTTTTACTAGAATATTGTTGTTGGTTGGTTGGTTGTGCTGCTGACGACGTTGATTGTTCACAGCAGTAGTGGTTGGTGAATTGCTAATAGCAGTAGTAGTAATAAGCAGTTGTTGTTGTAGTAGTAATAAATTGATTGAAAGTATAGGGGCTCCATAAAGATTTCGAATGTTCTGAAGTATTCAGTTGCAACGACAACAACCAACATCACATAACGCGTTTTAAAAGACACAGAAGTAGACATAGAAAAGTTTACGTAAAAAAATTAAAAATTAAAATAAATAGACCATTATGTCATGTTTAACAAGATCTTGGTAAAAAAAAATCCATATAAAAAATTTATTAAAAAAAAGTCTGGTATCCTCACGTCTAATGTAAACAAATTTTAAACGCGAAAGTTGAACGTTTCTTAAAGGGATTCAAATTGTTTTTTTTTTTTTTTTTTAATTTAACAACAAGTGTTATTTGATCTTTATAAACAGAAAAAGAATCATAAATAAACATAAATAATAAAGTGCTTTATAAAACAAAAAACTTGGAAATATACAGAAGCTTAAACAAATGTTTATGATCAATTCTTACATTAATTTTTATGGTGCTTGAAGTGATTTCAAATTAAAAAAAAAATAACGAAGAAAAAAAGTAATTATTATTTTCAAAAATCCAAAACCAGCAAGACAAGACCAGTCAGTCAATGGCTGATGTCTGTTGTTTGTAAATATTTGTCAACCATAGTCTAAATACTACTACTACTACTATTACTGGTGCCTTTGCTTGCATTGCTGCTGTTGGATTAATGTGGTTCCATTGACCGTTGTTTGTCTGCCTTGTTTCAGCTATGCTGCCTTGGATTATTAACTACCCTGTCTTGGTCTCACAACGAAATGGATCCAAAAAGTAATGTTCAATTTTATGTTATTGTTTACTTTACTTCTTTTTTTGTATTCCCCCTTCCCTTTTTACTCAAGCTTTTATTACTCACTGTTATGTTTTTGTCTGGTTTTAATGTAGGTTTCTTTTTAATATTTTTTATGCTTTCAAAGAGCAAAGTACATTTCTTTTTACGCGAGTGCCCTTTTCCAAGGATCGTATTTTTTAATTTTAGTTGTATTTTTGTTGTATTTATAATATCGTATTTCTTTTCATTGTAACTGTTTGTTTAGGCATGGGTATGTTGCCACTTGTTTCAAATTTTTATCACTTTTCTTTATTTGTCCAGCACAAACTATCAAGTGTCAAATGTATACACTGGGTTTTATATAAAATGAAATTGTCGTATATTCTTATTTTTATACCCACCATCAAAAATGCTGATTTTGTCACTCCGTTTGTAACACATCGAAATATTGGTCGTAGACCCACAAAAGTATATATATTCTGGGTCCTTATTAAATTCTAAGACGATCTAGCCATGTCCGTCCGTCTGTCTGTCTGTTGAAAGCACGATAGGGTTCGAACGGAAAGAGCTAGAGACATAAAATTTTTACAAATATTCCTTATAGGTAAGGTTTGTTTGGTATTGCAAATGGGCTATATCGGTCCACGATTTCGCATAGCCCCCCGAAAAACAGTCACAACCATTTTAAAAATTACGAGTATAACGATGAAATTCGATACAAAAATAAGTTTTATATGCGTCAAAATCTCTCTACCAAATTTTGTGAGGATCGGTCCATAATTGACCCTACCCCCCATATAAGGTCCCCTTCAAAAAATGACATTAATACTCATTACCGGCTTACAAATACTAATATAGCGATGAAATTCGACATAAAAAATACTCTGCCTTCAGAAAGCGACTTCATCACTCATTGCTGGCTTATAAATACGAGTACAGCGATAAAATTCCACATAAGTAATATTTATATAAGCCAAAATCTCTCCACCAAATTTTATGTGGATCGGTCCATAATTGACCATACCCCCCATATAAGGTCCCCTTCAGATAATGACTTTAACTCTCATTGCTTACTTAAAAATACGACTATAGCGATGAAATTCGACATAAATAAGTTTTATATGCGTCAAAATCTCTCTACCAAAATTTATGAGAATCTTTCCATAATTGACCCTACCCCACATATAAGGTCCTCTTCAGAAAATAAACGAATATAATAATGAAACTCTATATATAAGCCAGTATCGCTCTACCAAATTTGTAAGGATCGGTCCATAATTGATCCTACCCCCATATAAGGTTCCCTTTAGAAATTTACTTTAACGCTAATTACTGGCTTAGAAAACGATGAATTTTGACATAAACAAGTTTTGTTTTAATGAAAATCGCATTACAAAATATTATGAGGATCGGTCCACAATTGAACATACCCCTCATATACAAAGCCACCATGAGAAAATTTCAAGTTCTACATCGTTGTACTCGTCATAAAAAGATTTTTATTATAATTCTTCATTCCAAATTTTATGGGGATTGGTCTATAGCTGACCATAGCCGACAAAACATAATCTATGTACAAAATTTTTTGGGTATCGAATCATAATTATCCCTACCTCATAAAAGGTCCCCTTCATATAATTACTTTTACGCTTATGACTGAATGAAAAATACTAGAACAGCAATGAAATTCGAAACGAATAAGTGTTATACGACTCGAAATTTTTCTACCATATTCTACGACAAACAGTCCATACCTCCCATATATGTTCATAGTTAAAAATTGTTAAATGTTTTCGAAAATTAATATTTTGTTAATTCGTAGATCACGTAAATAATTGACTTAAGCCAGATCTCCCTGATGTTTACAGTAGAACATTCCTTTTGCGGCATAAGCTTTTATGGTGGGTATATAAGATTCGGAATAGCCGAATATAACACTCTTACTTGTTATGATTTGAATTTAAGCTTTATTCAGAACCATTTCCATTCGAGTGCTTTTAATCTCCACCTACTTCATAATGACATTTTACTTATAATAGTTTAGATACTTTGGATCTATAACGATCATTTTCA
Organism: Lucilia sericata; assembly: GCF_015586225.1. Taxonomy (NCBI): domain Eukaryota; kingdom Metazoa; phylum Arthropoda; class Insecta; order Diptera; family Calliphoridae; genus Lucilia; species Lucilia sericata. Next base: position 359,117 of record NW_023994299.1, read on the forward strand.
TGGCAATGCATTTTCGATTTTTAATAAAACTAGATCACGCCGCCAAATTTTGAATTTGTATTCATATTTATAAAAAGGGAAAATTATCCATTAAAATTTTCTATTTTCTTGAAAATGTTTCGACTTTTTTACATATTTTAGAACATTTTTTTACAAAGTTCTTTTATAAAATTATCAATAAATTTTATAGAAATTTCCTTATAAATTTTCCATTTTATTAAAAAACAAAAAAATATATTATTTATAATAAATTTTATATTTATGTACATATATTAAAGTTTTGGATATACATATTTTCTTTTTTTCGCAAATTTTCGATAACTTTCTATTATAGAATTTTTTTTAAATATTTTCAACAAAATTTAAAAAAATATTCTCGTAATTTTTAAAATTTTCTTAGAAAATAGTTAATAAATTCGTTAAAAAAAAGCGTCCGATAATAATAAATATATAAGTGTTTCGACATTTTTCTTATTTTTTTAGGAATATACATTTTTTTATTAAAATTTTAGAAATTTTTTATAACTTTATATTTTATAGAAACTTTTGTATATTATATACAACAAAATCCTCTTTTAGGTGCTTACGAAATTTTAATAATATTTCTTCTTTTTATAAGAAAGTGTTCGATTATAATAAAAAATGTTTCAACCTAACAATAAATATATTAATATAATTATACAAAAAAGTTTTAACAAAAATATTTTGAACTGTTTTCGCTGAAATTTAGAATATTTAAGTAACTTGCGCAAAATTTGAAGAATCTAATTGTAATAGTATCCCAGATAAACGAAATTTTGTATTTAATTCATATGGGAGGTGCCAAGTCGACCCTCCTTTAAAAGTCCGCCCGTTATACTTTTAATGTTCAGATGAATGTCAAAGCTCTTCAAGTAAAATTTGAAGATTCTAGCTCTAATAGTATACGAGTTTTTCTATTTAATTCATATGGGGGCTCCAAGCCCCCCAGATGAAAGTCCGCTCCTTTTCCTCTAAAATGTTTAGATGAATATTAAAGTTCTTCGTGCAAAATTTAAAGAATATAGTTCTGTTAGTTTCCCAGATAAACGAATTATGGTATTTAATTAATATGAGAGGTGCCGCACCCCCCAAGGGTAGTCCGCCAATTTATTAGCCAAAATATTTACATGGATGTTAAAGGTATTCGTGCAAAATTTTAAGATTCTAAAAGTAATAGTTTGCAAAATAAACGAATTTTTGTATTTAACTTTTATGGAAGGTACCACACCCCCTAATGCTAGTCAGCCCACTTTTTGTCCTAAATAATCATACTGACACTAAAGTGGCTCCACAAAATTTGAGGACTCTAACTGTTATATTATCTCAAATATACGGATTTAATATTTATATAACCTCTTCCAGACATGCAGGAATACGCTGTGAAAATTTTAAGAAAATCGGTTCAGCCAGTTCAGTAGTCTATAAAGTTCAAACATACAAACAAATACACATTGTAGGTATATTAGATTAACAAGTGAATAAAACAAAAAGAAATCCGTCATGTAGGTATAATAGGTATCATGCTATTTACATATAAATGAAAATGTTTTGTGAAAAAATGCATATTCGATTCATTCTTTTTATTACAAAATTCGTTCTATTTACATATATACAGTGTCTCTCATAAGTATTCGAATTTAGGTAAACTATGAAAGGAAACCAAATTTAATAATATATTTTGTGTGGAAAATAAATAAATTAATTTGTTATATTGTCTAGATAGTCCTTAGTTTTGATATCACGCCCCTTAAAACTTGAAAACTTTACATTTACTTATATTAGTTGTGCTTTTTTTAAAAATAGTCCATGAAACTACTTCACAAAAGTATGCGAATTTTTCCTGTATTTCATATTTGATCATATTATACGATACAAAAATTTTAGAATCGCATGGTTTTATGCTTAATATTGTTTTAAGGGGTTGCTATCAACCGCATGGATATATTTTTGGCCCATTTGGCCCACAATTTTGGGGGATTTGTACCCTCTTTTCATGTAATATCATTAAAATGGCGATTTTTGGCTATATTTGTAATTTTTTCACCCTTTTTCCAGAGATAAAACCAAAATTTAATATTGGAATTTAATAGAACCCATAGGGTATCTAAAAATAATATTTTTTGTTATAAGGGTCTGTACTTAAAAGTTCCAAGATGTATTTTTGGTATCGTTTTTTAGTTTCTAATTGAATTATCTGGATCATAAGTCCCTTTTCGTACCTCTAGGGACGATATTTTCCGACAAAGTTGTCTAGTGTATATTGATGTACATATTGGCACTAATGTATTTTAAATTTTCAATATATTATAGCGGTATACAACCCCAAAACATGCCTTAACAAAACGTCATCCTATATAGTAGATTTCAGTTTTTACTACTCGTAACTTTCACGCTTATGTTGCCCGTTACAATAACACTGTAAGTCCTAAATTTTGGTTTTAATTTGATCATAGTAAATAATATTTAAACACATATCAACATTTTTGATGTGATCATAATGATATCGTGCCATGCAGCATGGAGGCCATTGGTATATAAAAATTATGATTTTACTATTTTGAATGGTGCTTCTTCGAGGCATGTTTTGGAGTTGTACACTTCCACAACACATTGAAAACTTAAAATGTATAAAAGCTGATATCTAAAAGAATATATACCAGAAAACTTTCCCGGAAAATAGTTGATCCTAGTATTATAAAAATGGACTTAAGTTCCAATATATTGAATTAGCGACAGAAAAATGATCCGAATAATTTATCTTGGAAAGTTTAAATACAGATTCTTGTAACAAAAAATATTATTTTTAGATACCCCAAGGGGTCTTTTAAGTCCCAATATCAAATTTTTGTTTTATCTCTGGAAAAAAGGAGAAAAATTTACAATTATGGCCAAAAATAGCCATTTTAATGATATTACATGAAAACAGGGTACAAATTCCCCAAAATTGTGGACCAAATGGGCCAAAAATATATCCTTTCCGTAGATAGTAACCCCTTAAAACAATATTACGCATAAAAACCATTCGATTCCAAAATTTGTGTTGCGTATAATATGATCAAATATGAAATACAGGAAAAATTCGTATACTTTTGAGAGGCAATTTCATGGACTTTTTTAAAAAATCCACATTTAATTTAAGTCAATGCAAATTTTTCAAGTTTTAAAAAGCGTGATATCAAACATAAGGACTATCTAGACAATATAACAAATTAATTTATTTATTTTGCACACAAAATATATTATTAAATTTGGTTTCTTTTTATAGTTTACCCAAATTCGAATAATTATGAGAGACACTGTATGTATTATTAATTTCTGTGTACAGAAAAACGTTCGTTAAAATTTTGTGTTAAAAAATGTTTAATTTTTTAAATTATTAATTAATTAAAATTATTTATTTAAAATTTTCAATTGTTTAAATGTTTTGCCACTAATGTCTATTTAAATTCAGTTAACACATAAAACATCTTTTTTCAAAATTAACATAAAAGAAATGACATTGAATTTTGTAAAGACAACATCAAGAGACTTCAACTAATGAGCAGACTATAACTTAACATAATAGTAAATGAATGTAGTATATAGTAATAGGCCTTAGGTTATAAAAAATAATAATGAGTTGGATTTTCTAACAACAACAAACAACCAACCAAATAACGAAAGAAAGTTCAAAAGCATATCCGTTAAATAATTGACAATAGTAATTATGAACATAATAATGATGAGTAGTACAAAAAAACAGAACTTTTTTAAAATGGGGATGAAAATAAAGAGAAAAAAGTAAATATACTCTAATGGAGTATAGAAATATACTTATGGATGTTTGTATGTAAAAATTTACACTTAGACAGATGGATTTGAATATGTTTTACCACTGTCATGTCAGCCTTGCTTCCTGTCTGTTTCTCTGCCTATATAAATAACAACAATCATTAAAGGCGTTGCCAGACAACAAAATACAAACTACTCAATAAATTTAACTCACACACAAAGTGAAAGAGAAAATAAAAAAACAAAACACTCAACATACATACATACAAACCGGGTGAAAACGGGCGTTGACAAGTAAACAACACAACAAAATAATACAAACAAGAAACGCGAATAAAAATGAAAAACAAAATACAAAACAATAACAGCAACTAAAAACAACAACAACACATTCATGCCGACAACACTGTGTATACTCGTCAAACAACAACAACACAAATATCAAGTACAAGTTTTTTTTCCTATCTTGTAGTTTCAATTCCAATTTGTACCTATTTATATATGTGAAGATTTGTTTTGCTTTTTCTGTTAATTCTGAGTGAGTAGGGGGAAATATGTATGTATGTGTGGATGTGTGTGTATAAATGTTTGCGTTTTAATACTTGTGTAACAAGACAGCCAATGAAATGGTTTTGTTATATTGTTGCAACAACAAATTATGAAAGGAAAGTACTCATTTACAAAAAAAAAAAAGAAAAATGTCCACATAGAAATGTTTCTGTATGTAGAATTGTGTGTGTATTATTTTGACAGCATTTGTATGAATGTGGCTTACCAGTATTTTACATAAAGTGGCCTGTCAAAAAGCGGTGAATGAACCATAAAAACTGAAAAATTTAAAATTTTTTACAAACACACACACACACACTAAAATTAACATAAATATTTTATAGGTGTAGTTTAATGTGTTTTTTTTTATACTAAGCTTCGCTTTCCTGTTGTGATAATTTAAAGTTGTTCTTATTTATAAAACTGGCTTTTATAGGGTAATCAACATACAAATGTTCATTAGGGTTGTACATACATACATATACATAGGGAGAAAAAAATAAGGTACTGATGTTCCCACCCAAAATGAAACAAAATATTTGTCATTATTTGGTGAGCTGGGATAAAAGTTTCCTTTTTTTATATTTCACACAAAGGAATAATATGAAATAAATATTGATGTCATATGGAAGGCGCATTCAATGGCGTACATAATTTTGTGCTAGTTCAATAATATTGAATTTTCGGAAAAAAAATTTAATTTTTTCTAAATTTTTACATAAACCTCGGTTATCTTAGAATGAACTAATTTTTCATTTTCGGCGATAACATATGTAAGTAATTTCCATTTTGTTGCCACCCTAATGTACATGTTTTTACCAACTATACTCAAATTTTTCGTCAATAGCCGATTTTTGTACACATTTAATTATAATTAATAATAATTACTATTATTTTATAGAAAGTTTTCCGTCTTATTGGATACGTTTTTTACTATATAGAAATTTTTCGTTAAAATGTTTTATTATGCATAATAACTTACACCACTAAAGTGGCAAGGGTGTTATGCGTTTGTGCTGATGCTTGTAACACCCAGAAATATTGATCCTACACCAACCCTAATGTACACCAATCGGCTTACTTTCTGAATCGATTTAGCTACATAAGTATGTCCGTCTGTGTGTCCATGTAAAGCTTGTTCGCACTCTACAGGTTGCATTTTTAAAGATAATTTAATGAAATTTGTCACATACCCTTCATTTGACCCTATTAAAAATGGTTAAAATCGGCCGAATACAACGGCACCCCCCAATAGGGCTTTTAAGCTCACAATTATGTTAAATATTCTTGTATCTATGTTAAATATCTATGTATCTAACTCTATATGACACTGCCGATTTTCCTAATGATCGGGCTTCATTTGACCATACACAGAGCGAAAAATAAATAAACACCCCTGGTACCAAATTAACACCAAATTTTTCGATAACATCCATTGTCAAGTATATACATACATACATACATACAACAACAACCAACCAACTTTGTCAACATTGTAACAATTCGTTGTCGCAATCTAAACTTTATGTACATCCGTTGTCTAAATGTTAACAAGTGGTATGATTTCCAAGGTGGTATACCAATGTATTACTGGTGCCAAAGAACTGATTATTTGGAAGCTCTTAAAATTTCTTTAGAATTACAACAATGTTTCAGAGAATGGCTTCTAGAAGTGATAGTGAAATCACTAGCTTCATGAATGCTTTACAAGAATCTGAAATGATTCTGGGTATACATTTTTTTTTTGAAAGTTCACCAAAAATTAAAGCAACAGCTACTTAAACAAGTAATATTTACAAATATTGAGTTGAAAAAGTTGTTTTAATGTTACGCATAAACAATTTGCTCACACGGAATATGAACTTGGGCCTCTTCCCCGATAGTTCGCTGACGAACTCACTTCTTAGTTACTTCATTGTGCGCCAATTAATGGCATTCACACAGAAAAACTTCTGTATCTTTATATTATATTGTAATATAAGAGTACTTAAAAGTAATGCAGACGGTATGTAGTAGCCATTGAAAAGTAGTTTGTGTAATAAGTATAAGTCATTACCTAATTTTTGTTGCGATCATTTAGTCTTCTAATGTTATAAATATTATTGAAAATAAATAATAAAACAACTGATATCAATACAATAAATACAAATCTGACACGATACTGTGTCTCTTACACAGTTACTCCAATTCCATTTACATCTGCTAAAAACAATACACTTTATGTACCTGGTGGGCATACTTAAGTCACCATTTTTGTTTTCTTTTTTTTAATGATTTAGATTGTTTTGTTGCTGTATACATACGTCTGTATGTTCTCTCTAATGCTCATTTTTACTAAAAAAAGATGAATGATGTCTGGATACATTGTATGTATGTACATATAATGTACATACTTATGTATGTGCCTGTTTATTGAGGTTTTTTCTTTGTTCTTGTTCTAACTGTTCATAGGAAAATCCCTATTGCAAATTTCATTTTCACATTTTGAGACACGTAAATTTTTACGCACTTATGTATGGACGAATGAACATTTTTTGACATTCTTTTATCCAACCATATGTGTTTACTTGCTTCTTCATTTGAATTGAACTTCAATTGTACACATATTTTAGGTTTTTGGGGATTTTTCCTGTCAACCTAAGGTGAAAATTGGAAAAAAAATCAGATTTTTCATCTTATTCTATTTAGTATTCTCATTTGCCATATGTTAGATTTGTTGTATGTGCTGCAGTAGTGAATTTTGTAGGTGATTTTTATGTTATTTGAAATTTTCCAATTGTTTCCATATGTTAAACGTGCATCAGAATTTGTAAGGTGTTATAAATGATTTTGGGTATTTTTTAGTTTTCTTTGTAGCATCACGTTTATTTAATTTGTATGTTGTCGGGGGTCAAGCGGTATTAGCATTTTTATTAGTAGAACAAATAATTTTTACAGCAGCCAAATGAAATGATCTCCATATTAAAGTGTATTCATATGTACATACACAGAGGGAAAAACAAATATACACGCCTGGTACCATATTGACGCCAAAGAGTTTATAAGTTTTCAATAACATCCGTTGTCAAAGTATATACATACGTACGACAACACTATGTAATGTTGACAACGCAACGTTGTCAACATTGCAACAATTCGTTGTCGAAATCTAAATTTTATACACATCCGTTGTCTAAATGTTAACAAACGTGGTAAGCTCACTATTGACAAACAAACCGTTGCCAATAGTGAGCTTACCACGTTTCTTAACATTTAGACAACGGATGTGTATACAATTTAGATTTCGACAACGAATTGTTGCAATGTTGTCAACATTACATACATAGTGTTGCCGTACGTATGTATTTACTTCGACAACGGATGTTATTGAAAAATTATAAACAGTTTGATTTCAATTTGGTACCAGGCGTGTAATTTTCTTTTTCCCTCTGTGTATGTACTTATGTATATCAGTCTACTCATAATTACTTTCTGTGTCGATTTAAGCAATAGATTTTGTTATACCGTTTGTAACATAACAAAATCTTGACCGTAAAACCACAAAATGGTATATGTATATTCTTGGTCCTTAAAAGATTCCGGTCCTTGGTCCTTATAAATATAAAATAATTTTTTCACAAATGTTCTTTTTAAGGTTTGTTTGAAAATGGGCAATATCGCTCCAAGAATTTACCTAGTTTTTAAAGTGTTGAATAGCTTCACTTAGCTCTCGTATAATTATCCCCCGGACATTGTTGAAATAGTGTTTCAGAGGGATATCTCGTATAAAATTCCTGTCAACATATTTGAATCCAAGTCGAATAGCATTAATGGAACCGATTATGGTTTTTGTTTGGCTAGAATTCTGTAACTAAACCCAGTAATCCTGTGTGTTCTATAAGAATAGGTACCGTCATACTAAACACATACACACATTCAGAGAATCTCTTTCTTCTTTCATAGGATCATTATGGTCCTTCGCACCATTCCATTATTCCAAGTGGATGTGTGGGATTCTCTCGCCTATGTTTCAAACTCGGTCCTCGTTGCGTCGTTTATGCTTTCGCAAAGTCACATAATTCGGATCTTTGGGTTTATGCTTATGTTTTAAATTCAATCCTCGACCAAGTACATTCGCTCTTTCATTGCCTAATAGAACAGTAGTCGATTGTATTATATATCAGCTGGTATACATAGTCCCTTATTCCCTTCTAGCTTTAGAAAAATATGTTAACATCAACATTATACATATAATTGAATCAATTTCTTAAGTTAGTGTTGTGCTTATATTGATGGAAGTATACACAGAGGGAAAAAGAAATATACACGCCTGGTACCAAATTGACACCAAAAAGTTTATAATTTTTCAATAAAATCCGTTGTCAAAGTATATACATACGTACGAAAACACTATGTACTATACTATACACGCCTGGTACAAAATTAACACCAAACTGTTTATAATTTTTCAATAACATCCGTTGTCAAAGTATATACATACGTACGACAACACTATGTAATGTTGACAATATTGCAACAATTCGTTGTCGAAATCTAAATTTTATACACATCCGTTGTCGAAATGTTAACAAACGTGGTAAGCTTTCTATTGACAAACAATCCGTTGCAAATAGTGAGCTTACAAAGTTTGTTAACATTTAGACAACGGATGTGTATAAAATTTAGATTTCGACAACATATTGTTACGTACATACGTACGACAACGTTGCGTTATCGTACGTATATATATACTTTGACAACGGATGTTATTGAAAAATTATAAAATCTTTGATGTCAATTTGGTACCAGGCGTGTATATTTCTTTTTCCCTCTGTGTAGGGACGTCTTTCAAAATACATTTTAAATTTACGACAATAGCACATTCCATAGTCCAAAATATACATTTCAAAGGATTAAGATGCTCTAAGTCCGAATCTGGTCACATAATTTCATAATATAAGGTTTTTGAGATAACGTGTCCTAAAGTTTGAAAAAGTCCCGTTTTTGCCATATTTGAGACGTTATTATAGCACGAAGACATCTTTATTTATAAAATTTTTAATATCATCTGAAGTCCAATCTGTCAGGAAGAAGAAAGAGGATGACATACGATATTTTATACATAAAGGTGTCTTTGTGCTTTATAACGTTATGTTAGAATACGATAACTCGAAAACCTATTTATCACATTAGGTTTTCGACATTCGGCTTTGGCGAATATAACTTACTTGTTTTGATTTTTAAGTGTACAAATTTTATAGAATTTTTGAAATAACAAGAAGCAGTTCAAACCTAGTTTAAAATAATATAACCTAAATTTTAAAGTATTAATTTTTGAAATGACCTTGAACTTGAAACCTCGAGGCTAATTTTGAAATTATGTAATACATACTTCACATGTGTGCACATAACATACATATTCTTTATTATATTTTTTATAGAATAATATTACCTTAAAAGTATTAAATAAAACAATAAGAAAAATAATAATAGTAACTAAGAATATTTCAAATAAAATTCTTTTATAGTTGTATTAAAACAACAATACTGTTACTATTACAAATGTATGTACTATATTAAATCATATGTAGTTATATACATACATATGTACATGAAATTATATACATACAGACATCTACTCTTACAAACGAAATTTCAGAAGTATATAAAACATTTCTCTCTTTTCATTTTTTTGAACGTGATTTTTTTCTGAAAACGTGACTTTATATTGATTTTTATATGTATGTATATTTCTTGTTTTTGTTTTATACTCTATGCTAGTTTTTTTGTAAGAAATTTTATTATAAAAAATATAATGTAGTATAATAAAAAAAAACAAACCAAATAAGGAATATAAAACAAAAAAATTTAGCATGACTAGACAAATTTATGTAAAACAAAAAAAAAAAAAATATATAGTACAAAATTATGTAGAAATGTAAAACATTCAAGAAGGACATTTTTAGAAAATATAGGTTAAATGTTAATAAATTTTACTGTTAGGTTGAAATTTTAAGAACAAACATTTATTTATGCAAAAGTTTAGGTTAGGTTGATAGGATAATTCCTAAGAATTTTCCAATCAGTGTTAGTGAGGTATTTTACTTCCGGAATAACATCACTTTTAAGATACTTGGATCTAATTTCGACGAATGCCTGACAGTGACAAAGAAAGTGCTCCAGAGTTTCACTGTCCTCTCCACATGCTCTACATTCGTCTGAATCCGCACTTCCAATTTTGTATAGAAGTGCTCGTAATCCTGAGTGTCCACTCAGAATACGTACCATCATACTAACTTCAGACTTGCTCACCGTTTTATTATTCCAAGCGGCCTTATGGGATCCTCTCACTCAAATTTTTAAATCAGCTTTAGTTGCGTCGAATGGTTTTGCATTCGTCAGGTTAACTACCCCGAACTCCCTTTCCTTTAAAGCTATTACATTCACCCTTTCGTTGCCGACTATTCCCGAGTGGCCTGGTACCCATATGATGTAAACCTTACCTTTGGGAGAGTTTTCAGATAAAGCTTTCTTACAATCCAATACGGTTTTAGATTTATTTCTATCGCCTTAATTGCCTCCAGAGTTTCACTGCCCTCTCCACATGCTCAACGGATTCCTACTGGTATTTGCTCTAATGTTCCGGGATCAGCGTTTCAAAGTTTCCAACGTATTCTGTGTCTGGTATGCGATCAGGCACGTCCGATGATTGTGTATAACCTTCCAATGTGTCCAGTATACATGTATTACGTGTCCTATAATGGCTTTTGGCCAGTTAGCCTAAAGTAAAAAGCCGTTCGGCTGTAATCCGCCTTATATCTTAAATATGTTTCAATGGGTGTAATAGCAACGCCTTAGTTGAAGTAGTACACATGGCACTACGTATACCCAAACAGCATGTACGCTGAACTCCCTCTAGTAGTTTGATAATACACTTTTTGTCCAAAGCAGTCCACCAGATTAGTGAAGCATAAGCTAGAATTGGTCTAATTTCACTTTTATAAAGCCAATTTGTTATAGTAGGACCATGTCCCCATTTCATGCCTATAGTTTGCCTACATATCGCCAATTTTTCATTTAAAATAATTTTAATTAATTAAATTCTATCAACATTTTACAAGGTCGGAACTCGCTCGCCATTAAGTACATTATTTAAATACTAGTGGGATTATAATCCGCTTCAATCGGAAAATAGATTAACATATGAAATACCGCAAGTCTTAAAATTGTTCATTTCTTAACGATCTTTCCTTTGGTATATTTTTTTGCATAATCATTTGTATCTGGGTTAGGTGAAATCGTGCACCGTTACATAAATATATTTGGCATTTTGAAAATTAAGAAACTCTCTATCTGTTATAAATTTGCCAATAATACAAAACTTTAAATCCTAATTAATAACTTGTGATATATATTCTTCAATATAGTCCTTCGATATGTGGAAAATTCCAGCTCTCTATCTAATACCACTTGGGTTCTATCTCTCAATGAACAGACGGACATTAAAAATATGTAATCTTATAAGGGTGCAAAAGGGTGGCCTTAAGTTTATTTCTTAATATACATTTTACATGAAAGTACAAATACAAAGGTAGTTTATATACAAACATACAAATAAACATTTAAACATTTCACGTAAAAATCACGTACTTATCATAACAAGAAGTCGTCTGATAATAAAGGTGTTATTTGTCTTACTTGTTATTGTGTTGCTACTTTTTATTTATTATTTATAATGTATCTTCTCTCTTTTTTTAACTTTTTGTATTAAAAAATCGAAACAAATTAAAGTTAGATGTTACACACTAATGATTGATTTATCATTATTATTTTGTAATAAGGTGTGTTTGACAGTAATTTACATCTTAATAAAAATTTTAATGATGTCTGAACATTATTTTTGTCTTCTTTTTGATTATAAACCCGATTATGTAAAAGTTATATAAAAGACAAATATGTATGACTTCTGACAAAGTTTGAAAATGCGTCTAGATATGTATAAGGTAACATTTAAGGGGCGTCGTTAGAAGTCTCCAAAAAAAGAGCCTTGTCAGAATGTATTTCATAAAAGCTTATACGAAATCGATTGAAAAACAATCTTAATTCGAAAAGAATCTCAATTTAATTTTGTTAAATTCCAATGGACGTCGAAGACTGAAATCTGACTTTTTACAAGAAAGACAAACATTTTTAAGCATCTACATTGAACCCAGTTTTCCGAGCAAGAAAATATAGAATGTTTACAAACACTACTCCCTATATCCTCCCTCCTATAACCTATTTCCCTAGTTTCATCGCAATGCACTGCATGAGTAGGGGTCATCCCCTGAGTGCTGGTCCTAATAAAAAAATCTTTAACCGGAAATTAAAATAGAGACACTACATAAAGGATATGATAAACTTATTGGGAAGAATGAAAATAGATTTCGGAACGATTACTCATCGTCAAATATCTGATAGATTTCATTGGAGAATTTTTAATATAAATCCATTACTGGGAGGTCTGCGTACTGGTTGCCTATTCAGTTGGCTAAAATAAAAGGCTAATGGTTAACTATGACTTTTGAGTTAGCATTAGTTAGGGAATAAAATCCGATTAGATAAATACTTACTTGGGCTTTCGATCGACTAATGACTAATTATGGAAAAATACGTCTATGTACGTAATCCGAAGAGATTAATTATTCACCATTCAGCGAGATAAATACATCGACTCTCGGTCGGTTTATATGAATTAGTACGATATTAGTATGAATTAAGATTTTCGGCCTTGTCTTGTCATGTGGAAGTAAGTAATTGAGGATGGATTGTCTTTTGTAACTTCTAGTTACACTGTTTCTCAATCACTGATGCCAATCTTAACAAAATCGCTGGAATGTTTTAAACTATTCTAAAGAAAGCTTCCATAGAACTAGATCTGGAACTCTTTAACTTAATAAAGCTTCCACTAAACCATTTCCGAATTTCAACCAAAAATTGTTGGTCACAATGCCAAAATAGAACAAGTGTTTTAGAATTAGTTGTGGTTCAATTAGATTTTTCTCAGTGTAAAATAAATTTCTTGCTTTTTTTATATTATTTAAACATTTTCTTATTATAAATATTTTCAATCTTGTATTTTTGTTGTTGATTTTTCTAATTTTATTCTTTCATTCTACTATGTATTTAGATTTGTTTTCAATATTTAACTTTGGTTATTTCAGTGAAGAGTATTGAGGGTATTTTTATTTGATTTGATGTGAATTTCGATACCCCTTAAGAACTTTGAGTAGTTTTTGGTTTAATATTTATACAATTTGTATTTGATTCCTATTTAAACTCTGGTGAGAGTATATAGTAGCTACACATATACATTATTTTGTTATTGTTTTTGTTGGGGTCATTTTTTTCTTCATTTCGTTTTTTTTTTACAAATTATTTGCTTTTATTCTTGTTGTTGTTATTGTTGTATTTTCAATTGCAAGTTTGTATTGTTGATCGATTTTACGTGATGTTTTCGAATTTTTCAGTATTTATTGCAGGCATAAATAAGTTGCTGTTGTTATAGTTGTTGTTGTTGTTGCTGTTGTATTATTGTTTATTATTTGTTGTTGTTTTTATTTTATTATGGTCATTCTCATTGTTGGTATTCTTATTTGTTTAAACTCTCTCCTTTACCAGCAGCCTGTCCCTCATTCTATCTCTCCAGTTCCTATGGATATTTTATATATAAATTTATATAAAAATGTTTACTTGTGTGTGTATCGTTTTGTATATAAATATTTTATTTATTTAATATTTATTTCATATTTATTATTTACATGGACTTGTTTCTTTTTTTTATATTTTAGTTTACTTTAGCACTTTTAGTGTTGTTATTGTTGCTATTTGTATAGTCAAAATGTTGATACTGCTGCTGGTTGGTTGGTTATTGTTAAATTATTTATTTCCCTTTCCCGGATTTTGTTTCATTCAACCCAGTAGTAGTTATTTTAATGTTTGATTTACTTACTTATTTATGTATATGTAAGTATATAAACACAAACATAAAATTCAATATTTATTAAATATTAATTATTTTTGTTGTTGTTTATTGTCAAATAAACTTAATTATTATATACAGATATTTCTTTGTCTGTAAATAAACTGTAAATTTAATATTCCTTGTTAAAATATTTCTTAATATTAAAATTATATTTTATAGTTTACTATTTTCACTTTCTTTTAAGTACAATAAAATATATTTCCAAAAATATTTGCAAATTTTTTGAATTTTAACACGTTTCATTTGTGATTATTCAACAAATATTTAAAATATTTAAAGCTTAAGTTTATTTTTAACGTAACTTTTTGTAGGCTTGTGTTACAAATTTTTTTTATATATTTTTAATAGTTTTTGTTTTATGTACATTTTTGATTATTTCAATAGCTGTATTAAATATTATAGGCTTTTATAACTTCATTTAAGAGCAGTTTGATAATGACCATACGTTTGTTGTAGTGAAATAGTCCAAAGTCTCGGGTGGGAAACTTGTATAGCAATCGGCTCAGAATCTCTTTCTGAGTCAATTAAGCTGTCTGTGGCAAATTGATTAAATTTGGTACTTACTCTTTTCTTTCGGTGCACTATTTTACCATACAACCGTGCTCAAAATGTTTTAGAATTCCTACAAAAATCGGTACAAATTACGTACAAATGTATGTAAGTCTAAGTGATTTTCGTTATGATCGGGCCTCATATTAATAAATTTTCTTTTTTATAAAAAATTTAAATAAATTTTCTTTTCTTTTTATAGAAAATTTTTCAATAAGTTTTCTTTTTATAAAATATCTCTAAAAATGTGGAAAGAAAATTTTCAATGAACTTTCTTTTTATAGAAAATTTTTCAGAAATTTTCTTTTTATAGAAAATTTTCCATAAATTTTCTTTTTATAGAAAATTTTCCATAAATTTTCTTTTTATAGAAAATTTTCCATAAATTTTCTTTTTATAGAAAATTTTCCATAAATTTTCTTTTTATAGAAAATTTTCCATAAATTTTCTTTTTATACAAAATTTTCAATAAATTTTCTTTTTATAGAAAGTTTTCAATAAATTTTCTTTTTATAGAACATTTTCAATAAATTTTCTTTTTATAGAACATTTTCCATAAATTTTCTTTTTATAGAAAATTTTCAATAAATTTTCTTTTTATAGAAAATTTTCAATAAATTTTCTTTTTATAGAAAATTTTCAATAAATTTTCTTTTTATAGAAAATTTTCAATAAATTTTCTTTTTATAGAAAATTTTCAATAAATTTTCTTTTTATAGAAATTTTTCCATAAATTTTCTTTTTATAGAAAATTTTCCATAAATTTTCTTTTTATAAAAAATTTTCCATAAATTTTCTTTTTATAGAAAATTTTCCATAAATTTTCTTTTTAAAGAAAATTTTCCATAAATTTTCTTTTTATAGAAAATTTTCCATAAATTTTCTTTTTATAGAAAATTTTCCATAAATTTTCTTTTTATAGAAAATTTTCCATAAATTTTCTTTTTATAGAAAATTTTCCATAAATTTTCTTTTTATAGAAAATATCCCATAAATAATTTTCTTTTTATAGAAAATTTTCCATAAATTTTCTTTTTATAGAAAATTTTCCATAAATTTTCTTTTTATAGAAAATTTTCCATAAATTTTCTTTTTATAGAAAATTTTCCATAAATTTTCTTTTTATAGACAATTTTCAATAAATTTATATTTTAATAGACAATTTTCAATAAATTTTATTTTTATAGACAATTTTCAATAAATTTTATGTTTATAGACAATTTTCAATAAATTTTATTTTTATAGAAAATTTTCCATAAATTTTCTTTTTATAGAAAATTTTCCATAAATTTTCTTTGTATAGAAAAATTTCAATAAATTTTCGTTTTATAGAAAAAATTTCAATAAATTTTGTTTTAATAGAAAAAATTCCATAAATTTCTTTTTATTGAACATTTTCCATAAATTTTCTTTTTATAAAACATTTTCTATAAATTTTCTTTTTACAGATTTTTTTTTTTTAAATTTCCGTTTCATAGAAAATTTTCAGTAAAATTTCTTTCTATAAATTATTATTTTTAATTAAAATTTTTAGTTTTAATTCAAATTATTATTGAAAATTTTCTATAAAAAGAAAATATTTAATTAAAAAAAAATAAAATATGCTCTAAAAATCTCTAAATATGCTATTAAAATCATAACAATAACAGTCAAAATGATTAACTAACGTCTGAAAAAAATTAAAAGGAAATTTAAATTTTAAAAAATTATTTAAAAAAAAATTTGGAAACATTGAAGCTATCTGAACTTCTCTGGACAATTTTTGCTAGGACCAATAGGTAAAAAGGTACATGCATTTAAATAAACCCCTGTATGACCAAGATGTCCAACTTTGACCCCCTATAATTCCGGAAGTTCTGGACCGATAGCGCTGACCGATTGTGTCTGGCCTACTATTCAATAGTACTAAACTTTGTGAAAATTTCGTCAAAATCATTTTTATTTTTTTAATTGGGTCACTTGATATGAAATTGCCCATACAGATCTTCAAACAATCGTTAAGTTAAATTGAAAATGGAATTTCTATATTTGTATCTCAAATTACTTAAGTTTTTCTCTAAATCAATAACAAATGTTAAAACTAGTATTAATTAATTTGTCTAGTAATTAACAGTTATTCTATACAGTTTAATATATAAAATGATTTTTCCTCTTTCATCAGATTTTTATAGAATGTGGTGGTAGTGGTTGATGTGAATTGTTGACCAAAAAGATAATGACATTTAATATTAGTTGATGGCAAAGACAATGATAATGTTAACGATTATAATTACTGTTGCTAAAAAGAAAGAATAATTAAATAACATAAAAGTTTAGTTTAATACACTTTAACGGCTAAACAAACAACAACCAATAAGCGAAACAGGAAAAGGAAGACAACCACTATAAGGATACAATGACACAAGACTGATACTTACCCAACAAACATATTGAATGTGGGTTAATTGCAGCAAAAAGCCAACCCCCATTTAGAAGGGAATTTTGTAAATGTATACTTAACACATTTTTATCTGTTTATTTAACCGGGTTATAATCTCAAAATTAACCTTAAACAGAATTAAAAGCGTAAAAATTATAACAGGCAAGAGTGTTAAACGCGAGATAAAAGTTTTGCATTTAGGGTTGATTGGTTAATGGTCGACAACCACAGTACTACTTTATGATATTATGATTAAAGCAATTTAACGATTTAGTGGAATTTGTGTGGAAAACAAAAATCACATCATATGTTAGTCACATTTAAAACTTATGCCAAGTTTTTTCCCCTCTGGGCAAGTACAAATGGAAATTAGAAAGTACACAGCAAATTTCCCTACATATCAGCAACATATGATAATCTAATGGTCAAGAAATACTCATGTTTCATGTGTGGAAATTTTCGTTTCGTTTTTGGGTTTTAAGCAAAAAATATTTGAAAAATTACCAAATATTCAGCAGCTACAGGTAATAAAGACACACATTTAACGCTTTAACACAAGGTATGCTAGTGAAAATTTTTCCTATTTTCTCATGAGAATACACGTACATTTTTGTCCATACGAGAAAAAATTTCACAAAATTTCTACAATATTTTGGAAATTTTCTATTTAAAAACAAATGAGCAAAAATTTAACGTCAACATACGAAATGCCATAAGACACAACAGACCAATTCACACTCTTGCTACAAGGAAACAAAATATTTCCGTGTTGCACTATTGGAAAATCCCGTAAACAAATCGCGTTTTTCCTTGTTTGCTAGTGTTGTTGCTAGACTTTAGCAAAAAAAGCGTGAGAATATTTTGTTTCTTCACTTAAGACACAAATTCCAAGTTGGAAAAGTTAGAATTTTCCTTCTTATTTTCCTCACCATCACCCACACTCAAATAAGTACCTGGTAAGCGTACGTGTTGAAGTAATGTTGTGGAAGGTTCTTTTTGTTGCTGTTTTTTTTTTTCTTACGGTTAAAAAGGCGCTGTTTTTATTGCGCTCCTGTCGAGTAGCGCACTGGACTTTGCCACAGCATGTTAAACGCCTTACGAAATCTCTTCATTCATCCATTCATACGATCGTTTTGTTTAAACAATGATCGTTAATGACTGTAATATGTGATTTCCAACCGAGGAGAGGCGAGAGTGCAAGAGAGATAGTTTTAAAATCTAAGGACTGTTTTACATATGGTCGTGTTGAAGCGTGGGAACGTCTTGCTAAATTTATAAATTTTGGAACTTCCATATAAAATTACCTGGATTTTACGTGTATAGTTTGCTATATGTTTTTTTTTTTTTTCAATAAACGTGTAATTTATTTGTAAAAGATTTTAACTTTCTTAGAAGATCATGCTATGTATATAGAATTGGATTTTCTCAAATTTTAATTTGTAAACAATTTTTCCGATAGGATGTATATTTATTAAAACTTTAATTGATTAAAATTTTATGTAATCATTTTCGTAAATTCACACTTTATAGAAATAATTTTCTAAAGCGTCCCTACTTAGGTCATTATGGATCAATCGTTTCATATGTAATAACATATATTAGGATAATTTCGATGAATCTGTTTCTGTCATCTCTAAATTCAGAAAAGTTTAGAAGCCCTATCACACTGATCCCATTATGAGTAGATTTTGCGACCGGCTCTTGTGTCACCCTATATTATATTAGTGATCCTAACCACCGTTCTGTTATGCCACATGGTTGCAAGGGATTCTCACACCCTTGTTTTTAATTCAGCCCTCTGCGTCAATTAGTTTTGCTTTCGTCAGGTTAACATCCTCAAGCTCTTTTCCCTTTATAGCAATTACCACCGAGTGATCTGATACTAATATGATGCAGAGCTTACCACTAGAAGAATATACGTATATGGCCCTACAGTCCAGTACAGTCTTAGATTAAATCTTAAATCAGTGATAAGATTTCAGCTTTAATTCATTTATTTTGATTGTTGTTGGATGGAGAGACAGCGAACGAACGAACGAATATATTAAGATTGTCTATATTTTTACAAGGTCTAGAAAAATATATCGTTCATTTTGACAATACTTTGGTCTCTGGATTAAAAATATGTTGACCTATGTAATTGGCCTTTGAACCGTCAGTGTTTGATAAAGTACTATATATAAGGTTTTTAGTACATATTTTAAATACATATCTCTTTTGTTTAATATATTTGTTGTCGAATCATTCCATTAAATCGAATGATTTTCAAACAATTCAATTTATCTCAAAAGTAACGAACTTTTTGCTCCTTTAACACTCACACCCCGAACATGGAAAAAAAACTAAACAATATTCATAAATATTCTTTCATAAATTTTGAAAAGAACAAAAAGCAAATCATTTAAATACCGTAAAAAATTACCGTCGCTATATCATCCTAATGTCCTAAATACATACGACTGAGAGTACAATGCTCGAAATACACACTGTGCTAGATAAAATACTACAATCGACGACGCGGCGTTACAACATTTGAACTTTGTACAGTGATGAAAACGCGACAAATTTTGAAGTTGTGCATGTTGCTACATTTAAATTGGGGATTAGTTGTTTACTTATAAATAGTTGTTATTGTTGTTGCTGGTATTCTAACCAAAGTGACGTTTTCACACACACATACAAAGAGAAGCAAAACCTTTTGCCAAAGGAGAGAATCCTGCAGTTTTAAAAGGGTCCAATATCCAGTGACCGTTTCCGTCAGGTCATCTTAAAAAACCACTGACCTACCGGAGGCCACATACTACACTATAGACTAGACTATAGACTAGACTATAGACTAGACTATAGACTAGACTATAGACTAGACTAGACTAGACTATAGACTAGACTATAGACTAGACTATAGACTAGACTATAGACTAGACTATAGACTAGACTATAGACTAGACTATAGACTAGACTATAGACTAGACTATAGACTAGACTATAGACTAGACTATAGACTAGACTATAGACTAGACTATAGACTAGACTAGACTAGACTATAGACTAGACTATAGACTAGACTATAGACTAGACTATAGACTAGACTATAGACTAGACTATAGACTAGACTATAGACTAGACTAGACTATAGACTAGACTATAGACTAGACTATAGACTAGACTATAGACTAGACTATAGACTAGACTATAGACTAGACTATAGACTAGACTATAGACTAGACTATAGACTAGACTATAGACTAGACTATAGACTAGACTATAGACTAGACTATAGACTAGACTATAGACTAGACTATAGACTAGACTATAGACTAGACTATAGACTAGACTATAGACTAGACTATAGACTAGACTATAGACTAGACTATAGACTAGACTATAGACTAGACTATAGACTAGACTATAGACTAGACTATAGACTAGACTATAGACTAGACTATAGACTAGACTATAGACTAGACTATAGACTAGACTATAGACTAGACTATAGACTAGACTATAGACTAGACTATAGACTAGACTATAGACTAGACTATAGACTAGACTATAGACTAGACTATAGACTAGACTATAGACTAGACTATAGACTAGACTATAGACTAGACTATAGACTAGACTAGACTATAGACTAGACTATAGACTAGACTATAGACTAGACTATAGACTGGACTATAGACTAGACTATAGACTAGACTATAGACTAGACTATAGACTAGACTATAGACTAGACTATAGACTAGACTATAGACTAGACTATAGACTAGACTATAGACTAGACTATAGACTAGACTATAGACTAGACTATAGACTAGACTATAGACTAGAGTATAGACTAGACTATAGACTAGACTATAGACTAGACTATAGACTAGACTATAGACTAGACTATAGACTAGAGTATAGACTAGACTATAGACTAGACTATAGACTAGACTATAGACTAGACTATAGACTAGACTATAGACTAGACTATAGACTAAACTGTAGACTAGACTATAGGCTAGACCATAGACTAGACTATAGACTAGACTATAGACTAGACTATAGACTAGACTATAGACTAGACTATAGGCTAGACCATAGACTAGACTAGTACAGTCACTTACACCGTCCTTTACAAATTAGTTTTTTAACCACTAGAGAAAACTATCCATTTGTAATCTTGTGTGTATTAATATCGGGTTAATGAACTTCTGCCAGGAATATCCTTATGCTGAAATACGTTCATAGTTCATTTTGCACTTTCATAAATTTGCGTCACTCACACTAAACTGCAGGGAAATTTTACGCATACACAACCAAACATAAACAATACTTACGTTGTGGATTAAAACAATTGAGTAAATCTGTTGCTCTTTCTTCTATACCGAACATATTTTATTACAAATTGGTACTTTTTTTAATGCAAATGGTAGTTAGGATTATTAGAGTACTATTTTGTAGGAAAATGTTAATGTATTGGGTGTTGTACAATCTATGATTGGTGGCATATGATTTTTGTTGTTTTCACTCCTTGTGAAATTGTGATAATTTTTATGACTTTTACCAACTGCCCTATTTTATAGATTTACTGTTTGCTGTGATTTTTTCCCCCTTTTACTAAATCTCTCTTTTTGGTTTATGAGAAACTTTTGCTTAATGTTGCATTAATTTATCATAATTTTTGGTTTTAATAATATGTTTCAATGTCTTAGAATTGTTTATTATATCTTATTAAATATTCGTTCATAAGTTGGAATAGTTTTTCAGAATGTTTGTAACTTTTATTGTTATTGCTTATTATTGATTAAAATGTCTTGTATTTGTATGTTATTTTAAGTATATTGAATTGCTGGATTTTATTATATTATTCAGCAAATTAATAAGGCAGATACATAAAAATTAATTCTGTAAATTATTTTTATTTAGGATCTTTATTTATAGCAAACATTTAAGTGATGGCGGTCTGTCTAAATATCTTTGAATTATTTTGAATTATTTCCAAATGCCCGGTAGATTAATATATCAGATACTTTTCATAATCCACAAAGTCCGATCATAATTGCCAGAAAAATCCATATCTTAGTAACAACTTGGTTATACGAATATCGAAATTTTATATACATATGTCAAGTGACCCAACATTTGAAATCGATGTCTTCCGCTCATGATGAAATTAGCACAACTAGCAATTTCAACAAGATCGGTCAAGAACTTTCTGAGTTTGACAATTTTGTAAAATATGTTTTTCTTCTCTTCTCTGTAACTTAGCAAATTTGCAAATTCTTAGCAAAATTTGTTTTAAACTGTTTAGATAGCTATTTTTTCAATCTTTCTTTTGGATCGTTATTTGGCCAATTTTTTTATTTTTTTATCATAATGGGCTCTTTATATTTTCTTTTTTTGGCTCAAAAGAACGCTTAGCTTCTTTCCTCTAAGAGCTTTTTAGACGCTTAGTGGGATGCGAGTGGAATATGTATCAAATGATTTATAACTCAAAGAGCAAAAAGACCTTTTTATCCATCTCAACAAATATTGGCCCCAGAACAAAAACGTTATGGTAGAATAAACCAACGGTATGTTAGAATGAACTAAGTTTGAAAATCAGTGCTTTATTCGTTCTCCGCACAAACGGGACCACCCTTATGTATAAAAATATTGGTAGTAGATCTACATTCTTATTAGATTTTAAAATAATCTAACAATGTCTGTCAGTTGAAGGGAAGGAGCTAGAACACTAAAATTATTCTCTATTTATTAGGTTTGTTTGGTAAAAAATGTGCAATATCGATCCGCGATTTCATCTAGGCTTCATGTGGGAACCGATTTTTGCAGAGATACTAGATAATGGAACAATTTCTACCATTTTCAATAGGCTTCATTTGTCCTTAGGCCCAAAAACATGCATGGTCAAAGTTTCATCAAAAAATCTTGAAAATTGCAGACAGATTGACGGACATGACATGGTGTGGGACCAATATGTTTGAGCGTTACAAACATCAACACAAACGCATAGTACCCTTCCCACTATGGTAGTGTAGAGTATAAATGGCATAATATGAAATTCGTATTATAAGAACCGTAATACTTTTACCAAATTTTATAACGATCGGTTCATAATTGACTCAAAAAAGTCTCCTTCAGAATATGACGTTATCGTTGATAACTAGTTTATAAATAGTATAATAAATATAAATAATATAAGTATAGCGATGAAATTGAATATAAACAAGTTAGAGTGCTATATTCGGCTATGCCGAATTTTAAATACCCTCCACCAGCAAGCTACTTTTTATTAAACCCATTTAACTATCTAATTTTTAGATAACATGGGAAAAATTTTTTTCCGTATTGGGGGTACTAATATGCATATATGTCAAACTAATTTTAATTAGGTCGAGAAAAATGTGTATTAATAGGCCCGTTTGAAAACATTTCAATATCATGATTTATCTGTACACAGAACATACTCATTTTGAATTCTATCCGGATATAATCATTTAATTACGAATTATGTGGTATTAAGTGATTTTCAGAAGTATACCTTATATGGGAGCTAAGACAACCTATGGACCGATCCGGAAAAAAAATTCCGTAGAACGATTTATATATACAAAATACACATTTTTGTCGAATTTTATCTCGATAACCTTTATTGTCAATGAGAATTTGAGTAATTTTCGGAAATGGTCCTTATATGGGAGATGTGACCAATTATCGACCGATAAGGAAAAAATTTCGTATAATGATTTATATGCCAAAAAAATTCAAGTCGAATTTTACTACAATAGATTTAATGAAATATGTGCGTTTAGGTGATTTTCGGAAGTGGACTCTATATTTAAGAGCTATGACCTTACACAAAACATATTTGTGTCGAATTTTATCAAGATATCTTTATTTGATAATGAAATATGTGCGTTTAAGTGTTTTTTTTTTTTTTTTTTTGAAGTGGACCTTATAAAGGAGCTATTACCATATATGGTCCATATTTGTGTCGAATTATATGAAGATAGCTTTATTTGACAATGAAATATGTGCTTTTAAGTGTTTTTCGGAGGTGTGCTTTATATGGGAGCTATGACCAATAATGGACCGTAAAAAATTTGGTGGAATGATTTGATTGTACACAAAACATATTTTTGTAGAATTTTATTCCAAATAGTTTTAGAGCTCAATGAAATATATGCGTTTAAGTGATTTTCGGAAGTGGACCTTATATGGGAGCTATGACCAACTATGGGCCTATCCGGAAAAATTTCGTATATAAAGGCATATAAAGACAAAACATATTTATGTCGAATTTTATCACGATAGCTTTATTTGACAATGAAATATGTGTTTATAAGTGATTTTCGGAAGTGGGCCTTATATGGGTGCTATGACCTATAATGAACCGATGCCTAAAAAATTTGGTAGAATGATTTGTATGTACACAAAACATATTTGTGTCGAATTTTATCACAATAACTTTATTCATCAATGAAATATGTGCGTTTAGGTGATTTTCGGAAGTGGACCTTATATGGGAGTTATGACCAATTGTGGACCGACTGAGTTCTACGTTGATAGTATGATTTCTGTTCATATTATATTTGCATGAACAAAATTTTGTGTTGATAGCGATATATTTGAGGGAGTTATTAACGATAAACAAATTTCCGGGAATATATACCTTTGTATGGGGGCTACGGGAAATATTGGATCGATTGTAAAGATTTTGAACGTAATTGATCACTGCCCTGAAAAAATAATGTGTGACGAAATATCTTTGGTAGTTTCTGAGAAAACTTCAAAAGAATTATGAAAAAAACGTAATATTTTTCGAGGTAGTCTGAAATTTTTACTCATAACTTTTTACGTTGTGAGCCGATTTTGCTGATTTTCATTACCAAACTGCTTAGGATAATAATAAATATTTTGGGTGAATTTAGTTGATTTCCTTTGTTTAGTTTTAACGTGAGCCTGTTTTACACAAACAGACAGACGAACATAGCTAAATCGACTCAGAATTTCATAAGGACTCAGAATATATATACTTTGTTGGGTCTTAGATGAATATTTCTTGGTGTTACACACGGAATGACAAACTTATCACCACTGATGGTGGTGGAGGGTATAACAAGATGTATACGAATATCTTTATCAAATGAGAATCGGTCCATAATTGACCCCTCTAACTTAGAATCTGTTTATTGTCAATAAATTATTCAAAACTGTTAAATTAATATATATTTCAAGATAATAATCACTCTTCGAAATTCTGTAGAGTCCGTCCCACAATTGACTTATCTTCCATTAAAGACCCTATTGTAAAAATCAGCCTGATGTTCATATTAATATTCTATATATAATATAACTCGACATGAATGTAATAAATGAGTAAAAAATGTCCATATATAGGAACTTTCGAAATTTACGAAAAATTTTAACTGGTTATTTTTTTTTTTTGACAAAATATAAAATAAGTTCATGTGGCAAGAAAAAAACGTAATCTTTGTTAAACAATTTCTGAGAAATGTAATTATTTCATTGGATAATGAAATTACATTCATAGAATTCAATTGAAAATAAATTAGAAAAATTATTAAGAAAAATTAAATAAAATGTTTAAAGAATTTATAACATGCATTGGTAAAACGTTTCTATATGTATGTACTAAGTATATAATATACTTTATATAAAAAACATATAAAACAGCAGGCAGGATGTAAACGTATAAAAAAATAAGAGCAACAACAAAAGAAATATTTTGCAAATTTTACTAAAATCACGTACAAACTATTTTTATCAATGAAAATATGACTTGTTGCATGGAAAATCCCAAAAAAAAGACACCTATTAGAAAATAAGAAACAAAAATTAAAAAAGATGAAAAGAAATCAATAGCAATTGCAACTATATGTAATGTAAAAGTATATACTAAAAGTTATTTATATGTAGATTTTTTGTCAAAGGATTTCTAAGGATTCTTATGGTCGGTAACTGGTCTAATCTTTATTGGCCTATATATATTTATACGTATATATTTAGTTGTAAAGGTTATTATAAAAGTTAATCTCCTGTGGTTAGTAAACGTGTGCAAAAACAATAGACAACAAGACGCCCATTTAAGAAACCACTTCTTGTGTGTGTGTGTTTTTTTTTTCTACAGCATTTTTGCTCTATTATGAATGAATAAAAGTCAAAGATTAAGGATTTGCCAAAAATCTCAATTACTCATAGATATTTCTTAAGGATTTTATGAGAGAGCAAAAAAAGTCAATGGTGGAAAATGAATTTAACAGGTAGTTATTTTAATATTTAAGATCAGGTAGTTTTTGAAAAATTTGTTATTTAAATATGTAGTTTTTTGTTGTTGCTAAGGTTCACACAACAACCTGATTTGGACCAATGATATTTCAATATATAATTCTTATATTTTGTATAAGTAAGGCACAGGTATTTGTGAAATTTCGCACATATTTGTTATTGTTTTAACATTTTCGGAAATATATAGGAAAAAAAGGAAGTTAAATTATTTACAGGTTTTTCATTGGTATTAGTGTGAGTAGTTGAGTTAAGGAAATCCTTATTAAAACTAGTGAGGATGCTGAATTTTAAACAGTCTCAAACAGGTGATCATTGAGTAAAGATCACGTACAAGGATCTTTAAGAAAATATTTAGTTTTTACTTTAAAATATTGAAAATATAAAATGACTTATAAACGTAGAGAAATGAGAAATTGCAATCAAGATAAATTAGGTATTTATAATTTGTTTTTAAATATAGAACGAATAAAAATATTAATAAAATTATTTTTTTGTTTTAATTAAAGGTTTAGCTAAAACCTGTGCCATGAAGGAAAAAAGCAAAAATGCGGCACGCACCCGACGTGAAAAGGAAAATGCGGAATTTTTCGAATTGGCCAAATTATTACCACTACCAAGTGCAATTACATCACAATTGGATAAAGCCTCCATAATACGCTTGACCACCTCATATTTGAAAATGCGCCAAGTTTTTCCTGAAGGTAAGTTTAAAAAATCCCCCATACACATACAAGCCTGTACTGGATTTAATTCTTAAACAATTAGTGATTTTTTTTTATTATTTATATATTAAACGTGAGACAGTTTTTTTGGGTTTTATTATTGTTAAGAGCACGCGTTTGAACTTGTGTTCTTTATACTGCGAATTTTTTTTGTCGCTCTCTCTTCAATGTCACATGTCCTGTTGGTACGTGTATCACACGTTTTAATTTCCTGCGGCTATTACAAATGATGTGTAATGGTTTGTAAGTTTTTGCCTTATGCCCTTACGGGCTGTTGGGGGGATTATTATTTTATATGGTGACGATTTTGTTTTATCATGTTGTTAAATCACAGCTGGATATGTGTTGATTGCAAAAAAAAAACAAGCGCTAATATGTTGGAAATTATTGTTTATTTTCAAAGAAAAAGTAGTGTTAAGGAAGTATGTATGTCATTGTAATTGGAGGTTAAATTTGAACAAAAACATAATAAGTGGGAAAATTGCTATAAAGGGAATTTTTTTGAAATAGAAAATTTTATTGAAAATTCTTTAAATATTTAACACCAATACAAAATTTATAAATATTTTTAAATTGGGAATTTTTTTTGAAAATTAAAAATTTTAATAATTTTCAGTAAATTTGGAATTTAACGAAAGTTTTTAATAAATTGAAAATGTGAAATCTAAAATCTTTCGAAAATGTTGCTAAAAATTGTGAATTTTTCAAAATTTTCTATAAATTGATAATTCAAATGAAAATTTTCTGTAAATTAAAAATTTTATATAAAATTGTCTATAAATTAAGAACTTATCGAAAGTTTTTAATAAATAGCGAATTTAAACAAATTTTAAAATTTTTTAAACGCAAAGTTTTTATAACATTTATTGAAAATATGCAAATTTTTAAACATTTATTATGATTTATAGAAAAACTTTCGAAATTTTTTTACAAATTTAAAATTTTTCAAAAATTAGCCTAAACCTTTTTATAATTATTTAAAAGTCTTGCATTTCGAAAATTTTCTAAAATAATTTATCGACAATTTTCTTAAAATCGTAAAAATTTCGTAAATTTTTTAAGTTTTTAAAATTCAAATGTTTAATATATTTTTTAAAAACACCGTACATTTTTCGCAAATTGTTACAAAAATAATTTAAATTAGTAAAAATTTAAAGAAAATCTTGCATTTCGAAAATTTTTTAAAATAATAAAAATTTTTCCAAAATTCTTTAAAAATATTGAAAAATTTCTTGAAATTTATTTCTTGATAAATTAAACATTTTTCAAATATTTTCTATTCTATTGAAAATTTATCAAAAATTATCGCAAATTTTTCTATAAATTTAAAATATTTGTTTAAATTAATAATTTATTGAGAATTTTCTTATAATTGTAAAAATTTCGTAAATCTTTTTTTAAATTTTGGAAATTTATAGAAAAATGTTCAATAAATTTAAAATCTCTAAAAAATTTTGCTAAAAATGTCTCAGTTTTATTTAAATCAATAATATATTTTTTCGTAAATTGTTAAAAAATATTTTAAATTAATAAAAATTTAAAGAAAATTTTTCTTTTCTAAAAATCAAAAATTTTTTGAAAATAATTTGTAGAAATTAGGAATTTATCAAAAATTTTCTTAAAATCATAAATTTTTAGTAAATCCTTTTAATTTTTATGAAAATTAAAGAATTTTTTTTTAAATTTTCTCTATTTTATTCAAAATAAATTGATAATTTAAAGGAAAATTTTCTAATAAATTTTTTCTAATTTATCGAAAGTTTTTTATAAATTGAAAATTTTTTAAAATTTTTTCCGAATATTTTCTATATAGAAAAATGATCTATAATTTATTGAATTTTATTTCAGAAAAATGCAAAATTTATTTGACTTATCGAACATTTTCTATAAATTGAGAACTTATCGAATATTTGCTATAAATTAATATAAAAACGAATCGAGAATTTATCGTAATTGTTTCAAAATCGATTATTATATACTTTCATTCATCAACTGAAAACCAGCAAGAAGGTGGATAGATAGATGGTGGTAATAAGCTTACCCATCATTAAAAATCATTGACATCTTTAGACTTGTTAAAGTAAAAGAGTTGGTTGGGGAGGCGCGCATAAAACAAAGAGGAATTTCCACCCCATTTAAACAAGTAGTCTCGTCATGTTCTTGTTTCCACATTCTAATTACTTTAATATGAACAGCAAAAAAAAAAACATAAGGAAGAAATAACAACAAACATATTATTTGACTTTATAATAAAAACTGATGTTTCCCACTTAGAAAGAGAGACCGAGCAGCATGTAAAGTAGAAAAACAACTTCCCATGAGTAGTACAATGATGACGATGATGAAGTGGGAAAATATACAAGTGGGTGGTGGTTAGGTTTGCTTGTTAAATAAACCCAGAATAACAATACAGAAAAAAATGACAGACATAAAGACAACCTACTGTGAATGGATGACTTTAATTGTTTAAAAAATATTTTGATGACATCCTGCTGGTTTTGTTTTTTTGCCCTATTCTTTAGTGATTTATTTTTTTATACATAATTAATTTATTTTAACTTACTCTGTTTTTCTTTTAATTCCTATAGGTTTAGGAGAAGCTTGGGGTTCTTCGCCTGCCATGCAAAGAGGTTCCACTATTAAGGAATTGGGTTCACATCTTTTACAAACTTTAGATGGTTTTATATTTGTAGTAGCACCTGATGGCAAAATTATGTACATCTCAGAAACCGCCTCTGTTCATTTAGGTTTAAGTCAGGTAAGTGTAGAAAAAAAAAATCAATGTAAATTTATGCGCATAAATTTATTATGGCACACAAACAAGCATTAACAATGTAAAGAACTCTTGAAAAAGTTGTTCCTTTGTTGGTGTTATGAAAATTTACATATCCTTAGTTAGTTTGAGCTTTTTTTCGTTAATATACATAATGCTGTCATTTGTAGGTTGAATTAACTGGCAACTCAATATATGAATATATACACAATTATGATCAGGATGAAATGAATGCGATATTATCCCTACAACCTCATATGTATCAAAATCCGGTAAGTTAGGCAACAGTTTTTTTTTTTTTTGTAATAAAATAAATAAAATACTCAAGTATTTGTTTTATTTTGTACTTTCTCTAACTCTCTTTGTTCTATCTGCTCTATTCTCTCTCTCTTTCTTAAACTACTTACAATTTTACAATGTTATAAAAAAAGGATGCATTTATAAATTCTTTACACCTAACACAGACAAATCCCGCCTCCATTGGCAGTCCAAATGGTAACACAAACTATGGTGTGGCCGGTGGTGATCGTGGCTGTCATACCATTGAAATTGAGAAACAATTTTTCCTGCGTATGAAATGTGTTCTGGCCAAACGTAATGCCGGTCTAACCACTTCCGGTTATAAGGTAGTTTTTTTTTTTTTTTTGGAAAATTTTATTTATAAATATATGGATTAATTGTATTCCATTTGTTTCTATTAAGGTTATTCACTGTTCCGGTTATTTGAAAGCCCGCATTTATCCCGACTATGGTGATGGTCAAGGTGGTTATATACAAAATCTTGGCCTCGTAGCTGTTGGTCATTCCCTGCCTACATCTGCGATTACGGAAATAAAACTACATCAAAATATGTTTATGTTTAGAGCTCATATGGATTTGAAATTAATATTTTTAGATGCTAGGTAAGTGTGCAAAAAAGAATCGAATAACTTGAAGAAAGAAATTATTTTGTAAATTTCAAAATTTTGTTTATAAATTTCAAATTTATTGAGAACTTTCGCACCCCTAGTTGCTATAGATCCTAAATTTATTGATTACATTGTAGTTTTATTAATATGAAAGTATTTTTATTAAAAAATAGCTTCATTTTTTTTTATTAAATTTCAATTACACATTTTTCCTTTATTATGGAAATTTAATATAATGTAAATATGTAATCATCACACTTTCGTTAACACTTACTTAAACAAACGGCAGCCATTTTTACTCTCAATGCTTTTACAAAAAAAAAACTAAATAAAAACAACAGCAAAAAAATCCACACATACACACAACACCCCACTCAGCATGGGCACGATAAAAATCCTAGAAAATCCCCTTTAACTCCCCCTTAATAAAAAGAAAAAGCTTAACAAAACAACAATACAATACAGAAAGAAAGAATGAAACCCAGCAAACCAAACAACAAAAGCAAACAAATCATTTCCCACTTGAAAATGTGTCTACAACTTTGATTTTAACATTCATTCATGCAATCTTTCTACAGCAACAACAACAAACAAAATCCCATAAAAGCAAGAGGAAGAAGTATGAGTGTGAAAATTATTCGGTTTAAATGTAAAAACAAATTGAAGGGAAAGGAAGAAAAGCAACAAAAAAAAAATGAAACACAATCTTTTAAACGCACAATTACCCTTATGATGTTAACAAAACAACAATAACAACGGCAAAAACAGGGAACAAAAGAAAAATAACAAAAAGCATATTGTTTTCATTATGCATAAAATCTCAGCCTCCCTCCTCTTTAACAAACATTATCCTTTCAAGTATCATTTAAAATTATTGGTATTTTTATGAAAGAAAAGAAATTTATTTAGTATTTTAATTGAATTAAAGTTAGGTAAACATAATATGTATATTGTTATTATTTTTAATAATTTTTCTCTTCTTTTACAGAGTATCACAACTTACTGGTTATGAACCTCAAGAACTTATTGAGAAGACTTTGTATCAGTATATACATGTGCAGGATATAGTGAACATGCGTATATCACATCAAATACGTAAGTAGTAGTGCTTCCTTTTTACCATAAAATATTATTATGTACCTAATATGAACTCGGCAATTTCCAACCACTTTTTTTGTTTTAATTTAAATTTTTGTGTTATTGTTTCTAAAATGTTTAGCACGTTTATTTTAATTGTTATTGTTTTTATTAGAACTTGTACTTTAACAAAACATTTAACAAAACATTTAAACTTGTGATAAGCGTTTAATCCTTTTTGGAAATTGCATAGGTTCATTGTTTTGCTTGGAATTTCGAAATTTATTTTATTTTTATTTCATTTGTTTATTTACAGTTTTGTATAAAGGACAAGTTACCACCAAATATTATCGTTTTCTAACAAAGGGTGGCGGTTGGGTTTGGGTGCAATCCTATGCCACCTTAGTGCACAATAGTCGTTCGTCGCGACAAGTTTGCATTGTTAGTGTAAATTATGTTTTAAGGTAAGTTTTAAGGTGATTTTTCAGAGTGATAAATTTAGTGAAATTCTAATCTTAAAGCACAAGAGTGAACAATCGGGTTAGATTCAATTAAGTTATGTCAGTCTGAACGTCTGTCTTGATTCAATGACATTTATAGACAACTTTTGCTAAACACTCAATTAATAAACATTTTTCGATTAATTTTAATTAAATTTTAAAATCTTTTCTATAAATTTTAAAAATTCTCAATTTAATAAAAAATAAAATTATATTAAAGAAATTTGATACAAAAATGTTTTAGTCCGATAACGATTAAAAATATGTTTTCCGGAAAAAACTGCCAATTTTCGGGGTATATTAAAAACTCTAGATATCTATATAATTTTATCGCACCGTCTTATTAATTAATTATTAATTTTTAACTAAATTTCCAACGTTTTTTTAAACAATTTTAGTGAACAAGAGGCCAAAGACTTAGTACTTAATGAAATACAAACGGGTGTTATCAAAACTGAACCCATCTCAACGCCAGCTCCCATACCAACACCAGCCCTACATGCCAGTCATGCAGCAGCCGTTGCCAATGTACCACATTCAGTTTCAGCACTAAACAATAGTGCCAACTCTGTGCTGAGACATACAACTGCAAGCGGATTAACTCCCAGCGTTTTGAGTACAAGTCCTAAATTGGAGGCCTGCTACGAGTCGACGGTGGGTCAATTGCCAACAGCAGTGACACCAATTTTAAGTACAAATAGTAGTTCAAGTAGTAGTAACAATAATGGCTACCTAAGTCAACATCAAGCCACTCCAGCCACACCACAACAGCAAACAGCTCTTCATAATGATCATCAACATCAGCCGCTACAGCAACAACAACATCACCCGCACCAGCATCACCATCATCATCATCACCACCACCAAACCGAACATATGCAACACCAAGCAATAAATCCACAACAGCAACAACAACAACACATACTAGATATTATGGATCCTCATCAGCCTCCGGCCAATCTTAGCTATACCCAATTATATCCGGTCAATGAGTCTATAGTGAGTTCTAGCAGTTCTTTGGCTCATGAACACATGCATCAATATCCCGATACCACAACTGGCAGCAATTCATATTACGGTAATAACAATTATTATTATGATGCCACCGTAGATGTAACAGCTGCCTCTTTGATACGTCCCTTCTCGGCCAATTCGAATAGTTGTTCGAGTAGTTCAGAGAGTGAAAGACAACTGTCAACGGGTAATGCTTCCATAGTTAATGGTACTTCACCGCAAACCACCTACAGTGATCTCAGTCATAGTTTTGAATTGAATTATTTCTCAGATAGTAGTTCCCACCAACTGCATCATCAGCAACAACAACAGCAGCAACATCAGCAACAACATCATATACAACACAACACATTAACCGAACTTGTTTCTCCCTTACAAGGCCACCATTTAACGCCACTAGATCATCAATCTACAGCGCAACATCACTCTCTAACACAATTGGAACTACAGCAACATCCACAACACTCCAATCAAAACCAGCATCAGCAACAACAACAGCCGCAACAACATATTGTAGCGAATAGTTTTACGGAAACCTTTAAAAATGTCAATGGACCCCACTATACCAGCGTTATAGTTGAGCCCCAACATTATATAAACAATGATTATGTGCATTAACCTTTAAAGTTTTTGATCATTTCAAAAACTTCTAAAGAAACTTCTTCTTCAGCCACCGCTACAAAAAATCTACAAACAATAAGTTTTTCTATTAATTTCTATTGTTGCAATGCTATTTGATATAGAAATTTAATTAAAATAAATATGGCTGAGCCATTTTTATAAAAACAAATACATATATCTACTAAAAATATATAAAATCTATTTAACTTATTAATAATTTTATATTAAAATTTTGATTTTTTATTTATGATTTAATTTTAATTTATTATTTTTATATTATATCTATTTAAAAATTACAAACATTTTATTTATTCTTTAAATTATATATTACATTTTTTAAATATCTTATTTACTAACAACCACTTTTTATTTAAATTGTTATCTTCTGTAATTGTAAGTTATTTAATCTTATATTAGTTTAAACAATTTATTATTTTAAAAAATATATAATTAATATTTTTTTGTTTAGTTCTAATTATACATATATTGTGGAAAATCTCATTTGTAAATATTTAAGAAAAAAGCATGTGTATGCCTAATCTCCATATATATATTATACATATAAATTGTAACTGTAAGTATATAAGTTATAAAAAAAAACAAAAATCTGTTTATTAGTAAAAATCTATATAATAATAAAAAACAAAGATATAAATATTTGTATTTATAATTATAAGTTTTTCTATAAATAATATATACATATATATTTAAATAAGAAAAAAAAACAACAAACAAATTAAACAATAAAGTGATAATTAACATGAAAATCTAGTTATTTTGCTAAATCCAAAGTTTTAATTAAACCCGTAATTGTTAAAATTAATCAACTTTTTGTAGAAACTGTTGTTAACTTCACACTTTCTAATTTATTTCGAATATTACAATAGTGATATGGCAACCTTTATTTAGGGTTCTACAAAACGATTTTCGTATAGGATTTATAATCTAGTTTTTATCGAATAAGTTCGAGTCGACTATTTTGCCCTAACAAAATCGACTATCTTGTTAGAATAAATGTAATCGACTTTGTAGATAAAAGTCGTAAAATATGAAAAAAGTCGGAAGTCAATGTTATATTGCAAAAGGTCGAAAAGTCGATTTTTTTAAACTGTAGAAGAAAATTTTCGAACTTTTTTTAAAATTATACGTATTATCATCAAGGAATTAACTAAAAGAATTAAAAGATTTTTACCTCAGGGAAGTAGAATGTCGTAAAAAAAATGAAAATTTAAAAGTAGATTTTTATGAAATGAACCAGTCAAAAAATTAACTTTTTAATTCATAATTTCTACTATATAATTTCATTTAGTTTCGCATTTTATTAAAAGTCGATTTTTCGACTTTTTCATTTAATTAAAAGTCGACTTTTAGACTTTTCGACTATAAGTATTTTATAAATAGGCGACTTTTTCCGACTTTTTTTCTACTCTTCGACTTTTTTCGGCTTTTCGACTTTTTTCAACTTTTTGACTATTTTCGACTTCTTTCGACTTTTTTTCGACTATTTTTTGACTTTTTTCGAGTTTTTCCGACCATTTTAGAGTTTTTGACTTTTTTTCCACTTTTTTAAAATGTTCGACTATTTTTGACTTGTTTCTACAATTTTCGAGTTTTCGACTTTTTCCGACTTTTCGACTTTTTCCGACTTTTCTCGACTTTTTGGAACAAAATAGTCGACTTCGACTTTGTTTCGATTATTCGAAAGTCGATTTATAGAACCCTAATTTCTACACAACAATATCTCTTTCTAAATTTCTTAATATTATTTACCATGTCGACTTGTCCAGTTTTTTACAAAATAGTCGACTTACTGACCCTTTTGTACAAACAAAAAGTTGATTGTTCAATTCTACGAAAGTCGATTTATAGAACGCAATTAAAGAAGGCATTATTTATTAAAAATAAGTCAATTATTTATATACAACACAATTTGCAAATAACTATTTAATAATGCTGCACACACACATCACTGTTTAATCACTTAACTACAACACTGTGTTTGTATAACTACTCGCAGAATGCAACACTGTTTTCGAACATTTGACATTTCGAAACAACGAGACTCGAACGAAAAAATGACACATTTTCGAAAATATACGGCCATCTTTCTTTTTTCGTAAATCCTCACACAAGTGACAAGGTAAAATAATAATTTTTATAAAATTTTACTAGAATTTCTTAAAAAAATGCTAAAAAAGTTGCGAAATTTAAAAAAACAAATTAAGTTTAAACTAGTGTAGTAACAAATTGCTAAAAGCAAATAAGCGTTTGAGGGAATTTCAAGAAAAATAGATATACACGTGTTTTGTTGGTGGCGCACCAAAAGTGACATTGCTATAGATAAGCAAAATACAAGTGGATAAATACTTCAATACTAATTTAATTTATTTTATGATAATTGTAGAGCACATCAACATGCAATTGTTTGTACGTGGTTTGGAATGTGTTGAAACCCTTGAGGTTCAACAAGATGCTAACATTGCTGCCGTTAAGGTATGTCTGGAGTGCAAATTTAATTTGCACTCAATATAACCTCACTTTTTGTGTTTTACATACATTCGAATTGTTGTTTATTAATTGTATTTGTTTATGTTGTTTTCTGTTTATAGGCTCAAATTGCCCAACTCCATGGTTATGATATTGAGGAATTCACTTTGAACTGTGAAGGCAATGCTTTGGCCAACGAAACCCCCATCTCTGCCTTGTCCTCCTCCGAATTGGATATCACCATCCCAATGTTGGGTGGTAAAGTGCACGGTTCTTTGGCTCGTGCCGGTAAAGTTAAGGGTCAAACCCCCAAGGTAGAGAAGCAAGAAAAGAAGAAGAAGAAGACCGGTCGTGCTAAGAGACGTATCCAATACAACCGTCGTTTCGTCAACATTGTACCCGGTTTCGGTCGTCGTCGTGGCCCCAACGCCAACTCTGCTTAAGCGTCAGATAATGTGTCTCACAGATAACTATTTTTAGTTTATATGCAAAACTAAAAATCATTTTAGCTTTTTTCCAAGTAAACAAATACATAAAAACAAACAAAAAACTAATAGATTCAAATAAGTTTTATTATTTATTACAATTCAATTGGAAAAGAAAGTTTTATTTATACCACTGCGATGTAAATGCCAAATATGCAGCCAATACTCAATTAAAATAACAAAGAAAGCCAATAGGAAACCTTTAAATGAAACATTAGTTGACTTATTTTCTTTTATTAGGTTTTTAGTTGAAAAACTTACCCAGTAGTAGCACTAGAAAACATCCCTGCATATCATCCAAATTAACTTTATGATTTGTTATTTGTCTAAGCACTCCTCGGCCGTTGCATTTATCCATTGAGGGTAAATTTGTTTGATGCCATCTTTCTATGAAACCCATTTGACTGAGTCTAGTTATTTGCTCATTTATCAAATTTAAATAAGGACTATTGCTGGGCACCATTAAAGCTATTTGTTCGTCTAGGAAATTCTCCTTGCCGAGAGCAAATTTACATTCTTTATCTTTTTCGAAATGATTTTGTATTATCAATTGCAAATTAATGCGCCAATCGATATTCACACGTTCACCATCTTTGACTGCCTCTATATTTTCCTCTTTCATGTTATTGTAAATGGTGGCCAGTTCCAAATATTTGTGAAATTCATTGCGGGTTGATGTCTAGAGGAAGATATTTTGTTAGTTTGTAGGGGAAATTAAAAATTAATTTGATTAAATTTGCCCCTGAACTAAAATTCTATAGGAATTATAATTATAAAAACGTAATGTCGGTTCAGTTAGAAACAATTATTAGAAATTTAAAAGTTCGTCGACTATTTGTAAAAATTTACATTTTATAAATTTTGAAAGCTAAATTTTGATTTCCGTAATGTAGCGATTTACGGATATGGATCTATCTGTATGGATATACATATACGAGACATATTCCTGGGATGCCTGGTAAAAATAAAAACACCTCTCCAACTGTTGGTTATCCTGTAGTCCTTTAAATAAAATCGCTCTAAAAGGATGTTTAGGGTAACTGGGAATACTATATTATCCCAAATGGCTCGAAAATCATTATTTAAAGGAAAATTGCCGATTACAATAACTTAAACAATTCTGTGGTAAAATGGCAAAAGTAAATAAGCTGTTTAAAAAGTTCTGTTTCGATCATAATAATTCAAAAATGGACCGAAAACCTCTTGAAGTAAAAGAAGTCATTCTGAAATTTGCCAAAAAATAAATCAAATTTTAAAGAATAATGGGGAATGTTTGATTTTAATGGAATTGTTCTAATACCCCTAATAAATTCCATTAGATAAATATGGGTACAAGGATCTATTGAAAACATTTATTCTATCATATTGTGATCAAAAGTATTCCTCAATAATGTAGATTTCAACAATACGGTCACTTCAAGAACTCATCGAATTTGTAGGTAGCAGAGATTTTGATGCAGAACTTAAAAACTTTTCAGTAGCCAAGACAATCCTAAAATTGGTTTTAAAGCCTATGGGGCAACTTAAAAAGCAAATGTCTAAACTTTTATACAGTAATGACAAGTAATTTAGGAGATTTATCAATTATAACGGTAATATAACTAAACATGATTAGGATAATAGCAATTATTAAAAAATATAATGTTGGATATTGGGGCTATTGATTTTTATTTATTCAAAATACCAACAGTATTGGCCAATTTTTTCTCTAAATCTTAAGTTTTCTCATATACACCTGTTTTTTTCAATCCTGGAAGAAATTAAGATTTAAATTTAAAAAAAAATTTTTCACTTCATAGATTTGTTTTAGTGAAAATCCTATTTTTTAATTTTAGAAATGTTTTCCCGATTGACAACATAATAATTTTCCATGTCAAAGTGTTCTAAATATATATTTTTAAATTTCATATCAAATTCAACGTTCTTTTTAAATTTCAAATTAGCAAACATTATCCAATTGGATAATGTTAAACTAAAACTGATTGGCAACCATTTGCAAATATGTCAACAGCTGTCAGTTTGTCGCGTACTTTTAGCCCGGTGTATCGTTTTCCGTAGTGTAAAGTGTTTTTTTGCAAATAAATAGTGTTTAAAGTTCAGAAACAACAATAAAAGTATAATAAAAATAAAATCGAAATGTTACTGTATCGAGGTAAAGTGTTAGTTTCTTCGTGCAAATGAAATTAAAAAAGAAAATCACTTTGCAAAATTTTGTCAGCGAAAATAAATGTAAGAGACGCTAGGTTGTTTTTTGGTGATGCCATATGTGAAAAAAATGTGCTAACACAAGACAAAGGTCAAGTATGGCAACTTTATAAATTGAAAACATAGGGCAACATTACTTTAGTAATTTAAGCAATTGGCCGTTAGAATTTTTGAATTTGAATTTAAATTTGAAAATTAAAATAAAGAAATTATAGAAAAAGTAATAAAAAAAGTTAATTTTAAAACTTTTAATAAAAATTGTATAAAAAGAAACAATAAAAAGGAAATAAACCAAAAATATAAATTAAAATAAAAAAGTGTTTTTTTTTTAATAAAAAAATATTTTTTATAGGAGAAAATGCTGTCAATATAAACTAGTGTCATAAAAATATATAAATTTAACTTTTAATACAAATACAAACAATTTTTTAAGCGATTTATGAAATATCTGTTTGAATTTGGTTTCAAAATAACGTTTATGTAATTTCCTATTAGTGGCTCGCCGGAAAAGGTTGTTGATCAAAGCATATGGCAGCCTCATAACTTAACATAACATGACAGCACAGAGTGGCATCATCTCTTTATGACATTTTAGTTTAGTCATCTTCTATTAGTGCGGTATTTCGTTAGTTGTGCATAGTGCATTGTTTTTATTAAATAAATTGTGTTTAAATGAAAGACACTAAATTAAAAATTAGCTAAATATAAAATTTAATTGTTACTTCATGTAATAAAAGTGTTAGTTAAAGAGTGCAATTGTTTTTAGCGGCTTAAAACTACTTTAAAAAATTTGTTGTAATGTAATGTTAAGAGACTCTCTGTTGTTTTCAGTGAAGCCATATTGTTATAAAAGGTTTCTATTTTTTGACATAAAGAGATATTGGGAATTTAATTAGAAAATTCATAAGGTAACTTAATAAAGTTGTAATTTGTAATTTTTTGCCGTTATAAAATGAAAATAGACTAGTCTATAAACTAGACTATAGACTAGACTATAGACTAGACTATAGACTAGACTATAGACTAGACTATAGACTAGACTATAGACTAGACTATAGACTAACTAGACTAGACTATAGACTAAACTATAGACTAGACTACAGACTAAACTATAGACTAGACTATAGACTAGACTATAGACTAGACTATAGACTAGACTATAGACTAGACTATAGACTTGAATATAGACAAGACTATAGACTAGACTATAGACTAGACTATAGACTAGACTATAGACTAGACTATAGACTAGACTATAGACTAGACTATAGACTAGACTATAGACTAGACTATAGACTAGACTATAGACTAGACTATAGACTAGAATATAGACAAGACTATAGACTAGACTATAGACTAGACTATAGACTAGACTATAGACTAGACTATAGACTAGACTATAGACTAGACTATAGACTAGACTATAGACTAGACTGTAGACTAGACTATAGACTAGACTATAGACTAGACTATAGACTAGACTATAGACTAGACTATAGACTAGACTATAGACTAGACTATAGACTAGACTATAGACTAGACTATAGACTAGACTATAGACTAGACTATAGACAAGACTATAGACTAGACTATAGACTAGACTATAGACTAGACTATAGACTAGACTATAGACTAGACTATAGACTAGACTATAGACTAGACTATAGACTAGACTATAGACTAGACTATAGACTAGACTATAAACTAGACTATAGACTAGACTATAGAATAGGCTATAGACTAGACTATAGACTAGGCTATAGACTAGACTATAGACTAGACTATAAACTAGACTATAGACTAGACTATAGACTAGGCTATAGACTAGACTATGGACTAGGCTATAAACTAGACTATAAACTAGACTATAGACTAGACTATAGACTAGACTATAGACTAGACTATAGACTAGACTATAGACTAGACTATAGACTAGACTATAGACTAGACTAGACTAGACTAGACTATAGACTAGACTATAGACTAGACTAGACTATAGACTAGACTATAGACTGGACTATAGACTAGACTATAGACTAGACTATAGACTAGACTATAGACTATAGACTAGACTATAGACTAGACTATAGACTAGACTATAGACTAGACTATAGACTAGACTATAGACTAGACTATAGACTAGACTATAGACTAGACTATAGACTAGACTATAGACTAGACTATAGACTAGACTATAGACTAGACTATAGACTAGACTATAGACTAGACTATAGACTAGACTATAGACTAGACTATAGACTAGACTATAGACTAGACTATAGACTAGACT
This sequence comes from Lucilia sericata, assembly GCF_015586225.1. Taxonomy (NCBI): domain Eukaryota; kingdom Metazoa; phylum Arthropoda; class Insecta; order Diptera; family Calliphoridae; genus Lucilia; species Lucilia sericata. Next base: position 400,808 of record NW_023994299.1, read on the forward strand.
ATAGACTAGACTATAGACTAGACTATAGACTAGACTATAGACTAGACTATAGACTAGACTATAGACTAGACTATAGACTAGACTATAGACTAGACTATAGACTAGACTATAGACTAGACTATAGACTAGACTATAGACTAGACTATAGACTAGACTATAGACTAGACTATAGACTAGACTATAGACTAGACTATAGACTAGACTATAGACTAGACTATAGACTAGACTATAGACTAGACTATAGACTAGACTATAGACTAGACTATAGACTAGACTATAGACTAGAATATAGACTAGACTATAGACTAGACTATAGACTAGTCTAACAACAAGTTTATAAATATAAATTTTTATCAATATTAATTTAATAGTTTAACCAGTTTTCTTTTTTAAAAACATTTGCCAACCCCTATTGTTAAAAAAAACATAGCTGTGTTTAGTTAGCTTAGTAGGTTTTTGTCCTGACTATCTCTTTTCCTGGTTTAGTTACACTTTCTTAGCACATTATATTGTTAGCGGAGTCACTAATTGTTTTTATCAAATAAATGTTGGCAATACAATAAATATAAAATTTAGAATTTAGAGAACTACAATGTTATATTGGAAATATGTATGTAAAAGTGATATTTTGAATACAATTTGTGCGATTTGCATAAATACTAGGAATTAAAAAAATTAAAAATTAACTCACCATTGCATATTTTTCGAAAAATGTGCCATTACGTAAACCCAATTGCTCATACTCGCCGTGTTTAAAGAGTTGAAAAAAATAATCTAAACCCGGTTGAAATTTCGGAAACGTTAAAAATGCTACTAGATTACCGCAATATGTTGTAACCAGAACTATAACGACAATCCACCAAAAGCCAATAACTAAACGACCACTATCAGCTTGAGGTAAGTACATGCCACCTTCAATTAATATAAATAATATTTTAATATGTAAATCAAAACTTTAAAATGATATCCATTACCCTGTTGCAATAAAGCCCCATAAATATACCAAAAACAATTTTTAATGGTACAAAAACCCTTAACCTTTAAATGTTGCGTCGGTACTAAACGATTTATGACATAAAGTACTGGTGATGTTATTAAAATTACACCAATTAATGAAGCCCAAGTCTAAAAAGTATTTGAAAAAGAAAGGGGTTTTTTTATAAGGATCTATTACTTTATATATCATTTTGTTTTTAAGACATTTATCTGCTTAAAGTATATATTACCTCTAATGTAAATGGTGCCGTAAATAAATATATGCGACTAACTTCATCTGGTTTTCGAGATAAAAATGAATATTTCTGAATACTTATAGGTATTGTATAATTGAAATGTTTTTTATCTGGTTCATCTACTGTTGCAGCTACAGCAGCCATGAAAAACTGTAAAAATGAAATGATTCAAATTTGAAAATATTATAATATTGGGTAATGATCATTCAGTAACCCACAATAGCTTTCAGATACAGATAGAAATATGTATTGATTATATCACTTTTTATATATCACAAAAACTTACTTTATTCGATTGAAGCAATTCAACCACTTGATAGGGTATAATGTATGTAAGTGTTCCCAATAAGTCCTACAAATTAAAATATATATAAACCATTTATTAGACCAAAACCCAAATAAAACCTACTGTTTCATTTTGTCCCATTTGTTCATCGTTTGTGATAGCATGAGCATCATGAAGTTTATAGCTAAAGTTTAACATGCGCGATAATTCCTTGACAATTTCCATAACAATTCCCGAATGTTCGATTATATTGCCTCTACTATCTTTTTTCAATATTTGCCAGGGAGGATTCTGGAATTAATAAATGCTCTAGAAATAAATATATATATTCAACTTTATCTCATTTTTGCTTACATGTACTGTTAAAATATCCAAAGTTATATTACGAAAATGATGTATGGCATGAGGAAAAGCCAAATCTTGTGTAACAAACCCCAATAAGGGTGACCAATAACCCACATTTGTAAATTCAAAATTTCTATTGGGACTATTGGAAGAAACTAAGAATTTTGTGATCAAAGATAAATTTGTTAAAAAACTACATAGTTTATAAAATGTTTGGGAGAGAAATTCTCGTTATTTCTATGTATTACTTCATGATTTAAATTATATTACCTCTTAGAGTTCTTTTGTGTTCTTGAGATTTACCCCAGTTTATGGCAGTATCAATGCGCCACTTAGAACAACTTTCACATCTACTATGATCTTTTAAATATTCCTGAAAAGAGAATTTCATTAGAGCCTTGATTCAAACTGACTATAACATGTTAATAAACGATTGTTAAGTTTGATTGTATTCATCAGCATTAGACTAGGTATTTATCACTATTAGAATATTTAAATTCTCAAATCACCTTCATTATCCTCAATATCTCATTTTGTTTTTCACTTTTCGAATATCTCAAGGCCTCCCATTCTTCATCAGATATTTCACCATATATAGACTGTTCTTCAGTGATAAGTTTAGATATCGATGAAACAAAAGCTCTACTTACATCCTCAATCGTACAATTAAGGGAAATCTAAAAATAAATTTGAAAAATTATTCCATTTTCTCAAGTATAAATCTTTTTAAATTTTACCACACAATCCGATGTAGTCTCATTCAAAACAAATGCTATATTCGTTCCTTCCTGTAAATTTTGTGTCACCGCTAATGCATCAAAATCTCGCCGATGTTCTTCTAGAACGAAAAACAACCATTGATTTTTCGCATGAAACATATTCATATTTTCTGCCACTTCTATAATATCTTCGTAAAACTTGGAAAATATTATAAAATTATGTGAATCTTGAGAGTTTGTCTGAAATGGTTGCAAAGCCTCACGAATAGCTTGTCGTTTCTTTTGTGATCTCAACTGATCATTAATACCATAGAGATAAAGTGCAATTGGTACAATATTATTTGTGCCTTCGTGCACCACCGATTCTACTAATTTAGTATTTTGATTTACTATCGTTTCATCCATCATTACGATAGCAGTTTTCCATTTAAGTAATTTTTGAACTTTAGCATCTAACATCATTTGTGGAAATTCTTTCGAAATGCCAACGGAGGGTATCTGCAAAGGTAGTTAATTAAGTGTACAGACGAAATTTTACCAAATATTTTACATTACCATTATAGCTTCATTTAGCGGTAGCCGAGGACAATCTGAATCAGTTATTGATATTAGTAATACCGATGAGGAACGCGTAGTTTCAAAGAATTTCCAAGTAGTTTCACAATCCATTACAGTCATGGCGGCTAGAAATTCTGAAAAATAAATCAGTTCATTTTATCACACAAGCTGTCATAAGCCATAAAAATATCACTTCTTATAGTTTACAACATTCTTGACGCTATATCGCTTGTTTTAAAAGTGAATAAGGGTGGTCCAAATAAATAAAAGTTTCTTTTAAGTGAATATATAAATTAACTAAACTTTGGTATTTCATTCATTCGCTGCTGGCTTATATATATTTAGGATAGTCCCACTATTTAAATTACCACTTACGGTTACTGCTAGGCACTCGACTAATCATATGAATAGGAGGAAGTGCATCACTCCATAGAATACAAAAAGACAATAAGAAATGAGTCAATACAATGAAAATTTTCTTTTAATTTGTTTAAAGAGGCTACTATCTAGATTACTTGGGTACAATAAAGTGACGGCTGTCTCCGCTCTCGCTTGCTGAAATGACGACTGTCTTCACTCTCGTTTTCAAAGAGTTCCTGTCAGTCCAATTTTATAAGAATTTGTAAATGATCTCTAATTCCATCTTACGTCTGTTTTCCTTAAGGGTGTGCTTCGTTTGTGTCATAGAATCGGCTCTTAAACGCTGTCTGAAAGGTCTTAGCTTTTGGACGGTGAATTGACTCAGCCAAGACGGAAGATAACACTATTGTTCGTGCTCTACGCGACTACTCAGATGAATATGATGAAGTGCATCACTCCATAGAATACAAAGGGATAATCAGACGACCGTCTCCGCTTACAGAAATAACAACTGTATTCACCCTCGTTTTCAAGGAGTTCATTCGAGACAAATAACGAATTAGAGTCAATCAGGTGATTAGACGTTTGAAGTGGAAATTACTGCAATTTTCAAATGATTTGAATCTTTGTTGAACTGCTAGGATATAGTAGCTATTCCTGTCAGTCCAATTTTATAATAATTTGTAAATGATCTCTAATTCCATCTCACGTCTGTATCGGACGATATTTGCCTTAAGGGTGTGCTTTGTTTCTGTCATAGAATCGGTCCTTAAACGCTGTCTGAAAGGTCTCAGCTTCTGGACGGTGAATTGACAAAGCCAAGCCGGATGATAACACTATTGTTCGTGCTATGTCTGCTAAAGGGTCTCTGCAGAGACATTCACGATTGTACCCGACGTACGACGATGGAGTAGATATTAACTAATCAGGACCGCTTCATATGTTGGGCATGAGAATAAAGGTCGCTAAATAAACACATCTTTCAGGTGTCGAAAGCAGCATTCAAGTGTCAGAACTTCTTAAAATTTTCACTACTTATATCGGACCGAAAATGCGATATAACTTTCATGTTTTGGCCGATGCATTGGCGTGTTTCAAGCGTATTTAATATTTCTATTGAATCTCTTTAGCATTAACGCAATGTGGGGTGTTTTCCATAGTTCTATCGATATAACAATGGAAGGCGAGTTTCTCCGAAATTACATAAGTTGTCTCCAATACTCGAAAATTTATAAGTAACACAAGTATTTCATTAAGAATACACCCAATTATGATCGATTGACGAGTAGAAAGCACAATGTATTAAATGGAATATTTGTTATTTTTGTTACTTGTGAGAAAAGGAGATTAAAATCGAATGTTCTTACTTTATTCTCACTCACATAATCAATCACTAGTTCTAACACAACACACCACATACGTGGGGGTTTCTCCTGAATAGCACTTCATATCGACGACATGAAAACTGCGTCAAACCATTACGTTTTTCTGGCATATTAACAAAACCAACTAAAATGTCCGAAAATATGTTTTTTGTGGAAGTGCAACCAACTTCACAGATTTTCAAAAATGTTGTACCTATTAAAAGACACTTTATGACATAAAAATATACTTGTAATTGGACCACACTTTATATTTATGTATGATAATCGACCGATAATTATTCAAGCTTTTAAATTAGGTTCAATTGTTTTATTCTCATAAGATTTTGAGAATTCATTCTCACTATTTCTTCCAATATTTCCCCAACTTACCCTTCTTTAAACGTATACCACTCCAAGTAAAATATTTAACATTTAAACCACCATTTTTTAAATTTTCACGTATCGTATCACTTAGAATCTTTTGAAAATGTGCCATAATATTCTCATTATGCTGACGCATATATTCTTGATCGACCACAACTGCCAACGATGCATTCGAACTCAAAAACGATGAATAATCATTATATTGAGCGAAACATATTTGTAAAATATGAAAAATTTCTAAAACTATTAAGAGTTTCATTGTTTACCGCTTAAATGTTAAAACTTAACTGAAAAAATTAAACACCCATGAGTGTTCTATAGTCCTTTAGAAACTTGAAACAAAACAATAAAAGGAAAAACAATTTAATTTTGCGTGTGAGTTCAAGGAAGATTATAATGAAAAATTTAATGAAAAATTGTTATAGAATCAATGACCGAACACAGGTGAAATTGAAAGTGAGAATAATACTGGGGTAAAATCAAAATATCCTAAATAGTTTTGTCTATTATTCTTTTTTTGCTGTTGTTGCCAGTAGTTAGTCTAGTAGTTTTGTAGGTTTGATTGACATATTGCGGTTAGAGAACGTCTGAAAACGTTAACATTGAAAAGTTAATAGAACACAGGTGTTTATTGTTTGTGTTGTTTTGGCCTATATTTGGTGGTCGATTCCGTTTGATTGATGCAACTCTAGACAAACATAGATATTGGATTTATTTTCTATTATTTATATAAAAAAGTAAGTGTCTATATTTAAGAATTTTTTTGCATCTATATTTTTATTATTTTATTTAAAGTTATGAGATATTTTGTATGAAATCTTAGTTTCTTAAGTGTAGTTGAAGTGTGCATTAGATTCGTATATGGTTTTTTGGCACTATTTCAATTCTTCATTACTTTTATAGTTGTTGTAAAAATAATTATACTTTCGGTTGTCACTTTGCTTTTTTAATTGAGTTAAATATTGCTAAATTTATTGGAAAATTTAAAGTAAATCACGTGTGATTTTTTAATTGCATGAATAAAATGTGTGATTTATTATAAACAGAAATTTCAACAAATTGAAATAACAAAGAAGTAGGGGCAAGGTCTGTACTATAAGTTAAGTGAAGCAAAACCTCCTAAACACCTTAGTTTTTAATTGGCTTGCAACATGTGTCTGAGCGTTGTTATATTATAAATACGGTTTCATCTCTAGTCGCATATTCGGCATATTTTTCGGCTTTAAACGAAGAAAAATGTGTTCGATAAGGTACCCTCTGGCCTGATTGCATCGGCTCCAAATATAGAGCAATACATTGGTCCCATGTTTTTGGGCTTTGTCGTTAGCCGGGCTTCACTTATGATATCTTGAGTTTCGCATAATGGTGGCCCCTGGGGCATGTTTCCTTGATGAGGACCCAATCTTGGTGTATTGCAGACAGAGCTACTGGTGCTACCAGTACCTCTAATCTGCCGGGGCTATAAACTGGTGATTTCAAATAACTCCTCGGACTTTCCTTGGAATGATTTGACATGGGGTCGAACCAGAGAACCAAATAATCTGGTACTACGGGTAGCCAGTTGCCCGCATGACTTGTCCTGGCTGGTCAGTTGGTTCCTTCGGAATCCACGTAGTGGCTGTGATTTAAACCCAAATTCGTGGAAAGAGGAAATGGCGGTTAAAAGACTGATGCATAGTGAAATCTATATTTCGGGATAATTTCGGTGCTGTTGCCGAATGACACAGAGGAGTGACTGTGGAACTAAGCATTGGAATTGAGTTGGTGTTAAATATGTGTATATGATGCAGGATCAATGTAGGGGTATGCGTATCTCATCCGGCCGTATATCTAGAGTGAGTCTGTCGTATGTTGTTCTCTTGTGCAGGTTTGAATGGTGAAAGATGAAAGATATCTTATGCAAGTGATACCATTGAATTTTTCTTCCTTGTCTAGGTATGTTCAGAGCAAACTCTGTTCATACCAGATTTACCACAGTGTGTCCTCTGTGAGTAAGAACAAAATCTCGGTTTATTTGATGGATTCGTACTTCGGTCTACCGGTTACGTCTCTATTTGCTGTTGCCGACTCAACAGAGGCCACCCCATCTACGTGGTTGTAAACGGAAGTAATATTTTTGCATCTCGGAAGTTAGGCAAAGTGGCAGCAATGGTCAGAGATTAGATAGTTCAAGTACTTGAGCAAAGTGCTCGTATACTGGACCGAAAATTCCAACCAAAATTCCAACCAAAATTCCAACCAAAAATTCCAAAATTGCCACCTGCGTATAAGAAGCACAATGAGGCGATGGTGAGTCGTCACAGAAGCGCACCCAGTGGTTGAAAATGATCACCCTGAAATAGGCCAACACGGCAGGTGTTCACGTAAAGCACTTTGACATTAATAAGTCCTAATCTATTATTCTTCCCTAGTAATGATTCGATACAAAAAAGAAGTAACATTTACTATATAAGAGTTGAAAATATGCTTAAGAAATACTTTAGATAGATCTTCGAGATTTCCATTTATTACTTACGAATGACTTCATTAGAAGTTATAATTATATTGAATTAAATTTGGACATTTGAAATCGGTTGTTATATTTGAAGATTAATGCTGGGACCGATATCTAGATAATCTTGGATTCTTTATAAAAACAATCATATTTTTTTTGTTTAATTGTTTTTTAATATTTAAATAATTTTTCTTGTTCCATTGGTTAACTCTGTTGGTTTTACAGTAAATTTTAATGTACCGAAATTTAAACTAATTTTTATTTCATTTCATTTTTAATGGTTTTATATGCTAATTATTATAATTTCATATTTTATAAAACTATGTACTTAAATGCTTATAATAGTTTTGAAAATGCAAAAAAATCAAAAGAATTAACTAAAATAATAAATCAAAACTACAATCACTTTTATTTTTGTCATTTCTTAAATACAATATTATTTATCTAATGAACTACATACATCGTAAATTATGTTACAATTCCCATTTAGTTAATATAAATAGATGTATATAAATGCAAATATTAATGAGTGTTATATTTAAATCGATTTGCTGTCCTTGCAATATATGTATGTATGTGTTCCTATATATTAGGACCAAAGTTCCACTATAAATGTTAGAAAATCCATTGAGTTATATGAGTATTTTATTGATGATTTTGAAAATATTTATCTGTTTTATAATTGTTATGTATTTATGTTATATTTTTTGAGTTTTTAAGATGAGAAAAAAATTTTGATATTGTTTCATTGTTTGTTTATTAAATGATTTTTGTTATTGATTTCATTTGATTTCCTTTCGTTTGTTGCATGAATTGTAATCACTTTTTAAACCCATTCATCTTGGGTTTATGACTTTTCTCATTCATGTAAAATGGCACTTAAACGTTCTTCAACAGCAACTTTTCGTGATTTCCATACAAACTCACAAACTGCAACTACACAAGCCACACCCATACCGCCCATTAGTACTACAAATACTCCACCAACATTTGCCAAACCTAGTTCATTGGCCGCCGAAGAGGATTTCGATGTTTCAACACGACATTTGCCACCGCCTCGTTTCTCTTTCCACCATTTTGTTTTTAGAATATGCAACTTGCCTTCCTCTTGTAGTTTAAGGATGACACTATTGATGGCAGTGCGATAGGGAGAATCTGAAAAGTTATAGTTTAAATTAAAGATTTCTTAAATAATTATAATTTCTAATGTCTTACTCGGTGGTGTTGCAATGCCATAGGATTTAGTATCTAACATACCACCCACTTGGGTTAAGTCACAATTTCTCTCGGTGACATATTCGATAGATGTGGATTCCATTAAAAATGCATAGTTACCTGTAGGGAAATTTTGTAATAATTATAGTGGCAGAAAATTGGAATATTTAAAGGAATATAAATTATGATTAACATTAGCGATTTCAATACAATTTTCAGAGTTGGATTATATTGGTCGTATAATTTCAATAAATTTTGGGCGTTTATTGTGAAGCATTGGTTTAGTATAAAATTTTCCCTATATTTCTGGAAACATATGGATTCCGAGCAAAAAAACTGCTAATTTGTGAAGGCAAAAAGCGAATTTATGTCAAAGTTTTTTGACATGATCGGAGCAAAAGTCAGGATTTCAAGGCGTTGGGTCTAAGCTTCTCAACCAGTATTTTCTAAATAGTTTTAAATTGGTTTTGCAACATGTTGCGATCGGCGAAAAGATAGAACAGAACGGTGCACAGTGGTATAGGAAAAAAAAAGAGGGAAATAATGAATAGTCCGCTTTAGTTTTGTTTCGGCTTGTTGGCTGGACATCAAATTTGATTTTTCGCCTCTCAGGTTGTCCATTAAAAATTACGTTTTTATGGCTTTTAAGGCGCAAAAATATGCCATCGGCATTTTTAACTTTTACACTCAATATATTAAAAACTGTGATCTTGTCTCACCTTTTCCTTTGGCAACTCTTTCTACACCTTCACCATTGCTTGCTGTAAAAACTGAAGGTCTAGCTGATTCCATAAACGACCACATTCTTTGATAGGTGGATATTTTCGAATCCTATAAATTAAACGTAATTAAATAATAATGTTCTAAAAACTACTAGCAAATACACTCATACCCTAAAGAAAGCGGCGGTACTGCCACCCTTTAAAGCTCCATATTTAATTCTGGTTTGTTTGGCTAAATCTTCAGCACTTTCGATGGGTGAATCCATGCGTTCCACAGTTAGGAAAGCAGCCAAATTGGCAGTGTATGATGAAATCATGATTAAAGTGAAAAACCACCACATACCAGCAACCATACGGGTGGACAAGGCTCTATAAAAAGTAAGGAAAATTTTTACTACTTTAAAAGATCTGCACAGATTTGTTAAAGAACTTACCTTGGCAAGAAATCACAGCCTTGCTGCATAAGAGAACCGATAGCAAACCACATGCAGTTAAGTAGGGTAAATTGATTTTCTACTTTTTCACCATGAGCATCGGTGTAAGGCCATTCATAAGGTGTAAATCTGGAAGGTTTAAATCATATTTCAGGTTATATTTTAACATAAACTTCTTTCAATATTAATTTCAATGATTTCAATTGCTAGACATCGTTTCTTCATCTAACATACTTGGCCAATATAAATAGAAGCACCGAAACTCCCAAATAAGCCGTTGCCATATAAATCCATACATCCAGCGAAAGGGGAGATAAAAATGAAAATAGATTCGGTGGTTGTTTCACCGGTTTGCGGTACAATATAGAGACACCCAAATTCATAAAGGGTGTTGTAAAGTCCACAGCCTGCTCCCGTTCAAATGTTATTGTCAAATCGGCTATAGCCAAATCAGCACGCTGTTCTAAAAGTTCGCGAATCATGCCATTCCATTCACTAAAATTCAACAAAAATTTGAATTTAAAATAACAATTTCCATTACAATATATACCCTGTCTGTTTGTTATAGCTGCCATAACTGCCATCGGGAACCAATTGAATTTTATAGCTAAAACCTAAAGCTTTAGAGATTTCATGTATTAGATCTACAGCATAACCCTCGAACTGATCATTGCCACTCAGTGAGACAGCAGATTCTTTGCGCATGCAATAGGGATTACTCTGGAAATATAACATTTGATTTAAACAAACTCTTTGCTTTTGTATTTGTGCTCAACCTAGTTACCAGAATTGTTGTTACAATTAAAGTTTTATTTTTCAAATTCGCTTCGATTTCTTGTTGCTTCTGACTAAAGGTCCTAGTGAAATTAATACCCTCCGGCATAGTTGAATTCCAAGTACCAATTTTACGCACACCACTCGGACTTAATTCTACTATATCCAATATAAAATCACTACGAAAACCTTGATGATCAAATTTAATAACATTCGTTAATCCTTTCATTTCGACAATTTTCATGTAATTAATCAAACTAAAACCATGTTGCCAAGTATTCTGGCCATCACAACTCAAGGGATGAATATCAATTTGTTGCGACGTATCCAAATCATGTAAAGCTTTGGCAAACAAATGTACTGCATCATACATTAAGGCAGTTTCAGTTTTAATGGTAGACAAATTGGCTGAACGTAAAACTCCCTTCTCTTCTATGCTCCATTGGCGGACAACTTCATTGACGACTTTTTCATTAACCAGACGAAAGCCAGTAATATTAGTGCCACCATAACGAAATTCATCTAAATTGATGGTGTGCAAATCGAGTGAGGTGATTAAATAACTGTGATAATCACTCATCATGCCAACTTGTTGAGCCTGTTTAAGAACTTCGTAGACCTTATCGTTGGAACAATCCAAAACAATGTTGCCTTCAGCAGAGTTTTTGATTTGTTTTAGAAGTGGCCTGAAAGTTAAAGTTAAACGTACCTTAACAACTGTTTTTTTTAACAGATTAGTTTAATAATAAACGTTTACCTATAATCTCCACTATCACTTAGTTGTCGTACGGTTATGGGATAGGGTGTTTGTCCATGATCCTTTAGCAACTCTTGTAAACGTACTATGCCATCGTTGCTCTCATATATAATGGTAAATGATTTCCAGCCCCAAGAACGTACTATATCAACATAAGCCTATAACATTATTAAATGTTATTATTTAGGTTATTTAATTATTTGATATTTTTATAAACTTGCCATAGCTAAAGTATTCGGATGAGGATATAAGTTAACCAAACAACTTTCTCTTCTTAAACGATAATCCCAACGATTTTCCAAATGAGGAATCTATAAATAACAAATTTATTAAGTTTTTCTTTTGAATTAAAACAAAATTTTTAAATCTTCCTTTACCTCCATATTATCACATATACTTTGTACATGACTGGCGGTGTGGGTAGATTGAGGTCCAAATATTGCAGCTACTCCTACATTCAAGAGACCGCATACTAAAAATAGAAATAAATTAAATTATTAAAAGTTTGCAATTTAGTTTTCTTTTTTCTTATTAAAGTACAATAATAATACTCTTAGTATAATCATTGTAATACAAGCCACTCCTTGTATAATAATTCTCTGGCATTTTCTGGATTAATTGGTTTTTAAGTATCAACTTGTAATTCATATTAGAGTCTTGTCTCTAATATTTTGCAAGTACTCATGTACGTTGGTATTTTCTTCCGCTTTGTCAACCTCTATCCATCTACCTTCCAACACACACACACACACACATGTGCCGGCTTTTGAACATTGGCTGAGTATCCTCAAATGCAATTCATGTTATGAGTATAACACCGGTTATCCTTAATAACAATTTTTTTGTGTCATAATAATGTCGTATTAATGTGAAATAAGACATGCCAAATTCTATATGATGACAAGAGTTTTATGCAATATAAAGGGTTTTCCAATATGAGTGGGTAAATGTTGAATGTCCCCTGTAGTCATATTGTTTAAAACAAAAATAAATTAAAAGTTTGTTTTCTAAATAAGTGTTCATAAGGTCCAACGTTGTAATAAAATGGTTGCATATGATAAGACGCCAACGCATAGCAGGTCTCGATTATGATTCGGAGTCATCATTGCTATGTCCGTCTGTCTCTTGAAAACATGATATGACTGAAATATTCCGCAAATATTCTCTATTAATGCAGTTTTTTTTTTTTGAAAAATCTTTCCACATTTGGCCAAAGCCCGGTCTTAAGTCTTGAAAGCTTTTTTTTTTTGAACCAAAATCTCTCTACCAAATTAGATAAAGATCGGCTTATAACCTCTATTACAGAATATCATTTTATTTTCAGTATTAGAAAATATTCTCTATATAAAATTCTGAAGAGTTTGATCCATAATTGACCAATGTTCCCATAAAAATCCCTCTTCCGGAAATAATCCCGACACTCATATTAATATCGATATATGGCATTATTCTGATGGTTAAGATTCGGCTGAGTTAATAAAAATTTGAGCTTCTAAGTTCGTGGGTCCCTGCTAAGCCTCGAAGAATATGTAAAAAAATATCGCTTTTATTCTACTTCAACATCTACCTGTTCTTATTGGAAAACCACTTTTCTACTTAAATCCCCCAAACTATATATTTGTTTGTCAACTCTTTGCTCTATTGTTGAATGCATATTTATAAAGCTGCTACAACATTCCATTGTCACTATATGGTTATAGCAATTCTTGTTAAGCATTTGTTAGTTATTTGTCTGGATGTCTGTCAGGTTGGACGTTTGCTTTCTTGGTTTTATTATATGCTGGTATTTAAGTAGCAGTATCTTCGTGTTATATCAAATGAGCACAATTTCATTTATGACAACAGCAGCTCACTTCCAATGCAACAGAATTATGTGGCATGCAACATTTTGTAGCAGCATACTAGATGATTGGTTTGCCTCTAGGAAAACGTTCACGTACACTCACAGGTATTTAGGTATGATTATATATAAGCGTACCAAAAAAAATTGTATCTTGCATTTGATTATACTTGAAATAGTATGTATTATAACATGTAGTCTTTTTATGTAATTTATTTAAATTTTAAGAGAAATAGTTAAACAATAGAGTCTAAAATGTAACGTTATAGAGGCTTAAGGATTTAACTATTTTTAGAAAGTACTACATACATGACAAGAAGATTAATATTTTGTAACATTTCTTTTGTTTAAGCTTAAAAATGGTAAAACAAATGTTTTTATGGATATTCTGTGCTTAAAATGTTTACATTATAAAATTTTGTAGTATTCTTTTGTAAAGGATATAAGATGTATACATATTTTACATTCAGGATCTTTAAGTATAAAACTTAAAGTTTCGGATTGTTGTCATATATTTAATTTTTGTTTAGTTAGACATTGGGATAACTATAAGAAATTTTATAGCTTCCAAAATTTTTAGGTGGATAAGTTAGGTTTTCTACATCGTTTTTAATTAGCGAGTACACTTGACCCATTGTGAAGTTTCATTTTCTAATTTAGGTGATTATATACGTATAAAAAGCGGTAACCATAAAAATCAACATACATATTTAAAACCGTTAATGATTAATCCATTAGTGACATACAAACATATATTAAAGAAAGTTTTTAGAGCTTGTAAAACGGTTCAGTCACAGAAATGAAACCCAGCTTTTGTTATATTTTCAATCATATAGTAAAAGTTAAGTTCTATAAGTGACCCCATTCAATCATATCAGTTTTCCCATTCTGCTTAGAATTAGCCGCTTGTATGTACAAAATCCACATTTATCAATCTTTGGGAATTTTGTAAAATAAACAAATACTTTCTGTAAACCGTTGACATAGCTTATCTCTGATTCTGATCTTTTTACATCATACACTACACACTATAGTGGGGAGGGTATTTATACCCTACACCACTTTAGTGGGGAGGGTATATTGGGTTTGTGCTGATGTTTGTAACGCACAATAATATTGGTCCTATACCCACCTTAAAGTATACCAATCGGCTCAGAATCATTTTCTGGGTCGATTTAGCTATGTCCGTCCGTCTGTCCGTCCGTCTGTCCGTCCGTCCGTCCGTCCATGTAAACCTTGTAATCAAACTACAGGTCGTAATTTTGAAGATAATTCAATGAAATTTGGTACATGATCTTCTATTGTGCCAGGGACGAAGCCTATTGAAAATGGTTAAGATCGGTCCATTATTTCACCTAGCCCCCATACAACTGATCCCCCCAATAGGGCTTGTAATCCTTGTAATCAAACTACAGGTCACAATTTTGGAGATAATTCAATGAAACTTGGCACATGATCTTTTATGGTATCGTAGACAAAGCCTATTGAAAATGGTTAACATCGGAACAACAACAACTGAACCCCTCGAATAGGGCGTTTAAAACTTGTAATCAAACTACAGGTCGCAATTTTGGAGATAATTCAATGAAATTTGGCACATGATCTTTTATGGTACCGTAGATGAAGCCTGTTGAAAATGGTTTACATCGGTCCATTATTTCACCTAGCCCCCATACAACTGAACCCCTCGAATAGGGCTTTTAAAACTTGTAATCAAACTACAGGTACAAAGCCGCCGAATAGGGCTTTTAAGTTCATAATTATGTTTAATATACTCATATCTCAACAAAAAGCTGCAATAACCAAGTTGTATACAAGACTTGATGACCCCCACGAATTCCATAAAAATAGGTTCTCATATGACCCTAGCCCCTATGAAAAGCCCCCATCAAAATTTCACTTAAATGTCCACAATTTTATTCAACAATAAACGGCTTAAGTATGTATATCTAAGGCAAGGTACAATTCAACTTAAATGCTTTATTATGGCAACTAAATCTCATTATATTTTTGTCAAAGGTGTAGGGTATTATATGGTCGGCCTCGCCCGACTATAATTTCTTACTTGTTTTAGTTTGTGCTGATGTTTGTAACACCAAAAAATATTGGGCCTACACCCACCAATCGGCTCAGAATCACTTTCTGAATTGATTTAGCTATGTCCGTCCGTCTGTCAGTCTATCTGTGTGTCCATGTAAAGCTTGTTCGCACAAGATACAGGTCGTAATTTTCAAGATAATTTGATGAAATTTGGCACATACTCTTCAAAGATGAAACCCATTGAAAATCGGTTAACATCGGTTCATAATTTCGCCTAGCCCCCATACAACCGTACCTCCCGAATATGGGTTTTGAAATCATAATTATGTTAAATGTTCTAGTATGTCAACAAAACTTAGTTTTATAAAAGTCTAAATGACACTGCCGATTCGTAATGATCATTTATTTGATACTAGCCCCCATATAAACTCCCCTTCAGAAAATGACTTGAATGTCAACACGATGAAATCTGCATAAATAACTTTAATTTAGAAATTCTTCTGCGAAAATAAAAATATTTCGGAATTAAGGTAAAAAACAAATTGATTGCTCTATTTGGTGTAGGGTATCATATGGTCGGCAATGCCCGACTATACATTCATACTTGTTAACAATATACACAATTTTTTTTGTGTTTTCCTCCTATCTGTTTTTATACTCGAAATAAACTATAGGAATATCAGATTTGGATTAGATGCCATGACCTTTTTAAGCCCAGTTTTTATAGATCATCATATTTGAGAATTAACCCTTTCAGGGTCAAAAATAATTTATGTCTAGAAAAAAACTTGAAAACTTATATTTAAGATAATTTGAGTATGCTGAATCCGGAAAAAATAATATTTTTTGAATTTGAGTTTTCCCTAGAGAGTTATAGAAGATCAAAGTTAAATGTCGAATATATTCGACATTCGAAAAACAGTCTCCAAAAAGTACCACCAATATTTTTGATGAATTGTAATGTCGAATATATTCGACAAAACCACGGAAAGGGTTAAGACAAACTCTTGAGAAATTTGGTTATTTCCATATTGGATACGACAATTCTATTCAAACGATTGTATCTTGGATATAGCGTCCTAAAATAGGTTGATTTTTATCGAGTTCAAATAAGGGCGGCAAGTGTGATGAAACTGTAACAGTTTCTATTGATTCTCTGGACAATTGATAATTCGTGAGTCTCTACAGATATTTCCCCTTAAGGCATCGTACCTAGGTGAACCATCCATCACCTTGGTGTTATTGCAATACATAGGTTAGAAGTGCTACCAGTATCTCTTGTCCGCTGGGACTATAAACTGGTGACTTGCGGTACATCCGGAGAACCTAATCTGGTGCCCTGGCAATTTATCTTTTGGCGGAACCTTCATAGGAACAGAAAGTTAGTTTAAATAATTATGTACGATAAATTTAATATTTCGGGATAAGTTCGATCCTATTGTCTCGGAATGGGTTGTAGAATGAATCAGGGGTATGTGAACCTTATGCCTTTCGCATATTTAATGAGTGTGTTGAATGTTTTTCTTCATGAATGTGTCCGATAATAGAGTTGAATGGTGAAGGTGTTATCGATAAAATTCTATTTTTTATGAGGGTTGGAAAAATGTCTTGATATTGAGAAAGTATTTCGGTCTTTTAAATATTTATTTATATCCAGACATCCATATTCGGATGTATAATTTGGTCGCTGGGCTAAAAATTAGTTAGTCTGTGTGATTTTCGTTATGTATCGAAGAAAACGAAACTGTATGTATAGGATCATAAAGTTTAACGTTAATATTCTCTAATGATCAGATACTTATGATTCGATATACAAATTTATTTTTACATAACGCCCTTGAACGTCCGCTTTATAATAATAAAATCTAAATTGTGTTAAAAATTCACACTACTCACCTCTTTTGCCTGCATGAAAACTGTCAAACGGTGAAATTCTTTCAATTTGAGCCACTAATTTGGAACGTGGTAAAATCATACGATCTGCATTTATACGATCAACAGCCTGACGAAATGCCAACTCCTGGTTGTCATCGGTGGGATGAAAAAGGCCACCTTTAGTTGTATTTTTTTAATGAATTGTTAAGCAAATCACACAATACCGGAAAGTAAACAAAACGTAAACAAATATTAGACACATTCACATGCAAATGAAGCAAATAAAAACAAATTAATTTGTACTCATAAAAACAACATCACACACTTTGTTTATTTACATCCTTTTAAATCTGTACAAATTTTTAGTACACAGAAAATGTAAACAATACTATTACACTCGCAGTTCTACGCACACATACGCAATTTGTATACAAAACCATGTGCTTGTGGTGACACGAAGAAAAATCAATATCAACGTCTAAAAACGCAGATACATCCTGATGATGCTGCATGTATAGATGAAGAATTTTTTCTTTCAGAATTTTCTTACCAATTTTTATCACATCTGGCAGAGCATTTGTTAGAGTTAGACAGGCTAAAATTACGCCCGCGACATTGGGCCAAATATTCATAATAATTTTTCTTTTTAATTTCCACAATTTAATAGGATTTTCGTTTTAATAAATTTGCATTAATTGATAATTTTTTTTTAAATTGCAATTTTATACACACTATCTATTCACACGCTTATCATTTTGTTTATTTTATTTTTCGACTTGATGTGTATTTCCTGCAAAAGCTGTTGATGTACTAAACTTTAACGGCAAAACGATGCTAAATGATGAGTACGACAGGCAGTCAACATCTTTGTTCTGCAAACAAACAATGACATTTGACATTTCTAACAATTGCGCAGTGGATGCTGGCAGTTTAGTGATAAGGTTTTATATTCAATGAAAAGTTCTAAATATTTAGCTTTTAAGCTAAAGTTTGTTGTTTTTTAGTAAAGATAAGCACCTTTAGACATTACATAGCAAATAACTGTAAAATAAGCTTTTTTTACATTAAAAGCTTTCTGTTAAATATGACATTTACTATGAAATGTAAATTCATTTTACATAAAACTGTAATACGAAAGTCCTTTTCTATCCTTTTATGTATGTATTTACAAATTCGTTAAGTAATGACCACTAAGAAATTTTAAGCTTTTTAATATTAGCATGACTTGTTTCCGAAAGGTTTTTAATATGACATGTAGAAGGCAGCACTAGCACACATTTCGCCATATAAGTTTCAAATATGTAATAATTTTACTTCCATAAAAACTTCGCAATTGTCGCCATTATGGATTGTACCGCCTATCACTCAAGTTACGAACTTCAAAGCCAAACATCTGTCTTGACATACAAGTTCCATATGTAGACACAATTGTCTAGCACTCACCTGTAGCATTATTTTAGTTTTAGGGGTTATATTGATTCTTTTCGTTCCATTCGTAACATATCAAAATATTGACCTCAGAGCCACAATGTATATTCCGGATTGTTATTAGATTAGGTAGGGGTTTAGAAACCTGAAATTATATTGAAAATGAACAATATGTACAAGAACTTTGCTCAAGTACTCGAGTTATCTAATCTCTGACCATTACTGCCCCGTTGCTTAACTTCCAAGATGCAAAAACATCACATCGGTTAACAACCACGCAGATGGGATGGCCTATCGTAAGTCGTCAACAGCACCTAGAGACACAATCGGTAGACCGAAACACGAATCCATCAAATAAGCCGAGGACTTGTTCTTACTCACAGAGAATACCCTGTGGTAAATCTGGTATGAGCAGAGTACACCCTGAAACATACCCGGACAAGAAAGGAAAATCACCATTCAACCCAGCATACTACTCATTCATCCGAAACACATATTGAGAAAACATCCTACACACTCACTCTAGGTATACGGGTGTTTAAGGTCCGCATACCCATACATCCATCCCGTTTCATATACACGTGACACCAACTCATTGCCAACGCTTAGACCCACAGTCACACCTCTACGGAATATCTGTTGTCTCAGCAACAGCACCGAACTTAAACCGAATTATAGACTTCACCGTGAATCAGTCGTTTAAACAACATTCTTTGTCTGCGAATTTGGTTTTAAACCACAGCCACCGCATGCATCCAATAACCGGAACTAGACAAAGTCCAAAACTGTGCTCTGTGGGTTTACCGGTTCCCGTGGTACCATATTATGTGGTTATCAGGTTCGATCCCGTGTCAAATCATTCCCAGGAAAACCCGAAGACATATGTGATCATCACCAATTTACAGTCCCGGCAGACTAGAAGTACTCATAGCACCTGTTATCCCCGGGATTGCAATAATACCAAGAAAGTAATTTGGAAGGTAATTTGACCCCGGCCGGAATATGTGATAATTCAATTCATCACAAATCATATAAATAAATCGTGCTAAAAAATACCGAAAGGATTTATCTATAAAGTCCAAAGTTCGTCAATAGAGATTCCATAAATTTATATATGTCGGAGAATAGTGTGATATGACTTGTCTCAATCGACCTACAATGGTGTTAATTTTCAACACTGTTATATAGAAAACAAAGAAGAGGAAAATTTATATGTGTAAATAGTTGTATATGTAAATGTTGTAGAGTTTTAGTTTTGAATTTTGACCTTATGGTTCCTTGGGGCCTCGGCCAGGCGCCACCAAAGTAGGACACCTCGGATATATAAAATTTTTGAAACAATCATATTTCTTCGGTTGTGGTCCAAAACTTAAACCCTTACCGCATGTGAATTTTATTCCCATTTTTTCATTTCTATACCACTGTGCAATAGCTTTCAAATAGACTTCAAGGAAAGTAAAATAAAGTTTGCTTTTGGTTCAAAGAATGAGGAAGTCATTTCGATAAAATCAGGATTTTTTGAAGAATTTGTTATCATAAATTTTTTAGGAGCTGTAGGTTCGGTCTTTCGATTGTAATTTCTTTAATGTTGGTTCAAAACATTTTTCTTTTATCTTTACGGTTTTTTTAATGTTAAATAATAATTATATTAAATTAGCAGCCACATGGAAAACCTCAAGTTTATTTATTACATTTTTAATTTAAACAACTTTTTGTATGGAAAACTTACAATAATTGTAAAAACTTGTATACCACATGTTAACATGCTTGTAAAGTTTTTTCAACGGAAACTAAATATTCTTATACATTTCCTTTCTGTGTGCGTCAGAAATATTAAAATATTTATCTAATGCTCTATCAGTACTAGCTTTTCTAAGTTTTTAAACTAAAATTCTTTACTAAAATACCTCAAAAATGTTGGTTAGGAAGAGGTTTTCTAAAATTGCATACATATTCATATAATTAAAAGTAATTTATTGGCAGTAACATAATGTTTGGCATGAGAATTTATGTGTTTACATATGAGTAAACATCCAGAAAACAAAACACACACAGTCACAAACACAAAATATATTTTACATAAATATTTTGCTTGTTTTTCATAATTTACTTTTTATTTAAAGTAATTTTCCTTATTTTGTAAAGTTTAATTTTTTTTTTTAACTCCACCCCTCACATTCTTTAGTTGTTACCCATAGTATGATTTACAATATTTGCTTAATTTAATGAACTGTACCAAAGAAAGCTAACACTTACACAATAGTACACTGCATGAATTAAAATTAGGGGCAAAGTTTACTTTAAATGGAACACAATTAAATGAGTAAAAGTAATAAGAATTAAAGTTTGTTATAAAGTTTAATTTTAAATACTATTACAAGGTACTTAAATATGGTTTCCCATCTTACAAGTGTTTTTAATTTTATGCCACGCACTGTACTTTTTACTACCAAAATGTGTTTTACACAATATCATGTATTATATCAAGAAATTGTTAAACATTTGTGGTTTCGAAAAAAGGATGAAGGAAAACTGAGAGTGTCGTTTATACAAACTTACATATATGACTTTATGGTTTCCTTTTGGTTTTTATATACTCTTCATGTCACACGCTTCCATAACACTCGCTTGTTTGATTGTGTGTTTGGATTAATTTTGTAGTTTTTTTGTTATTTAACATTATTTTGAGCCACATGTTCAGAAATGTTTTTTGAGGACATTTTTCTTTTAACTTTAATTGGTTGTAGTTTTTGAGCAGATTTCATTAAACGTTTGAAAATACATATACATATTTATAACCATCATTGGCATGATTTCATCATGTCGGTTGTAATGCTTCAAAATATATCTTATATGTACCTCTAATTATTACCAGCATTATACATATTTCTATTTTATTATTTTGTACGTTTTTTTTATAGAATTCACAAAAATATAAATACACCGTTTCATGACACGACATTAAAAAAGGATTTGCGGTTTTGTTTGGTTCGTTGGGTAGTGTTCTCTGTTTATTTTTTAGACTATGTCCCTATAAAAGTAACTATCTGTTTCTATTTGATGTTGGCTTTTAAACATTCTCTTTGATTTTGTACAAATACATATGTATATTTAATTTTAGAGGTTAATGTGTTGAATTTGGTTACATGCAACAGTGATGTTGATGATGTGACACAAAAAAGGGAATATGTAAATATAACAGAAAATAGTAAAAGAAAAACTGTTAATGTTAGGTAAAATAAAAAAAGAACTTTCAAAATAATTTATTAGGTTGTTTGTACAATTTTTAAAAAGGATTTTGTAGAAAATGTTTTAAATTGTCTTTTTATAGAAAGTTTTCCATGGGAAGCTTTTAATAAATTTCCTTGTTATGGAAAATTCTTCTTTTACAAAATGTTTAATTTTATATGAAGTCTTCGATAAACTTCCTTTTAAAGAAAATTATGTAATTTTTGATAAATTTCCTTTTTATAGAAAGTTTTCCATAAATGTTCTTTGTAGGAAATTTTCTAAAAAGGAAATCTTTTTACACAAAATATTCAATAAATATTCTTTTTTCATTTTTATAAGATATTTTCTATCAATAGCCTTTTATAGGACATTTACAATGATAAATAAATTTCCTTTTTATAGGCAATTTTCATTAAGTTTCCATTTTATAGCTTTCAATAAGTTTCCTTTTTCTAGGACATTTTCAATGAAATTCTTTTTTATAGGAAATTTTCAATAAATTTCCTTTTTATAGGAAATTTTCAATAAATTTCCTTTCTATACGAAATTTTCAATATTTTTTTATACGCAATTTTTAATAAACTTCCTTTTCATAGGGAATTTTCAAAAAAATTCCTTTTTATAGAAAATTTTCAATAAATTTCCTTTTTATAGGAAATTTTCAATAAATTTCCTTTTTATAGGAAATTTTCAATGAAATTCCTTTTTATAGGAAATTTTCAATAAATTTCCTCTTTATAGGAAATTTTCAATAAATTTCCTCTTTATAGGAAATTTTCTCTTTATAGGAAATTTTCAATAAATTTCCTCTTAGGAAATTTTCAATAAATTGTTCTTAGGAAATTTTCAATAAATTTCCTTTTTACAGGAAATTTCAATAAATTTCATCTTTATAGGAAATTTTCAGTAAATTTTCTCTTGATATGAAATTTTCAATAAATTTCCTCTTTTTAGGAAATTTTCAGTAAATTTCCTCTTGATATGAAATTTTCAATAAATTTCCTCTTTTTAGGAAATTTTCAATAATATCCTTTTTATAGGAGATTTTTAATAAATTTCTTTTTTATATTAGATTTTCAATAAATTTGCTTTTTATAGGATTAAAATCTCCTCGCAATTTTTAATAAATTTCCTTTTCATAGGGAATTTTCAAAAAAATTCCTTTTTATAGAAAATTTTCAATAAATTTCCTTTTTATAGGAAATATTCAATAAATTTCCTTTTTATTGGAATTTTTCAATAATTTCGTTTTTATAGGAGATTTTCAATAAATTTCCATTTTATAGGAATTTTTCAATAATTTCCTTTCTATAGGAGATTTTCAATAAATTTCCTTTTTATAGGAATTATTCAATAAATTTCCTTTTTAAAGGAATTTTTCAATAAATTTCCTTTTTATAGGAAATTTTTCAATTCAATTTCCTTTTATAGGAGAATTTTGATAAATTTCCTTTTTATACAAAATTTTCAATAAATTTCCTTTATATGCCTATGAAATTGACGAAAGATTTCCTTTAATAGGAGATTTTCGAAAAATATCCTTTTTACAGGAAATTTTTAACAAATTTACTTTTTAAAGGATGTTTTTTAAAATGCGAAATTGAAAAAAATTATACAAATTTTTCAATAAATCACCTTTTTATATGAAATATAAAAATTTTCGCAAAAAAAAATCCTTTTCACACAAAATTTTCGATAAATTTCCTGTATTTGAAAAAAGAAACAACAATTTTAATTCAAACTCTTTAAATAATATCCTTTATTGAAGTAACAACTTCTTTTTAACTTAAGTGAAAAGAAAAAAAATCCATAGATTAGTAAATCTACATTCAACTCAACCAACCCACTCCCCCTTATACTATGCCAAACAATTTGAGTACGTGATTTTAACAAATCCGTATCTTTATTCCCTGTATTTAGCAGTGGCTGTAACAACAAATAAGTCTCTAGATAATTACAGTACATACTTTATTAGAACAAGTATTAAATAGAAGCAATGAACGTAAGAAAAAAGAAATAATGTGTTAAGAAGAAAAAAAAAACACACACACACATTGAGGCAGTTTCCAGGAAAGTAACAATTAAGTGAAGTTTTCATTAAGAGTTGGATTAAGCTTCCCCATCATCCCTATGCTATACTTTGAGGAAAAAAATCACAATAAAAATAAAACAAAAATTACCATCTAGTTTTCGAAAGAGACTAACATCAACTCCTATGTATGGTTTGATGTTTTAACTAGAAACACGTCTATGCACGACTGCAACGTGTTAATAATTAAATGTTGAGTATTTCTTTTTATTTATTCTTATCTATATTTATTTTGGTTTGTTAATATTTTGTTTAAAGAAATAGATAAAAACTGTTATAGATACATAAAGAAACCACCACCTTCTGTTGGTATTTTAGGAAACAAGTTGTTCTAGGCTTAAAGTCGTTTTATATGTACATATTTCTAAAAGTGTTAATACATTGCTAAAAGATAGAAAACTACATACATATAACTAAAACATATGTAGAGGTTAATGGTCATAAAAAATTAAGAGAAGCATAATTCTCGTTACAAAAGAAAAAGAGTTACCCTATATTTATTATAAATTTCAGTTTGACATGCTATTTATAATTTTGACATATTTCATTTTTTGGAACTTGCAATAAGATTGTCCATTTTAGGAAACTAATACATTCTCAAATTCCTTTGAGTTCGGTATAAAATTGATCTGAAGTTCTGTTTAAGTTTGATAAACTTTTGGACACATTTGATTTTATGTTTGAAGTATATTTTTGAAAAAGTTTTCGGAATAAATAAAAGGTCAACTCTAGCAAAAGCTAAAAGACATTAAACACTAAGATCTACATTTAAAATTTTTTTATAACACCCATATTAACAACAGGAATTTACTGTCTGTCTGAAGAAATACTGCGAAGCAGAAGTAATATTATTATTTTTTTTAAGATATGTATTTTATTTTCATTTTTTTACCGTTTTATAGCCATTGGGGTGTAATAACCATAATGATACAAACATTATAAATATCAAGGTTAAATTAGGTCAAAGACTTTTACACACATCCACACATAAAGTATTCAAACGTACTGACACATGCCAGCAGTTTCTGAAGATGACAATGTATCGCCATTTTGCAAAGAAAATTTACCATAAAATTGGACTTATACAAATAACCTATAACATAGCTAATTCAGGGGTCAGTCAAAACGAATTGCAGGGATATACTGGTTAAAAAACACAT
Source organism: Lucilia sericata (assembly GCF_015586225.1). Classification (NCBI taxonomy): domain Eukaryota; kingdom Metazoa; phylum Arthropoda; class Insecta; order Diptera; family Calliphoridae; genus Lucilia; species Lucilia sericata. The sequence continues at coordinate 426,115 of NW_023994299.1, forward strand.
ACATGGATATACCACTACTTTCACATTCATATTCCTAAACAAACACCTTGAAAATGTGGTCGACAAAGGAAAGAAAAATACTCATAAACCAAAAGTTTGTTTTAACTTGTAGCATTCTGCCAACAAAACAAAACAAAGTGGCAAAATTATTTTTCAAATTCAACACTTAAAATTATTTAAAATATTTTTTGTTGGTTATTAATTTTTCTTTTTTGAGGACATTTAATTATTTTGGTTTGACTTCTGGTTGGTGGGTTTGTTTTTTTTTGTCTGTTTTGTTAAATTAAGGGTCCTTTTTTTACTAATTAATCATATACATGTGCCGGAATTAGGCAACCGAAAAAATATACTTTCAGCTAAGGCACAATCTTCTGTTTATTTAAATAAAAAACACAATTTATATTAATTTCATGAAGGTGGAAGATAATTTATTCAATTTGTTAAAGTGTTATAAGGAAAATTTATATAAATTTAAACACAAAAGTTGCAATATTTTGGAATGTTAAGAAAGTGTTGTCTGCTATATAAAAAAAAACATATGAAAGTCATAATTAAATTTTAAACATTACTTAAGTTATTATACCCTACACCACTATAGTGGGGAGGCTATTATGCGTTTGTTTTGATGTTTGTAACACCCAAAAATATATACCCACCTTAAAGTATACCAATCGGCTCAGAATCACTTTCTGAGTCGATTTAGCTATTTGTCCATGTAAACCTTGTGCCCACTCTACAGTTTGCAATTTTCAACATAATTTGATAAAATACTCTTCTTTTAAAACCAAGGACGAACCTGCTATGGGCGGTGGGCGACCTCCAAGAACGACACTCATGCGGTAACTTGAAACCGCGGTATTGATGGCGTCTCTTGTCGTTCAAAGCTGCAGTATACGAATTCCGATCTAAGGAATCCTGAACTTCGTAAACCCTCTTTGTATACACGAAGGTCCTTCCTGACATGCCTCGGAGGAGCATCTAACTGCGTGATGTTAAAGTTGGGATGACTCCTTCGGTGACATCCCAGGAGGAACTGTTTAGTCAGCATGACATTATGTTCATTGACTGGGAGGATCTTCGTTTCCTCATGTAGATGGAGCTATGATGTTATTTGCATGCAGCCCGTAGAGCAGCATTTTGGCAGCTTTGTATATTTCTCCACTGGGTATCACTCAGCGAAGGAGACCACACTGGAGCAGCATAATTGGCCACTGACCGGCCAATTGTTTTGTAGGTAGCCAACAAGGTTTCTTTGTCCATTCCCCAAGTGCTGCCGGCTAGCGCTTTGAGGATCTTGTTTCTACTTCGCAATCTGTGCGTAATTGCAGTGGCATGAGCTGAGGAAGTAAACAGGGTGTCAAAGGTGACGCCTAAAATCTTTGGGTGGTTCAAAGTCGGTATTTGGTTTCCATCGATTACGACACCTAGGTTCAAGTTCACCTCCTTCGTCCAGATGGTGAAAAGTGTAGCTGAAGACTTCGCTGGTGATAGTTTCAGGTTACGTCCAGTGAAGAAGTTATGTATTTCTCCGAGATAACCATGCACTCGATCGCATAGCTCATCAACGTTTGGGTCCGTCGCCATAATGGTACAGTCGTCCGCATAAGATATAACTTCCACACCTTGTGGAGGTGTGGGGAGATTAGAGAGGTAGAATTTAAACAATAGGGGGGATAGGACGCCGTTTAATCCTGATGTGGTGCTGTGCATCTTACGGAATTCAAGCTGGTGGCGAGCTGCTGTTAAATGGCAGGTTAAAAACCATTGTCAAGTACTTAATATAAGTTAGAATTTAAACACACACATATTAAATGTGGTGATATCATTATGAACATAAAAGTCCATTCCTGAAATGGACCTTGTATGGTGATATGAGCAAATGTTGCCAGATTTTCACAATATGATAGTTACTAGAACTAATTTGTCCCAATTTAAGTTAACATACTTATCTGCGTTTAATTGAATTTTCGATGGAACAGTTGTATGGCGACTATGCGAAAAAATGGACTGATTTTAAGGAGAATAGGTTGCTGTTTGAAAATATTGATCTGTAAGGTTTACATGGAGAGACGGACATGCCTTAATCAACTCATAAAGTGGATGTTTAATTGAAATTCCGACGAAACTAGTTCCATGAAATTATGTGGAAAAGTGGATCAATTTTAACGGAAATATGCTTCGGACATGTTATTCTAAAGTACTTTAAGGTGGGTGCAGAATCGCCCTACACTACTGCAATGGTTTGAATTTCTCAATAAAATTAGACTTACGCTTTGATAAAAACTTCGTCATTTGTACTTTTGTCTCTTCTAATGCAAGTTAAAGACAATTGAGTACTTAAGGCATTTGTAATAATCTAGTGCAGATTAACAGCTGCAAATCATTTCAAGTGTAGTACGTTTTAGTAATCAGTAGAGCGGATACACGAGAGGATTAGGGGTCTTTTTCACAGGTAATTATTTCTTGTTGGGATAATTAAACACGACTGAGTTTAGCTCTGTTGACTTCGATGCCATTGGTTTAACTTTCCCTTATTAATAATCTCATTGTAATTTTACACTAAAGTTTAATCTACACCACCAAATCTATTATATAGATACTCCCTTTTGGTATTAGCTGTAAGATTTTGCAAATTGGTAGATTTTGTTTGAAACCTTCCAGGCTAAATGTTTTACTTTTCTGTTGAAATTCGCATTAAAACACATATTGTTCCTCAAGTGCATTTTTTGTATTGCACTCAGACTTATGTTTAAAGTAAAGATTTTTCTCTTGTTAGAGTGAATTCGACATGTACAAACATGACAAGACATGTCCAATTAAGTGGCAGTGATGTTGAGTGTGAATAAATAAGAGTGTTATATCTGGCTATGACGAATCGTATGTACCAACATGTGTAGTAAATATAAAGTGAATTTCGGATGATGGTGCTATATATAGTCTACGCAATTATGAATCGATGTTTATGTTGAATTTTATTGTTATATACATACAAAGGATTACAGTCATATTTCACTATTAATGTTGCAGTTCAATTTTAATAAAATTACTTTTGACCAATTAAACGATATTGACGTGAACGAGCACTTATATTATGAATATGTAGACTAGAAATGTGGCCTTGGTTTCATACATTCTTTAAGATGTCTAAAATACTAAATATAACTGTAATACTAGCTACATCCTGTACATTAGATATATTTCAATTTTATGCAATTTGCCCAAAACTTAAATAGATTATTCTGCTTCCTTCTCTATCATATGGCATGAACTAAAAATAGTATAAAATAACGAATAAAATGGAATTATTTCATTTAACTATATGATGAATATTGTGACATTGATAGAGGATCCTTAATGGAGCTTTTTCTCAATCTTTTTTCATTTCAATAATAAACCATTTGACAGTTTAGTATTTAAAAATATATCTTCCACGTTTCTTTCTTTCTTCATATCTTTCATCACTTCTGATGGTTGAATTCTTATATAAAAAATAAAACACAAAAAATACTTGATGTGCCATTAAAAATGAACATAAATGTGTCCATGCCATTCAACGTTCTAGTGGCCATTTCAAAAGGAGTAAAATGGTTGCTTTTTTCTTTTTTGCTTTCAACGAAATATTTAAAATTGAATTCATTTGCATATAATGCTCCACTCCTGCTTTAGAGTAGACCATTTGCTGTGGCAAGAGCTGGTCTATAAAAAAGACGTTGATGTTCCTTGAATTTTTATGGTTTCTGCACTGGTTTCCATTGTTTTCAATTTTATGTTTCTTTTTTTTTTCTTTTATACGGGCGTTACTAATAAATTATTAACAAAAGGAAACTTTTTCGTGATGTTTTATTTTTGTTTTTTTTGGCTATATAATAAAAATTTAACATAACGATAGTGTACTTCTTTATATTGAATGTTTTTTTTTTGAAATCCTGACTGATTGCAAAATGTAACACAATCTTTATGAGGTAAAATAAGAAAATTGATAAGTCAATGAAATGTTAGATTATATATAGCGAATTTTTAGTTCAGTTCTAGTTGAGTTCTAGATCAGTTCTAGTTCAGTTCTAGATCAGTTCTAGTTGAGTTCTAGTTCAGTTCTAGTTCAGTTCTAGTTCAGTTCAAGTTCAGTTCTAGCTCAGTTCTAGTTCTAGTTCAGTTCTAGTTCAGTTCTAGTTCAGTTCTGGTTCAGTTCTAGTTCAGTTCTGGTTCAGTTCTAGTTCAGTTCTAGTTCAGTTCTAGTTCAGTTCTAGTTCAGTTCTAGTTCAGTTCTAGTTCAGTTCTAGTTCAGTTCTAGTTCAGTTCTAGTTCAGTTTTAGTTCAGTTCTAGTTCAGTTCTAGTTCAGTTATAGTTCAGTTCTAGTTCAGTTCTAGTTCAGTTCTAGTTCAGTTCTAGTTCAGTTCTAGTTCAGTTCTAGTTCAGTTCTAGTTCAGTTCTAGTTCAGTTCTAGTTCAGTTCTAGTTCAGTTCTAGTTCAGTTCTAGTTCAGTTCTAGTTCAGTTCTAGTTCAGTTCTAGTTCAGTTCTAGTTCAGTTCTAGTTCAGTTCTAGTTCAGTTCTAGTTCAGTTCTAGTTCAGTTCTAGTTCAGTTCTAGTTCAGTTCTAGTTCAGTTCTAGTTCAGTTCTAGTTCAGTTCTAGTTCAGTTCTAGTTCAGTTCTAGTTCAGTTCTAGTTCAGTTCTAGTTCAGTTCTAGTTCAGTTCTAGTTCAGTTCTAGTTCAGTCTAGTTCAGTTCTAGTTCAGTTCTAGTTCAGTTCTAGTTCAGTTCTAGTTCAGTTCTAGTTCAGTTCTAGTTCAGTTCTAGTTCAGTTCTAGTTCAGTTCTAGTTCAGTTCTAGTTCAGTTCTAGTTCAGTTCTAGTTCAGTTCTAGTTCAGTTCTAGTTCAGTTCTAGTTCAGTTCTAGTTCAGTTCTAGTTCAGTTCTAGTTCAGTTCTAGTTCAGTTCTAGTTCAGTTCTAGTTCAGTTCTAGTTCAGTTCTAGTTCAGTTCTTTCAGTTCTAGTTCAGTTCTAGTTCAGTTCAGTTCTAGTTCAGTTCTAGTTCAGTTCTAGTTCAGTTCTAGTTCAGTTCTAGTTAGTTCTAGTTCAGTGTCTAGTTCAGTTCTAGTTCAGTTCTAGTTCAGTTCTAGTTCAGTTCTAGTTCAGTTCTAGTTCAGTTCTAGTTCAGTTCTAGTTCAGTTCTATCAGTTCTGTTCAGTTCTAGTTCAGTTCTAGTTCAGTTTCTAGTTCAGTTCTAGTTCAGTTCTAGTTCAGTTCTAGTTCAGTTCTAGTTCAGTCTAGTTCAGTTCTAGTTCAGTTCTAGTTCAGTTCTAGTTCAGTTCTAGTTCAGTTCTAGTTCAGTTCTAGTCAGTTCTAGTTCAGTTCTAGTTCAGTTCTAGTTCAGTTCTAGTTCAGTTCTAGTTCAGTTCTAGTTCAGTTCTAGTTCAGTTCTAGTTCAGTTCTAGTTCAGTTCTAGTTCAGTTCTAGTTCAGTTCTAGTTCAGTTCTAGTTCAGTTCTAGTTCAGTTCTAGTTCAGTTCTAGTTCAGTTCTAGTTCAGTTCTAGTTCAGTTCTAGTTCAGGTTTCTAGTTCAGTTCTAGTTCAGTTCTAGTTCAGTTCTAGTTCAGTTCTAGTTCAGTTCTAGTTCAGTTCTAGTTCAGTTCTAGTTCAGTTCTAGTTCAGTTCTAGTTCAGTTCTAGTTCAGTTCTAGTTCAGTTCTAGTTCAGTTCTAGTTCAGTTCTAGTTCAGTTCTAGTTCAGTTCTAGTTCAGTTCTAGTTCAGTTCTAGTTCAGTTCTAGTTCAGTTCTAGTTCAGTTCTAGTTCAGTTCTAGTTCAGTTCTAGTTCAGTTCTAGTTCAGTTCTAGTTCAGTTCTAGTTCAGTTCTAGTTCAGTTCTAGTTCAGTTCTAGTTCAGTTCTAGTTCAGTTCTAGTTCAGTTCTAGTTCAGTTCTAGTTCAGTTCTAGTTCAGTTCTAGTTCAGTTCTAGTTCAGTTCTAGTTCAGTTCTAGTTCAGTTCTAGTTCAGTTCTAGTTCAGTTCTAGTTCAGTTCTAGTTCAGTTCTAGTTCAGTTCTAGTTCAGTTCTAGTTCAGTTCTAGTTCAGTTCTAGTTCAGTTCTAGTTCAGTTCTAGTTCAGTTCTAGTTCAGTTCTAGTTCAGTTCTAGTTCAGTTTAGTTCAGTTCTAGTTCAGTTCTAGTTCAGTTCTAGTTCAGTTCTAGTTCAGTTCTAGTTCAGTTCTAGTTCAGTTCTAGTTCAGTTCTAGTTCAGTTCTAGTTCAGTTCTAGTTCAGTTCTAGTTCAGTTCTAGTTCAGTTCTAGTTCAGTTCTAGTTCAGTTCTAGTTCAGTTCTAGTTCAGTTCTAGTTCAGTTCTAGTTCAGTTCTAGTTCAGTTCTAGTTCAGTTCTAGTTCAGTTCTAGTTCAGTTCTAGTTCAGTTCTAGTTCAGTTCTAGTTCAGTTCTAGTTCAGTTCTAGTTCAGTTCTAGTTCAGTTCTAGTTCAGTTCTAGTTCAGTTCTAGTTCAGTTCTAGTTCAGTTCTAGTTCAGTTCTAGTTCAGTTCTAGTTCAGTTCTAGTTCAGTTCTAGTTCAGTTCTAGTTCAGTTCTAGTTCAGTTCTAGTTCAGTTCTAGTTCAGTTCTAGTTCAGTTCTAGTTCAGTTCTAGTTCAGTTCTAGTTCAGTTCTAGTTCAGTTCTAGCTTCAGTTCTAGTTCAGTTCTAGTTCAGTTCTAGTTCAGTTCTAGTTCAGTTCTAGTTCAGTTCTAGTTCAGTTCTAGTTCAGTTCTAGTTCAGTTCTAGTTCGTTCTAGTTCAGTTCTAGTTCAGTTCTAGTTCAGTTTAGTTCAGTTCTAGTTCAGTTCTAGTTCAGTTCTAGTTCAGTTCTAGTTCAGTTCTAGTTCAGTTCTAGTTCAGTTCTAGTTCAGTTCTGGTCAGTTAGTTCAGTTTCTAGTTCAGTTCTAGTTCAGTTCTAGTTCAGTTCTAGTCAGTTCTAGTTCAGTTCTAGTTCAGTTCTAGTTCAGTTCTAGTTCAGTTCTAGTCAGTTCTAGTTCAGTTCTAGTTCAGTTCTAGTTTCAGTTCTAGTTCAGTTCTAGTTCAGTTCTAGTTCAGTTCTAGTTCAGTTCTAGTTCAGTTCTAGTTCAGTTCTAGTTCAGTTAGTCAGTTCTAGTTCAGTTCTAGTTCAGTTCTAGTTCAGTTCTAGTCAGTTCTAGTTCAGTTCTAGTTCAGTTCTAGTTCAGTTCTAGTTCAGTTCTAGTTCAGTTCTAGTTCAGTTCTAGTTCAGTTCTAGTTCAGTTCTAGTTCAGTTCTAGTTCAGTTCTAGTTCAGTTCTAGTTCAGTTCTAGTTCAGTTCTAGTTCAGTTCTAGTTCAGTCTAGTTCAGTTCTAGTTCAGTTCTAGTTCAGTTCTAGTTCAGTTCTAGTTCAGTTCTAGTTCAGTTCTAGTTCAGTTCTAGTTCAGTTCTAGTTCAGTTCAGTTCTAGTTCAGTTTATAATTGCACGTAAGCGTTCATAAATTATCAATGTCAATGCATTTTTATTTTTTCTCAATTGCCCCACTTATTCGTATTTCTTCCAACGAAATTTATAACGAAATATATTACAAATTGAATAACCATAAAGATGCGCTTGCCTCTCCTGTTTCATAAAATTTTCAAGTGAAATATAAAATCTTCTATTTTAAACTGTGAAAAAAAAAAACTTGAAAATGAGACAGCAAATGCCAACACAGAGAAGTACTTAACTGACAGCCATTCTAAATCAATTTTATTTGAAATCGTCTTTTTCAACTTTTGATATTTTTAGCTTTTTTCTGAAGAATTCTAAAATGTATGAATTTTATGATTTTAATAAAGAAAAGAGAAGAAAAGGAAAAATATGAAACACTGTAAATTATACATAAATGTTATAAATTTGCATAATTTCTTTACTACTTTTTATGAGTAATAAGTGTACATTTCATTTATGACACGAAAATATTTGACCGTTAGTAATTTTTAAAATTTAGAGAATAGAAATAGTCAGATTTTGTTCTTTAATATTAAAAATATTTGTAAGTTATCTATTTTATTACAGGGAATTTCTAAACATACATATTGCTTTGTATTATTAAAATTTTATTTAATAAAATATGAAAAATTTTTACACATATTTATAAGCTTTAATTTTATTGACTTTAAATTTAAACCATTTAATTAAAATATGTATTTGTATGGAAACATTTATATCTAAAATCGTTTAACATATTATTTTGTTTTTAACTTCATCAAATACAGTTTTAAAATCAAATTTAATCAGCATAAATTTGCAATTGTTGCAAATTAAATAATATTTTAAATTCGAAATAAGCATTTTTAATTAATTTAAATTTCATGCATATAAAAATTGCGTATTTATTTTCATTTTTCAATTGTTAGTTATGCATTACAGTTGTCTTTAAAAGTAAACATGCGGAAATTTACATTTTCTACATGGAAGTATTGAAAATAAGCTTTCAACATCAAAGATTGAAATACAGACTTATCATATATTTCAGATTCCTATTCACTGCTTCCGAAGTCATGTTTTAAAAGTATTTTTTTTTAATTTTTAACATAAATTATTTAATACATCTTAAGTTTTGCAAAAAAATATAATGAGAAACACTTGCTTCTTAGGAAGTTATTATACATCACTCCCATATAAGTTAAAATATTCATTATAAGAATAATGATATTTTAATTTTCTATCCCACTGTGCTTGCATGTGATATCAAGCACTTATTTACATAACAAATTTTTAATTTGTACAAATACGCATTATAATGTAAATGTTTAAAAAGGATTACATATGCAAATATTTATTATTATTATTATTAGTGTTGCTGTTGTTGTCTTCTTAGTTGTTGTTTTTAATATAAATGTTATTGTTGTTTTTTTGTTATTGTGGCCGTTTGTCGTCATAGTCGTTGTTGTCACGTTATTATCGCTGTTATACAATGACACTGACGCATAACATGACGTTTATGTAAAATCTAAACTAAATAAAAACATATGTACAGATTCACATACACTTTAATGTACTAGGAAGGCTCCTAAAAATTGAGGAAAAGGAGTTTTAATGCCTATAAATATTGGTCCTTTAGCCATATTAGCAATTTTGAAACTAGTATTTGCAAAATTGCAATATTGATCAAAAGGCGGACATTTTTGTAAGTAGGTTGTACTTCTGGAGTATCATTTACATGATTGCAAATATACTAGTTATGTTGTAGTTATGATATAATTTGAAAGAATATAGAAAAGATCTAAAGAAGTATTTTAATAAAAATCGGGTTAAAAAACAAGTTTGATTGCTATAATCAGCTATTCCGAATCTTAAATATCTTCTACCTTAAACTGGTTGTATTAATTACACAGGCCAACAAAATTTTATAAAAGTCGAAACCCTAAGAAAAAAAAGAGAATCGACACATTGGGCTTTCAGAGGACATAACATCTTTTAGAAATTAAGATGTCTTCACGTTGTTATAACATCTCAAAAATGACAAAAAGAATATTTTAAATTTCTATTGGAATACTGATATACACTCTCATGGTGGTGGGTAAAAGGGGCGTTGAGTCTAATTAAGGTTTTGTGTAGCTTATCTATCGCTATACCAAACTTCATGTAAACAAAAAGTTTTATTTATAGGGAATTGAAAAAGTACTATTCATAGAAATTATCTTTGCCTCGCCATATTTGCTTGCGATTGTGGTAAATACTTACCCAACTCCCAAACTTGTAAGCGTGTGTGGTAAATACTTGCCCCCTATTTCATCACCGTGTTAAAATAATGACTAATTAATTTTCAATGTAAGTTTGTGCTTGGATGTTACAGATCATGATGTAAATTTTATTTTTATGTTTACTGTTTTAAGAGATAAATAAATTCTTAAAAGTACCAAAATACAGTTTTTACCCCAATAATCTATAAAAAATATGAATATCATAAAAACTACCAAATAGGTTAAACAGTTATATATAAAATGAATGTGTGTTTGTTTGTTTGGACTTTATACGCAGCTAAACGGCTGGACCGATTTTTCTGAAATTTTCACAGTGTCTTTCTGTATGTCTGGAAGGAACTATAGGCTACTTTTTACTTCAAAATTTCACGCCCGCCCGCATACAAAATAAGTATTAAAAGTCGCATAACTCGAAACTGCAACAGCTAGAGTCCTAAAATTTTTTGCGGACAACATTGACATACATAAGAATATTTTTGGATAAAATGGGCGGAATGTCTATTGGGGGCGTGTCACTTTCCATATTAAGAAAATATTTAATCAGTATATCTGAGAAAATATAACAGTTAGATTGCTCAAATTTTGTCGGAACCAATATCATATTTTAAGACAAGAAGTGGGCGAACTAGCAACAAGGGGCGTGGTACATCTCATATGAATAAAAAATTAGTTTATTTTGAAAACTATGGGAGTTATAATCTTCAAATTTTGCACAAAGAACTTTAACATCCGTGTAAACATTTTGGGGTGATAAATTGGCGGACTACCAATGAGGGAAGCGGCACCTCCCATATGAATTACATACGAAGAAATATTTATCTGAACATTTTAGGAAAAAAGGCAGACTTTCATTAGGGGAGGGTGTGTTTGGAACCCCCATTATAGCTAGAATCATAAAATTTTACATAAAGAAATTTTTTCATTCTTGTGAACATTTAGAGAAAAATGGGCGGAATTTCAATGGGGGGCTTGGTAACCCCCATATGAATTAAATACAAAATATAATATTTACATTTTTCATATGCAATATTAAAATCTTAATTAACGTTTGAAAAACTTGGCAAACTTGCTATAATTTGCATGGTATCTCTCATATGTAAAAAATTTTATGTCTGGAAAACTATTATTTTTAGAATCTTCAAAATAGTTAAGTGGGTATTTTATTTATATTGCTTTTAGGGTAGCAAAGCACACTGGGTATAGCTAGTATACATATAAAGAGCAAGCTACAAAGAGCCGAAAAGAAAGGGTCGGTTAAAAAAACGGTTTAAACCGTTTCTCCCTATCTACGAGTAAATATTTGAATTTGAAAAAAATACATCGGTGACGACTTCAATCTTATATCAAATATAAATATTTTTTTACATTTAATACATTTTTTCATGAGTGTTGTTTTTTTTTGCCTTGATACAAATGTATCCTTTTCTTCTGCTACATTAAATAAATAAACATAATAATTATGCAAATATTATATAAAAATCTACTTAATACAAGTACAACAATTAAATTCTTAGAAAAGTTGTAAATACTATTAAGTATTATATATATTTCCTGCGATTCCTGGTAAAACTTCTTGTTATTTTTTACAACATTAAAAACACGCACTAAAAGGTGAACTTTTATTGTCAGGCGCCAGTACATGTGTTAAATTACACAAAAAGTTGTTAATAATTTTATTATTAGGAAACAGTTTATGGTAGAAATAAGTTATAAAATTATTGGCACGATTGTATTCAAGTACATTTCTATGCTAATAAAATCCATTACAAGTGTAAGCAAATATACATACGTTTATACAGAGTATAATAAGGAAGATGGAAATTCAAATTACTCTGTAAATGACGTAAGAATTTTTTACATCTGGTTTGCGTTTACAAATACGTACATGGAATTTCGTGGATCCTTTTCCCGTAATTTAAGAAATCATATTTTCGATTCAGGTTTTATTAAATTAACTAATCATCAGGCATGGGGGGTAATGATTACACAAAGTAATTCATTACATGGTCAATTACAATTACTTGTAATGGGTAATTGAGCAATAACCAATTACAATTACAAGTAATTGTAATTGAAGTTTTTCCAATTAAAATTACTTGTAATGCGTAATTGACCAATAACCAATTACAATTACAAGTAATTGTAATTGAAGTTTTTCCAATTACAATTACTTGCAATGCGTAATTGACCAATAACTAATTACAATTACTTGTAATTGTAATTTAGGTATCACAAATTACAAATTTCATGTAATTATAAGGAACAAAATTCACAATTACAAGTAATTGTAATTGGCAAAACTTCAATTACAATTACAAGTAATTGCAATTTGTAATGTAATCATTACCCCCCATGCCTGCTAATCATGTCTAATATTTTAAGTTAGTTTGTGTTTGTTTAAATACATATAACATAAATAATTTATGTATTCACATATGTTTACATAATGACTATTAAAATGATTACAGATGCGTTTAGTTATCAGCAAAATGTAATAATCTTTAGGGAACTATTTAAAAATAATGTTGCCTTTTAAATGTTTTATAGAGTTTTTAAAAGTTTTTCTTAGTTTCCATTTCTCTATTGTTTTATAACTTGTAAGGGTTTTTTAAATAAATATTTTAGAGCACTTAAGGTTTTGAAGGGGTTTAAGGAGTTAATGAGTTCTTAAGTAAATATTTAATAATTTAATGAAGATATAAAATAACGTATAACATAAAACTTTTTAACATTTTCTTGTGTTTAAGAATATTTTGCAATCCTGACTACGGTTTCTCTAATTCTTAGCCATAAAGCAAAATTAGAATTTTATAGTCGGGAGTGCCTGTCCATATGATAAAAGCTAAATCCTGTGATAATCGGATTGTTCAAGAACAACTTCATTCTCTTTTGACATGCATATGTATATTCAATGTGTTAGTATGTATGTGTGTTGCTCTTAATTGCTTGCTTTTTAGGTTTTTCAAAATCACAATGCATCCTTAAACACTTTTAATATCTACTTAAATCGTTGTACATTTTGATGTTTGTTTTAAATCTTTATATATAAAATATTTGCTTTTTGTTTAAATCAACTTTTGTACTAGATAAAAGATACAACAGAATTTTCGTTTGTTGTTTGTATTGGGTAAATTTTAATTTTTAAATGTATGCAAATCCCAAAAGTATTACAGCAGAAGGAAAAGGTATTTACACACTAGTATATACATACATATATTAAACATACGAGGGTGGTGGTCTTATATTGTGATATAAAATACCTAATTAGTTTGTCTCAGTAACCCCTCCTTAATTTTTCCGACTTATTTTTTTTTTCATTTTGTTTAAAATAACAGCAAATGAAATTTAAGTAAAATGTTTATACCCACCATAAAAAAAGATGGGGGAATAAGCTTTATGTAAACCGTAATTTTACGAAGATCGGTCCATTATTGACCATATTTACTGGCTTAAAAATACTAGTCAATCGGACGGCCCCTTTCAAAAAAATTATTTTTTATTGTACCCATTAGTGGGGATGGTATATTGGGTTTGTGCTAATGTTTGTAACTCACAATATTATATATTGCTACACCTTAAAGTATAGCAATAGGCTAAGGATCGTTTTCTGAGCCGATTAAGCCATGTCTGCCCGTCCGTCCATGTAATCCTTTTAATCAAACTACAGGTCGCAATTTTGAAGATAATTCTACATATTCTAAGGGCGTAGCCTATTGAAAATGGTTAAGATCGGTCCATTATTTTAACCTAGCTCCCATACAATTTCATATCCGAATAGGGCTTGTAAACCTTGTAATCAACCTACAGGTCGCAATTTTGAAGAGAATTCAATGAAATTTGGTAGATGATCTTCCATTGTCCCAGGGTAAATAGTTAAAATCGGTCCATTATTTTACCTAGCCCCTATAAAATTGAACCTCCTGAATAGTTCTCTCATAATTATGTTAAATATACTCGTATCTCAAAAAGCGGTACAGCTAAGTTTTATACTTGAGTCGATGACCCTGCCGAATTTTGCAATGATCGGGCCTCGCTTTACCCTAGCTCTCATACAAAGAGCCCTTCAGAAAAGGAGTGAAATGTCCAAAATTCCCTTAAAATGAAATTCAGTATAAATACATTTTATGTAAACATAGATCCTTCCACCAAATTTTATGGGGATTGTTCCACATTTCATCCCAGTCCCGATATAAAGTTTCTTTCAGAAAATCAGTTTTCATCGGAGGCATTTAACTTAAATGCTTCATTATGAAAAATAATTCACATTCAATTCTTCTAACTGGTGTAGGGTATTATATGGTTTGCCACGCCCTACTATGATATCTTACTTTTTTTCTCGCGTTTAATACATTAATACTAATCGTTTGAGAGGTATTTCTAGAAAAAAGTGGTCCACAGGATACCCTAATATGTATACACTGAAAATAATACGAAAAATGTCGTACATTGTACGAATGCTTCGTTATTTAGCATCACGAAATTGTTTCGTAATATATACGAAATGCAACGAAATTTTTTAGTTTAATAGAAAATAATTTAAGAAAAATTTATTTATTAAATTTCCAATTAATATTGTGAAATTTATGAATTATTTATTAATATTAATATATTTTTTGTAATTTTAGTTAACAAATTATTATCCACACAAATTTTTTTCTTTTATATTATGAAAATTAAGAAAAATTTAATACAAAACATTTTCGTACTTTGGTAAAATTAAAAAAGGATTTTATTAAATAATAATTTTTATTATACACGAAATTTTCGTAAATATTACGAAAAAAGTAGTTACGAATTTTTTCATAAAGTTAAGCATGGATTTTTTTCAATGTTTTCAAAATAATATAGGAATCTATTCATAAATGTTTATTTTGCCGCATAGGATTTGATGGTAGCTATATAAGATTTGGCATAGCCGAATATATCATACCATTCTTACTTGTTACACATGCTAATGAAATGAAGGTTTTTAAAAACTTTAGAAACCAATTGGTCTATTTTTAATGTAATTTTAGCTGTTGAAACAACAAATTGTTTTTTTCCGAAATCTTCAAAATTCAAATCGCAGGTACCGCTAATATGTGAGATATATCGACCAAATTTCTTTACCATTTCATCCCCTTCTTCGTTGTTCATAAGTCACTTAGAGATTTCCTTAAAATTTTCAAATTTGCTAAACAAAATTTGCTAATGGTTTGAAAATTGAGTTTTAAATCTGCCGTCTGAAGGGTTTCTCATTTATGGCTATATCTCAAATACGTTTTAAGCTATCTAATGAGCTATTTTATATCTTATTGGAACGATAATTGAATTTATATTCGAATTATTTGCTGTTGAAATACAAAAAGATAAATTTGGTGCCAAAATTTTTGTAAAAATCGTTTTCCCCTTCAGAGCCGTGGTGCCGCCAGTTAACGTGGTCCTATCGCGCTAAATTTTTCCAGAATGCATTTCTATAACTCTAAGACGGCCACTATTCGCAACTCTTGTAAAATTACAGAATTTTATATTTAGGACTCAAGTATACAGTCAGAAGGACTAAAAGATGGAAATGTGGAAAATTGGTGGGGGATACCACTTTTTTATTTTTATTTTTTTATTCGGAATCAGCACACCAAATAAAGCTATGTATACACGGTTGTTAGATCCTACAACGTTGTCATCAGAGCTTTAACACTGGGATTAGTGAAAATTATTTCAAAAGTTTTTTCATCGTTGGCCTGTGTTATTATTAAAATTTATACGCATTATTAGGCTTTACGAAAAATTAATAGAATTTAATTTTTAATTTAAAAATTAACAAGTAAGAATTTACAGTCGGGCATGGCCGACCGTATAATACCCTACACCAATGCGTGGATTATTTTTTAATAACTCCGAAATATTTTAACAATTTATTGACAAAGAAGAGATTTTCCAAAAGAGGAGTTATGTGGGGGCAAGAGTAAATATGGGCTTATCCTTAAGCATTTTGGTAGAGGGATTTACGATTACATTAAAGTTATTTATGAAGAATTTTATCGAGATACTATTGTTTATAAGTGAATTTTGACCTTCAAGTGAATTTCCGAAGGTGACTTAGTATGGGGGCTAGGGTCAGATATGGGCCGATCACTACAAAAAGATTATGTGCCAAATTTCATCAAATTATTTTGAAAATTGCGACCTGTAGCGTGGGCACAAGGTTTACATGGACACACAGACGGATGGACAGAAAGATAAACAGACGGACGGACAGACGGAAAGTGCCGATTGGTATACATTAAGGTGGGTGTAGGATTAATATTTTTGGGTGTTACAAACGTCAGCACAGACGCATAATACTATATATTGGTGTAGGGTATAAAAATATTGATTAATTATTACGACTTTATAGAACAGCTCTCGTACTGGTTTACATACATGCAAATGGCATTAGACTGCTTCAAATATATATAATTTGTTTTCAATTTAAAATATTGTCTTTATATTTCCAAGATACTTGTTATACTAGATAGACAAGCCCCATTTAGAAGTACTAAAAAATTTAAGTGAAATGGCTAAATTTAATAGTTTAATAGATATAAACGACCGACTATGAAAGCTTGCTATCTTGGTCTTTGTGGACTCTGATATATATATATATATATATATATATATATATATATATATATATATATATATATATATATATATATATATATATATATATAGATAAATCTTGGGACTAAGATGTGCTTACATCGAATTTTGCTTTAGGTTGTTGGTCTCCAGAGTCTGAAATTTTATTCTATACTAATAATTTTGAATGCCTCTAATATACCTACATATGATTTGTATGATAGCTTGTATTATGTTTTTTGTTGTTGCCACAATGATGAAAGAATGAAATCTATTAATATGCAAATAGACTTTTTTGTTGATTTTTTTTTCTCGTTTTTCGTTGTTTTGATTAGTCATGGAAATCCAAATGGAAAATTGAGATTAAAGCATTTTTTGTTTTGATTTATACACTGTAATTGATGTATATATAACTGATACTATATTATAAAATCTATTAAAATATTTCTTTAAAATTTAAACAATGAAGAACTTTTTCATAAACAGTTTTAAATATTTTTAAATGTTATAAAATGTACATGGAATTTAAAATTTACATAAAACTTTGAAATAAAGTTAAAGACCTTAAGTTAGTTATTTATAAAATAAATCATGAAAACAAATCTTTTAGAATTGCTTACTACTCAAACTCTTGTAAAGTGGCTACTTCCAGGAAGCACTCATCCATTTATAAAATTGTAAAATATACCACAACTTTAATAACAAATTCAAGACTTACCAAAGCAAACCCCAAATAAAATATAAATTTTATTCAACACTCAAAGCTTCAACCGCAAATGCATTGCAAAAATAATCAAAACAAGTAAGAAAGTATAGTCGGGCGTGGCCGACCATATGATACCCTACACCAGTTATGAATATTAAATGTGATTTATTTTTCATAATATCGCATTTATCTTCAATATTCCCTTGTTCTGATACATTTAAGCAATTTATGGATGAAAAACTAATTTTCTGAAAGAGGCTTTATATGGGGGCTTGGGGCAAATATGGACCAAGCCCGATAAAATTTTGTGAATATATTTATATTTACATAATATTTTATTGTGCTGAATTTCATCGCGATATTTGTGTTTATAAGTTAATTTGGGACATTCAAGTAGTTTTCTGAAGGGGACTTTGTATGGGAGCTAGGGTCAAATGGGGCCCGATCTTTATGAAATTTGGCAGGGTTATCAAGACTTCTATAAAACTTAGTTATGCCGTATTTTATCGATATATCTGTATATTTAACATAATTATGATCTCAGAAGCCCTTTTCGGGGGGTTCTGTTCTATTGGGGCTAGGTGAAATAATGGACCGATTTTAACCATTTTCAATAGGCTTCGTCCTTGGGTCAAATAAAACGTGCGTGCCAAATTTCATCCAATTATCTTGAAAATTGCGACCTGTAGCTTGCGCACAAGGTTTACATGGACAGCCAGCCAGCCAGCCAGACGGACGGACGGACGGACGGACGGACGGACATAGCTTAATCGACTCAGAAAACGATTCTAAGCCGATTGGTATACTTTAAGGTGGGTCTAGGACGAATATTTTTATATGTTACAAACATCAGCACAAATCCAATATACCCTCCCCACTAAAGTGGTGTAGGGTATAATGAAATTGTCCGAATTCAAGATTATTTACGAATTTCTAATGGCAAGGTGTAGCTTCTTTACCTTTACAGAAATAAAAAACACTAAATGTAAATTGGATTTATTTTTACTCTTTTTATCTTTCCTTTTAACACGTGCAAAAACATTTCCTAAACCAAATCAAAAAATGAAAAAGTAAATAGATACAGTTGGTTACAAAATTCTGTTTTTTTTCATTTCAGTTGGGGGATGGAGAGAAATATATGTATATATTTCTTTTATTACAGATACATAAATTTACACAAAGATGGAGATATTTTTTTGTAACATCCCCAACACTCTAACAAGTTAGCAAAAAAAGGCAAGATAAATTATAGTATATAAATAGTGATTTTTCAAGACTTCCTTTCAAATGTTTCAACTTGAATTTAAGTCGGTATGAATATTTTTGCTCTAAAAAAAGCTTACGGACACCTGGCCACAAAAGCTTTAATAATAAAGGATTCATATACATGCAAAACTTACATAAGTATATCCAGTAGATTTTAAGGAGTCAGTATTTCGCTTTGAGAAAATATTGTTTCAAATGTTTAATTACTTGATTAACTTGAATTTAGCATTTTGTAATGCAGAGGAAAAGCTCTTTGTTACTTTATTTGTCCCTAAGTAATCTAACATATAATTACTTTATAGTTTTTTTCAGTATTAGTATTTAATCCAACGAAAGTAGATTAGGTGACATTTGTCGATGTGTTTACATGATTGGGGACATTAATTACTCTGAATCTTATCCAAATCAGTATATGCCGTCTAAGCTTTCTTCCGCAATGATATTACCAGGTATCTTTATCGAGTCATAAGTGTAAATCATAAACGATCTATCATAGATTAGTTTAATTTTATCTAGTTTCTACTGAATAGGCTTTCACAAGTTCCTTTTCTAGTACTGTAGATACTGAGTGATTTAAGTGCGCTTTGCTTCTCTTCGAAAGACACCTACGGAGGCATTATCTACATACACAATAATCCCAAATACCGTAAACTTAAGTTCTACTAGAAGCAGTTTCAACGATAGATTGCATAGAAGTGGATATAATATTGTATTGGATCAAAGAAATTTCTTCTATCGCCGCACTTAATTGTCACAATAACCCTAAATACCATAAACTTAAGCTCTACTAGAAGTGGGATTAACGACACATTGCATAGAAGTGTAGATAATACTGTATAGGGTTAAACAAATTTCTTCTATGGTCCGCAATAACTGGTAACATTCCTATAATCGAGGGTATTTCTAAATGATAGTTTCGAAACTGTCACTCGAACTGCAGGGTACTTATTTAAAACAGTATGTTTAAATGAGTGTATATATAAAATTGTATTTGTGATTATGTATTATTAACACTGGATAAGCCCTACACAAGTGTTATTCGTCTAAACCTCCACTAGAACATTGTAAAAGTTGTATTTCTGAAAGAAAATCTATATCAAATTTGGTGAAATCATGAAAATTGGTCATACCCTTTTGAAAATTCGATAAATCGGGGTCCTTGACAATAGTAACATAACTTCGTTATTTATGGATGGATTTTGCTGATTTTAAATAGCAAACTTTTTGAAAGTATATGTGATACAATAAATGTAGACTTGGATACTGAAGATATCTGGGGTCTTCAGAAAACTGATTTCGCTATCAATAAGAATCCAGAATATATATACTTTATACAATCGAAAAATTATATTGTGAAAATTACAAAAATTACCCTTCGGTTTATGTTGAAGGTAATAAAAATGAATTGATTTATAAAATTCAGTAGAGTTAGGTCCATTGTTGGCCCCAGCTTTCAAAAAATTAATTTTGCCAAAATGTTCTTAAATCTCGTATTATTATCGGTACAAATTATTCTCATACTAACATAAATTTCTTCACACAATAATATCAACAGCAGTAAGGCCATGTTCCGGTTTATTAAAGACCATAGGTCATATACTACTTACGTATTAAACTTCAATTTGAAAAACATTCGAATCGGTTGGTCCATTATTAACCATGCTGTTATGAAGAAGCTTATAAATGTCAAATGTTGTAGGGTTAAATATTATCCGACATGACTTCAATTTACTGACTTAAATTTATTTTTATACCCTACACCACTATAGTGCGATGTGCTGATGTTTGTAACGCCAAAAAAATATTGGTCCTACACCTACCTTAAGTATACATATCGGTTTAGAGTCACTTTCTGAGACGATTTAGCTATGTCCGCCTGTGTGTTCATGTAAACCTTATGCGCACTCTACAGGTCGCAATTTCAAGATAATTTGATGAAATTTGGAACAACTCTTCTTTTGATCCAAGGACGAATCCTATTGAAATGGTAAAGATAAGTCGATTATTTTGTATAGCACCCATACAACCGTACCTCCTCCCCCCGTATATATATTATTTATCACTTCAAAAATCGGCAAAACTTAGTTTTGTAATAAGTCTTAATAATTACTGCTGATTTTGTAATGATCGGACTTGACGATCAAAATTCACTTAAAAAAAGCTAATATCACGATGATATTCTGCATAAATAAAACCCCTTTATTGTTAACAAATTATAAAAATATTTCTGAATTAAGGTAAAAATAAAATTAATACTTTATTTATTATAAACACGGGTGTAGGGTATTATATGGTCGGCCATGCCATTAATTCTTACTTTTTATACCCTACACCACTTTAGTGGGGAGGGTATATTGGATTTGTGCTGATGTTTGTAACATACAAAAATATTGGTCCTAGACCCACCTTAAAGTATACCAATCGGCTTAGAATCGTTTCTCTGAGTCGATTAAGCTATGTCCCGTCCGTCCGTCCATTATTTCACCTAGCCCCCATAGAACAGAACCAACCCCCGAAAAGGGGCTTCTGAGCTCATAATTATGTTAAATATACAGATATATCGATAAAATACAGCACAACTAAGTTTATAGAAGTCTTGATGACGCTGCCAAATTCATAAAGATCGGGCCCCATTTGACGCTAGCTCCACACAAAGTCCCCTTCAGAAAATTACTTGAATGTCCCAAATTAACTTATAAACACAAATATCGCGATGAAATTCAGCACCATAAATATTATGTAAATATAAATATATTCACAAATTTATCGGGCTTGGTCCATATTTGACCCTAGCCCCCATATAAAGCCTCTTTCAGAAAATTAGTTTTTCATCCATAAATTGCTTATATGTATCGGAAACAAAGGAATATTGAAGATAAATGCTTCATTATGAAAAATAGGGTATCATATGGTCGGCCACGCCCGACTATACTTTCTTACTTGTTATATCTTCGTGAGAAGAGCATAATAAGTTTGTCATTCCGTTTGTAATTTTTACAATATAATTTTCCGACCCCAAGAAGTATATGTATGTCTGTTCGTCTCTATGTTTGTTGAAATAGATTTTCTGAAGACCCCAGATCCAAATCTTCAATAATTCTATCAGATATGCTTTCGAGAAGTTTCTTATTTAAAATCAGCAGAATCGGTCCACAAATAACGGAGATATCAGCAAAATTCCGAGATAACCTCTGAAAATTGTATAAAAAATTTAATTTTTTGTGCATGCTTTTCCAAAATCAGGGATGGAAAATTAAGTGTTGCTCAATTTGAAAATGAAAAATTTAATAAATTAATAAACATATTTTAAAAAATTAAACTAGTTGCTTTAAAATTAATAAAATACTTAAAAAAAATTATTTAAATGAATTTAAAAAAACCATATGCTAAGGGTATATAAGATTCGGCACAGCCGAGTATAAACTGTTACTGGTTAGTTTTAAGGTAGTAATGGTGAGATTTGTTATTAGTATTTTTTCGTTTTTATAACCCAAATCTAGTTGTCACCACTAAATGACTTTGGAATTTTCTGACATTTCTACACTGACAGTTTTTATATACATAATAAATTTTTAATTTCTTTTTGTGTACACTTACATACATTTTTACTAAAATTTTACATTTGACCCACACTACTTAGCTTTGAAGAAAAACTTGTGGCATTGCTTTTTGTTGACAAACATAATTAGCTATTAATTTCCATTAGAATTCATGTTAATATTTTAAATAAAAAACTTTTGTTAACAAATTCGATTGGTGTTAGCCTCTAGCGCTGGTGTAAATTTTTAAAAAGTATTATTTCGAACCGCAGATGGGCGCCCATCACTGCCATGTAAATCATTTCGCTTCTTCATAAGCTCTTATTGCCTTTAAATTTTTCTTAATTTTTCCTCCATTTGTATACACTTGAGTTAAACACAATTATTTGAGGTAAATATTTGTCGATGTCGATGATAAATGGAATGAGAAATTCAAATGAGGTTTCACTGCGAAATATGACAAAAACATCTGAAACGAAACCATAAACTATTGAAGCCGAAAACGAGTTTACATATATATTTTCGTGCGTAAAAAATATGAAACAGACGGATAATGAAGCCAAATCATTGCTGTTTTGTTCTTTTTTTTGTATATGTAGTGTCATAATGGTAGGTGTCGATGATGATGATCAAAACTATTTTTTTTTGGGCTGCAGATGTTCTTCTGGAAGTCAGTATTTTAAATCAGCTTACGTGTCCTTAATTCGTTGGGTAATCGATATTTTTCTTTTTCTTGTTAATTGTGAACAGTGTTGCCAATTAAGCTATTTCTTTGCTAACATTAGTCTTTATCATTTAGTTATAAACAAATTAATGTATCCATTAGACACGTCTAAATATCAGACAAAAATTATAATTTTATTGCATCTTCGGTCTTAGAATGGACTGGACACCACTGAAATTCAAACATTCGATTTAATTGTCTCAGGATGCCTCCTTTAATTTTCGTTTTTTATTGATATTTAAGAAAATAAATACTTAATCCAAAAACCTGACTCGATTTTTTTATCCATTTTTTACCCATTTTGTGCTCTAAGAGCTGGCAACACTGGTTGTGGGTAACAGTAATGTGCGTAATGAAATGATGGTCTTACTCAAACGCTATTTTTATTTCATTGTTTGTATTTTCATATTTTCTTTTTGGGCCTTTATCTCTGCAACTCATCGTTGTCACTGCCATCCTTGTTCTCATCATCATTAAAATTAACATCAATTTCAGCAACAGCTCCACCAACAAAACCATCTCCATCAGGGATAGTAAACTTTAGTAGCATCGTCATCATCACCATCACAAACACAACAGCGCAGTATGTGGTGCGTTTATGTATTTTGGTGACATCGAAATGAAATATGTTGCTGCTACATGTTATGTATTGTTTTGTTTTTGTCAGCTTTATCTGTGTGGTATGTTTTTGGGTCATGTCATACATACATCTATATGTATTGTGGATAATTTTTTGGGTGTTTGCTATTACAATACTTGCCACATTTAACAGTAGCGTTTTGTTTAAAATTAAAATCAGAATATTTGATTTTAAAATGGATAGAAAACTTAAGATTTAAAAATTTTGTATATTCAAACATTTTTATAGATAGGCTGCCAGACAAATAAAAGGATTCAGAAAATGATTCTGAGTCGATTGGTATACTTTATGGTAGATATATTACAAATGTCCCTACATATTAAATTTTATATTTTATATTTCCTAAAAAATCAAAAAATATCATCAATCAATGAATTATAATTTAATAACCACCGTGTGTCATGTGTTCCAGTTCCCCATAATAGAGAATCCAAAAGGTACCATTTGAAGAATTGAAAAGGACCAAAGTGGTCCCCACTTACATATTTTAATTCAGTTAGGACCATACATGTTCAAATTTATGTTTCAAGGTAGAATATTTTACAAAAATCCAAAACGTACCATTTGAGAGATAAAATGTACTAAATAGTTCTATCCTAAAGAATCTTATTCAATAAGGACCGTCTATGTTTAATAATCATGTGTTTTGAATTCATATTATAGAACATAAAAATAGTATCATTTGAAGAAAGAAAAAATACCAAAAGTGGAATAAATTCTACCTTTGTGGAAAGTACTAATAAAAAGGGTACCATTTTCTCCCTTTCTTTTCTACATTTAAGTTTATAAAATATTCCGTGTTTAAATCTATATATCACAAATAAAACTCAAACGATTCAAATCTGCATTCATCTGCTCCAGAAAAATAGTACTTTCAAAAAGTACTAAACAATTTGGTCCTAGTATCCGAATTAACAATTTTTTCAAATTTTATACAAAATAGATCAATTTGTTTGAATAAATTATATTTCCCGTCTTCCCTCTCTTTGGTACTTTTTTCCGCCAGTGAAATAGCAAATATTTTGTTTCAATTAATATTACAGAGTTAGTAAGTAATTTAATAGGTATGCGTCAATAAGTCTTAATGCGCTAAAAAAAGTACCAAAAATACAGTTTTTTACACCCAAAAAATTAGGTGTCTTATAATTTTGAAAAATTTTATTATGTTTATTATTTAAAAAGTTATAAAGAACCAAAGAGGTATCAAAATCACCTTCCTACACATTTTCACCCCTTAAAAGTACGAATTTCAAAAAAGTACCAGACACCCATCTGTTCATTTTAAGAGTAGATACAGGTGCATTTAAAATTGTATCTTGTATAACTAATATTGCGTAGAATAATTAAGAAAACCTGTTTTACCCGTTTTTTTTCCCCATTTTTACCCCTAAATGTACAAATTTCCAAAAATCCCTCCTTAGTGGATCTACATAACCAAAAACACATCTACTGTCATTTCATGATTCTAGATTCAGCCGTTTGGGCTGTGCGATGATGAATCAGTCAGTCTGTAACGCAAATCTTTTAATACACATATGGGCATTT